>NC_073256.2:161560625-161866093 GCF_029289425.2 Pan paniscus
CTCCCCTCCCCCTCCCCTTCCCCTCCCACTCCCCCTCCCCCTCCCCTCCCCCTCCCCCCTCCCCTCCCCCCTCCCCTCCCCCTCCCCTCCCCTCTCCCCTCTCCCCTCTCCCCTCCCCTCCCCTCCCCCTCCCCTCTCCCCTCCCCTCTCCCCTACCCTCCCCCTCCCCTCCCCCTGCCCTCCCCTCCCCCTCCCCTCCCCCTGCCCTCCCCGTCCCCTCCCCTCTCCCCTCCCCTCCGCTCCCCTCCCCTCCCCCTCCCCTCTCCCCTCCCCTCTCCCCTCCCCTCCCCCTCCCCTCCCCCTGCCCTCCCCTCCCCCTTCCCTCCCCCTGCCCTCCCCGTCCCCTCCCCTCTCCCCTCCCCTCCGCTCCCCTCTCCTCCCCTCTCCTCTCCTCTCCTTTCCTTTCCGATGGAGTCTCACTCTGTCTCCCAGGCTGGAGTGCAGTGGTGCACTTCTCCTGCCTCAGCCTCCCAACTAGCTGGGATTATAGGCATGCGCCTGGGATTACAGGTGCATGCCACCACACGTGGCTAATTTTTTGTATTTTTAGTACAGACAGCGTTTCACCATGTTGACCAGGCTGATCTCGAACTCCTGACCTCCCGCCTTGGCCTCCTAAAGTGCTGGGATTACAGGCATGAGCCACTTCACCCAGCCTCAAGTGTCCAGTTTTCTACAAAAATGATGAGACATGCAAAGAAAGAGGATAGTGTGACTCTTTATATTTTGTATTGATACATACAAACTGTACATATTGGTCGGGTGCGGTGGCTTATGTCTGTGATCCCAGCACTTTAGGAGGTCAAGGCAGGAGGATCACTTGAGCCTAGGAGTTCAGGGCCAGCCTGGGCAACATAGCGAGATCACATCTCTGCAAAAAAACACAAAAAAATTATCTGGGGGTGGTGGCATGCACCTGTAGTCTCAGCTACCGGGGAGGCTGAGGTGGGAGGATTGCTTGAGCCCCGGAGGTCGAGGCTGCAGAGAGCCAAGATCGTGCCACTGCATTCCAGCCTGGGTGACAGAGTGAGATGTTGTCTCAAAAAAATTAAAAAATAAAATAAATGTGTACATATTTATGGGGTATATGTGATACTTTGTTACACGCACAGAAAGTGTAAAGATCATGTCTGGGTATTTAGGGTATTTAGGACATCGGTCACCTGGGTTCCGTGTGTTGGGAACATTTCAAGTCCTCACCTCAAGCTATTTTTACATGTACAATGCCTTGTTTTGTTTCATTTTGTTTTGAGACGGAGTCTCGCTCTGTCGCCCAGGCTGGAGTGCAGTGGCACAATCTCAGCTCACTGCAAGCTCCACCTCCTGGGTTCCAGTGATTCTTCTGCCTCAGCCTCCCAAGTAACTGGGATTACAGGCACATACCACCACACCGGGCTAATTTTTATATTTTTAGTAGAGATGGGATTTCACCATGGTGGCCAGGCTGGTCTTGAATGCCTGACCTCAAATGATCTGCCCGTCTCAGCCTCCCAAAGTGCTTGGATTACAGGTGTGAGCCACCGCGCCCGACCTACAATTTATACCTTCTATCTACCTGTATGTTTACCTACCCATTAACCAAACTCTCTTTACGACCACCCCGCAACATACACACGCACCATCCCCAGTCTCTGGGGACCATGATTCTATTGTCTACCTCCGCAAGATCAACCTTTTTAGCTCCCACATGTGAGCGAGAGCATTCCATGTGTGTCTTTCTGTACCTGGCTTATTTCACTTAACATAATAACCTCCAGGGTGATGCAAATGACAGGATTTCATTCTTTTTGTGGCTGAAAGGTATTCTATTGTGTATACACACATTTTCTTTACCCATTCATCCACCGATGGACACGTGGGATGAATCCATATCTTGCCTACTGTGAACGGTGCTGCAATAAACAAGGGGGTGCAGGTGTCCCTTTGATATGTTGACTTCAGGATGGTGTGACTGTCACACAGGATGAAGAGCAGGCAACAGTAAGTGCCTTTGAAGGGGCCCAGACTCTGGGCTTTGCAGGCAAAGATGTCAAAGCTTAGCTTATGCAAAGGCCCATGAACAGAGTGGCCATGGTGGCAGGGACAGTGGCTCTGTATGGTCCTACTGACTGCTGAATGTCCAGCCCATAGCAGCAGAGACCAAAGACCTCAAGTGTGGCCAGCGTGGTGGCTCACGCCTGTCATCCCAGCACTTTGGGAGGCCAAGGCGGGCGGATCACCTGAGGTCAGGAGACCAGCTTGGCCTACATGGTGAAACCCCATCTCTACTAAAAATACAAATACAAAAATTAGCCAGGCGTGGTGGCGGGCGCCTGTAATCCTAGCTACTTGGGAAGCTGAGGCAGGAGACTCGCTTGAACCCAGGAGGCGAAGATTGCAGTGAGTCAAGATCGCGCCACTGCACTCCAGCCTGGGCGACAGAATGAGACTCCTTCTCAAAAAACAACAACAACAAAGACCTCAGGCCCCTCCCACCTGGAGGAGCAGCGATTCGTTCTTCCCAGAACCGACACCTACTCTGAACGCAACTTTGCTCTTCCTGCCAACAGCTCCTCCACCAGCACCTCTATCCCAAGCTTTCGGAATGTCTTACCTCCCACTGGACCATGCTAAATACTAACGACCAGCCGGGTGTGGTGGCTCACGCCTGTAATCCCACCACTGTGGGAGGCCAAAGCAGGCAGATCACTAGGTCAGGAGTTCGAGGCCAGCCTGGCCAACATGGTGAAACCCCATCTCTACTAAAAATATAGAAATTAGCCAGACATGGTGGCACACGCCTGTAATCCCAGCTACTTAGGAGGCTGAGACATGAGAATCGCTTGAACACGGGAGGCAGAGGTTGCAGTGAGCCAAGATCATGCCATTGCACTCTAGCCTGGGTGACAGAGCAAGACTCTGTCTCAAAAAAAAAAAAAAAAAAATTCCTAACAACCCACCTTAGAGCCTACTGTGTGGCAATGAGCTCATGTTCCTGGGACTCACTGTCTCCCAAACCCTTGTCAGCCCAACGGAATAGTGGCACAGTCTGCTGAAGGCCCTGCCCCGCTGCCAGCTGGATGTCAGCCCCTTCCAGGGAGGGGCACTTCTGCTGGGATACGGCCTGTGCTGCCGTAAGGAGTTGGCGCTCGAGAAACAGGCTCACCAGGAATCTCGGGGATCAGTTCCAGGATCCTCAGTCCCACAGCCCCTTCCCGGCTTGGGCCCCAACAAAGTATTTACAGAGTCATATATTTCGTAAAATTTGCAAAAGTGAAATATTTTCAACACAACCAGCTAAAACTGTCTCTTCCCCCTGCAACCTGCCATCAGTTACCCCCATCAGTTACCCCCTCCCCTGCTGCATAGAGTTGGAGGGGGTGTTGTGGGGTCCAGCTCCCGGGAGGTTGAGTTGAAGCTACGTTTTGCTTGGGCTTAGCGGCAACAGTCACTTCCCGATACGGTTATGCTATCGCTAGTCATTCTGGTGTAGAAATGGCTTCCAGAAACACCCACCTCCCTCGGCTGCATGTCATGACACAACAAGCTGATGAAATTGGCCAAGTGCCAACTCAAAGAGGATCTAAGATTAGTCACAAACAAGAAAACCCAAACTCAAGTTCATTTTTTTGGGGCGGGGGGTGGTTCTGGGTTTTTTGGTTTGTTTTTTTGAGACAGCCTGGCTCTGTGGTACAGGCAGGAGTACAGTGGCACGATCATAGCTCACAGCATCCTCCAACTCCCTCGGCTCAGGCCACCCTCCCGTCTCAGTCTCTCAAGTAGCTGGAACTACAGGCGTGTGCCACCATACCCAGTTAATTTTTAAATTTTTTTTGTAGAGATAGTGTATCACTATGTTGCCCAGGCTGGTCTCGGACACCTGGCCTCAAGCGATCCTCCTGCCTCAGCTTCCCAAAGTGTTGGATTACAGGCACGAGCTACCTCACCCAGCCAAGCCCTGAACTGTTATAGCTCATATGTGGAAGAAATTTGATAAGCAGTTTCCTCCAATTTAATGACAATTCTAAAAATGTACATATTACCCAAAGGAGCTTTTACCTGAAAGCAACTTAATTATAAGTAATAAAATTAAATTTTGATCAAACATGTGAGAGGAGAAACTGAATCATTTTCTTGGTTTTTGTTTATTTGTTTTTTGTTTTGACAAGGTCTCATTCTGTTGCCCAGGCTGGAGTGCAGTGGTGTGACCACAGCTTACTGCAGCCTTGACCTCCCGGGCTCAAGTGAGCCTCCCACCTCCGCCTCCCAAGTAGCTGGGACCACAGGTATGCACCACCATGTCCAGCTAATTTTTTTTTTTTTTTTTTGAGACGGAGTCTCGCTCTGTCGCCCAGGCTGGAGTGCAGTGGCACGATTTCGGCTCACTGCAACCTCCGCCTCCTGGGTTCACGCCATTCTCCTGCCTCAGCCTCCCGAGTAGCTGGGACTACAGGCGCCCACCACCACACCCGGCTAATTTTTGATATTTTTAGTAGAGTCAGGGTTTCACCGTGTTAGCCAGGATGGTCTCGATCTTCTGACCTCGTGATCTGCCCGCCTCGGCCTCCCAAAGTGCTGGGATTACAGGCGTGAAACACCGCGCCCGGCCCATGTCCAGCTGATTTTTTGCATTTTTTGTAGAGATGGGGTTTTGCCATGTTGTCCAAGCTGATCTTGAACTCCTAGGCTCAAGTGATCCGCCTGCCTCGGCCTCCCAAAGTGCTGGGATTACAAGCGCGAGCACCGCGTCTGCCATATTCTTTCTACATATAGAAGGTTATGTTATAAAAAGGTGTTGTCATCTTAGGAGAGCATCAGAGAATGCATCAAAGAAATGTAGGGGAAACCTGTTGGAGTCAAATATGTCACGCAGGTTTTCTGCATTTTGTGATGTTTGTAGTATTTGACAACTTTTAAAATGTTTGTTATGTGTTGGGACTTCTTTTCTCACTATTCACTTAGTTTTGGATACACAATTTTGTCTTATGTTTCAAAAGAAGACTGCGTAGAAGAGTTAACAGCAGGCCTGAGAAGCTCTTCTTCACAGGCAAGTTTGAAGAGTGGGTGTCTGGGAACTTGGGTTTTTCATGGTTCCCCCACTCTCTGGTAAGCGTGTCTCACTGTGCCTAGACTGTTTGTACAAATATGGCTCATGCTGAACACCTGTGTTGCTTCTAGGGGTCTGGAATTTGGACACATGCTTGGCACAGACTGTGTATGTGACCAGCCCTCCATAAAACCCCAGGGCGCTGAGTTGTCTAAGAAGCTTCCCTGGCAGACAGCATTTCACACACACGGCTCCAGCTTCTTCCTGTGGAGTCCACCAGGAGAGGACGTGGCCAGCTCACGCCTGATTTCCTGTGGAATTCATCCCATGCACCTTTTCTCTTTGCTGATTCAGACTTATATCCTCTCTGTGTAATAATCTTAGGCGTGAAGACAAGTCTATAGTGAGTCGTTCTAGCAAATCGGTTACTCTGGAGGGGTCTTGGGGATACCTCTCACGGCCCCTGAATTTGTATAAGCTTTAGGCCTCCAAAATTTGAATCGACCCATGTGTGTACCCTAAAGCTGGAGTACGAGGGTCAGAGAACCAAAGGTGTGAGGTAGGAGTGGCCCCATAATCCTAAACCTGGAATGCTGCCAGGTTGGAGGCCTAGTTCCTGAAGATGAATACTTCCACCAGGGAACACAGCAAAGGTTCCACTGATCTTGAAGTAGCAGCTCTCACTGGCCCACTTTGGACACCTTAGGCTGAAGACCAACATCGTCCTCATTGTCCTAAGTTGCTACGGTCAATGCTACACAACTGGGGTGGGCAGTCCACAGAGCTCCCTGGGCGTCTAGTCTTCCCGCATGCGGCAAGGACTGTCAGTGGACAACCCAGTAATGGCCAGGCGTGGTGGCGGGAGGCCGAGGCAGGTGGATCACCTGAGGTCAGGAGTTCAAGATCAGCCTGGTCAACATGGTGAAACCCCATCTCTACTAAAACTACAAAAAAAAAGTTAGCAGGGCATGGTGGCGCGTGCCTGTAATCCCAGCTACCTGGGAGGCTGAGGTAGGAGAATCGTTTGAACCCAGGAGGTGGAGGTTGCAGTGAGCTGAGATTGTGCCACTGCACTCCAGCCTGGGTGACAGTGAGACTCCGTCTCCAAAAAAAAAAAAACCTTAGCCAGGCATAGTGGCAGGTGCCTGTAATTCCACCTTCCCAGCTACTTGGGAGGCTGAGATAGAAGAATCACTTGAACCCAGGAGGTGGAGGGTGCAGTGTGCTGACATTGTGCCACGGCACTCTAGCCTGGGTGCAGAGTAAGACTCCATCTCAAAAAACAAAACAAAACAAAGAAACAAACGAAAAAAACGATGACTCAGTAAGAAAAGGGACAGTAAGAGCTCAGACTGAAAGGGGAAAAGGGCTCCACAATAAGCAGAGTGGCTGTAGAGCAGAGGGTGGGGAATCCGGGGTGGCAAGTGGCAGAGGGTGGTGACCCACCATGGCCTCAGACCAGCTGCAGCAGCAGGGCTGTGGCTTGCTCACTCACTCTCATGCCTCTCAGTCTTTCAGGAGAGCATAACCACCTTGGAGGGGATGCTGTGACAACTGAACTTGGGCCCCTGCAGCAGACCACATTTCCCTAGCCCGCCTGCTCTTCCTACAGTCTAATATTGACACTCCTCCCACTGAAGGGTGGGGTCCCTGTCCCCATCCCTTAAGCCTGGGCAGATCTGTCTGACTGCCTTGACCCACAGAGTGTGGCAGGAGGGACACTATGTGACTTCTGAGGTTAGGTCCTAAAAATACCATGCACATGTTGTCCACCTTGTTGTCCTGGAAGGCTACCCTTGGAACCCAGTTGCCATACTGCAAGGAAGCCCTGGTTGCATGGAGAAGCCACATGTAGGTGTGCTGCCTGACAGGCACAGATGAGGTCCTGGCCCGCCACCAGCATCAGCCACCAAAGATGTGAGGGAGAAAGCTTTAGGATGGCTGCAGCCCCAGCCAACATCTGGCAGCAACTGTAGGAGAGATCCTAAGTGCAAACTACCTAGCTGAGCCTAGATAACCCCAGATTGCAGCACATAATAATAGAATGATTTTTATTATTTGAAGCCGCTGAGGTTAAGTGGCAAGAGATAAACAGACATACAACCCCTCTCTGGAAAGGATGAGGAAATCTGCATCCTCAAAGGGAAAAGGGAGGCCCACCTGACTGCAGTGTGGAAGCTCGGTGTAAAGGGAGGGCATGAGAGGACTGGAGAGGTGCCAGGTGTGGACCATCCTGGGACACCAGCCTGGTCACTTTCCTAGGACCGCTCAATGCCTTCTCCTGTCAGTGTCGCAACCCACTGGGTTCATCCTTCCACTTTCACATTTGGGGCGCGGGGAAGGGCTGAATGCAGGCACCACTGGTCACGAGGGCGTGACTGGGCAATTCCTCCTTCGGCGGGCGCCCACCTCCTGGCACCCGTGGCACAGCTCCGGGAACGGCTGCGGGCCCAGCCGCTGCTTCCCCGATAGCGCCGCCGCAGTTCCCCGGAGACAGAAGTAGAGCCGGACCGCCGGAAACCGTAGATCCGGGGAGGTCGGGGCCGCGGTGAACTCCAGTTCACCAGGACAGGAAGTGACAGCGGAACGCCGGAAACCGTAGATCCACGGAGGTCAGGGCCGCGGAGAGCTGTAGGTCCCCGGAACCGGAAGTGATGGCGGACCTCCGGAAACCGTAGATTCCGGGCTGTCGGAGCCGCCGGGAGCTGTAGTTCTCCCGCGGCTCAGAGAAGTAGGCAGAGAGCGGAGCTGGCGGCCGGGCAGCATGGCGGGGCTGGAGCTCTTGTCGGACCAGGGCTACCGGGTGGACGGGCGGCGCGCCGGGGAGCTGCGCAAGATCCAGGCGCGGATGGGCGTGTTCGCGCAGGCTGACGGCTCGGCCTACATTGAGCAGGGCAACACCAAGGCGCTGGCGGTGGTCTACGGCCCGCACGAGGCGAGTGGGCGTGCGGGATGGGGAATCGTGTGGCCGTGGGAGCTGCGGGGCAGCCGGGCTGAGCACTGGCTCGGGGACTTGGGCAACGGCCGGCGCGCCTCAGTCTACACAGCCGATGCTCAGCACCGCATCTCACTCGGAGTAAACGCAAGTCCTTAGTGTGCTGCGCGGTGGTCCTGCCTTTCTCATCGGCCTCTGTCCCTGCGCCCTCCTTCCTCTTTGCGGCTCTTCAACGTGCTAGGCACTCCCCCACTCGCTCCCTCTCCTTTCAGCTCTACTCCGACGTCACTCCTTCCCAGACGACCTTATTATCCACGCGGTACTTCTCGCCCTACAATAAACCCTTGTCTTTTGTGCACCTACAATCTCAAATGCCTATTTTGCTTAAGCATTTTCCCCTTTGTTTCCTCGCTGGAACATAAGCTTCCTAAAGAAAGGAACTTTACATAAAACTATCTGGTTTCATTACTGTGTTTCCAGCGCTGTAACTGCCTGGCCAGCGAAGGTATTGAAAGAGTGTTTGCTTAGCGCATGAGTGTGTGAGCTCTGCTTTCCAGGCGGAGGGAACCAGGAGGTCGAAGACCACGGTGGTGAAAACAAGCAAGGCACTTATGCAGAGCAGAAAGACTGCTGGTGGGGAAAGAGGGGATAACTCCAAATCAGGTTGAGGGTTCCCGGGGAGGTGAGGACTTAGGGTTTTGTAGACCAGGGAAATGATTTGGGATCTTATTTCATATGTAATGTGAAACCTTTGTAAGGTAGTTAGGATTTGAGTGTGTAGGTGAGACAGAAGCAGCCTTGATGTTTGTAAACTTGGGTTGGCAGGGAATGGGGCAAGGATGGACACAAGGAAGCCAATTAAAAGGTGCCAGAGGGCGACACATGCAAGACAGAGAGTGCAAAACAGGGGGCTTTGTTTTGGAGGTAACGCAGTTGCCCCTTGCTGAGGCATTGAAAGTGGAGGGAGAGGCAGACCCACAGAGGACAGTGGAGTGTGAGCTGGAAGGAGTGGGCCTGGCTCATGTGTCTGTCTCTTCCAGATCCGGGGCTCCCGGGCTCGAGCCCTGCCGGACAGGGCCCTAGTGAACTGTCAATATAGTTCAGCGACCTTCAGCACAGGTGAGCGCAAGCGACGGCCACATGGGGACCGTAAGTCCTGTGAGATGGGCCTGCAGCTCCGCCAGACTTTCGAAGCAGCCATCCTCACACAGCTGCACCCACGCTCCCAGATTGATATCTATGTGCAGGTGAGCCAGCTGCAGCCGTCAATCCAGGGAGGGAAGGGTGTGATGGGGTTGGGGAGGGAGTCTGATAGACTGACACCCTGGGTTCCCTGCAGGTGCTACAGGCAGATGGTGGGACCTATGCAGCTTGTGTGAATGCAGCCACGCTGGCAGTGCTGGATGCCGGGATACCCATGAGAGACTTTGTGTGTGCATGCTCAGCTGGCTTCGTGGATGGCACAGCCCTGGCGGACCTCAGCCATGTGGAGGAAGCAGCTGGTGGCCCCCAGCTGGCCCTGGCCCTGCTGCCAGCCTCAGGACAGATTGCGCTGCTTGAGATGGATGCCCGGCTGCACGAGGACCACCTGGAGCGGGTGTTGGAGGCTGCTGCCCAGGCTGCTCGAGATGTGCACACCCTCTTGGATCGAGTGGTCCGGCAGCATGTGCGTGAGGCCTCTATCTTGCTGGGGGACTGACCACCCAGCCACCCGTGTCCAGAATAAAACCCTCCTCTGCCCACACACCCCTCACTGTACGTTGTCACCTAACAGCACTTCAGAGCCATGTGAAGGCTGGCAGAGCCTGGTCTGGTGCTGGCTCCTGGGGATGATTAGGGACCCTCGCCCACACACGAACGGCCTATCTCTGTGTAGCCTGATTCAAACCCTGAAGAGAACAGTGGATTAGGGGGTTTCTGTGGGGGAGGCCCTGGATGGAAAAAGCAGCATGTCCCAGTAAGGACTCAAGGCAGCTGAGCAGGAGGCAGGGCTGGCAAGATGAGCCAGGCCATTAGACTGAGGAATCTGTTACCCTTATTCCAGCACATCGGGGGCCCTGAGCAAAGGGCTGAGGAAGAACTCAGCTGGCTCTGGGTACCCACCCTAGGGATGTGGGGGCCATGTCCCACAACCTCTGGACTATGGTTTGGAGCCCCTTGGGCTTTTCCTGCTGCTTACCTTGGGCTCTGAAAGTACAACAGCCAGGCATGGTGGCTCACGCCTGCAATCCCAGAGCTTTGCGAGGCTGAGGCAGGTGGATTGCTTCAGGTCAGGAGTTTGAGACCAGCCTGGCCAACATGGTGAAACCCCGTCTCTACTAAAAATACAAAATTAGCTGGGAGTGGTGGCACATGCCTGTAATCCAAGCTACTCAGGAGGCTGAGACAGGAGAATCTCTTGAACCTGGGAGGCGGAGGTTGCAGTGAGCCGAGATCGTGCCACTGCACTCCAGCCTGGGCGACAGAGCAAGACTCCATCTAAAAAAAAATAAAAGTACAAAAATTAACTGTTCTCATGGATCACTTGAGGTCAGGAGTTCGAGACCAGCCTGGCCAATGTGGTAAAACCCCATCTCTATTAAAGACACAAAAATTAGTGTGGTGGCAGGCACCTGTAATCCCAGCTACTAGGGAGGCTGGGGCAGGAGAATCACTTGAACCAGGAGTTGAAGGTTGCAGTGAGCCAAGATTACACCACTGCACTCCAGCCTGGGTGACAGAGCAAGACTCTGTCTCAAAAAAAAAAAAAAAACTTGTTCTCACATGGAGTCTTCAGCTTTGACCCTTCTCTCTGCCCACCACTATTTTGTTTGTTGAGACATGGTCTTGCTCTGTGCTCAGGCTGGAGTGCAGTGGTGTGATCACGGCTCACTGCAGTCTGGATCTCCCAGGCTCAAGTGATCCTCCCACTTTAGCCTCCTGAGCTGAGACTACAGGCATGCCCCACTCACCTGGCTAATTTAAAAAGAATTTTTTTGTGTGTACAGACTGGGTCTCATTTCGTTGTCCAGGCTGATCTCAAAGGATCCGCCCACCTCACCTTCCCAAAGTGCACCCTCTTGAGCAAACCCCCTTCATTCACCTCTGGCCCACCGAGCCCCGACTACCAGTCCCTGCAGTCTGGACCCTGGGACTGCTTCTCCCCTAATATTCCACGGATCTCTTGGCCCGGACAGTGACAGTATGCTCCCCCACTTTATAATGCACACACCCCAGCTCCAGTGAAGCCCGTTTTGGCCAGTAGTGCCGTCAGCATCTTCTCTGCAGTCATCTGACTCTGAAAACCTCGGTGCTGGGCTCACGCTGTGACTCCACTGGGACGTCCTGAGTCATTGGCAGTCTCGCTTGGCATCCATTCTCTGACCGCCGCCGGCTTTCCACCCACCTGCCCGGCTCATCACCTCTGACTCCTGCGGGCCTTCCAGCCGGCGCTATCTCGCCGCCCCCGACCAGCTCGGCCTGCTGTCGGGCATCTCTGCTGTCCTCCGGCTGTAGGGCTACCTGCCTCCCTCCCGGGCGGTGCACTGCGAGTCCGACTCTACTGGGGGCAGCGCCTAGCGGACTCCCAAACCCGCTCACGTCCTGCCGGCCTCACCGGCACCGCCCACCCTCCAGCCGGCCGCGGCTCTGCGCTTGCGCGCCGGCAGTACACAGTGTTAGGGGCGCGCCCTCTGCTCTGGACATGCGCGCAGTCGCGAGCGTCTCTGGGACCGGAAGTGCGGGCGAGCGCGGGTCCCCGGGTCTGACAGGAGCAGCCTGTGGGCACCGCGGCGGTAGTTGGAGGCGGGAGAGGGTCCGGAGGTGGGAGAGGGTCCGTAGCCGCGCCGCCCTGTCCCGCCATGGGCCTCCTGTCGGACCCGGTTCGCCGGCGCGCGCTCGCCCGCCTAGTGCTGCGCCTCAACGCGCCGTTGTGGTGAGGACGGGGCCCGGGGAGGCGGGGACTCGAGGGCCCTGGGCTCTCGCCGGCGGCCCCGTGCGCGGTCCCCATCGAGGGCCGGGGCCGCTCCAGCTGCTCGCGCCCCTCCGGCTGCTCGCGCCCTTCCGCTCCTGCCCTCTGGAAGCACTGAGGGTATCAGGCCCAGGCTTAGCGCTCGGGTCCGGCGTCCCGATGCAGGACTCCGGGTTTAGGTCTCTCAGAGCCGCGCGATCGACCCCGGGTGCGGAGGTTGTGGCCTCGGGTCGGCGTCTGAGGACCCGCTGACGCTCCGGTGCCCCTCCGTCCTCTCTCACAGCGTGCTGAGCTACGTGGCGGGCATCGCCTGGTTCTTGGCGCTGGTTTTCCCGCCGCTGACCCAGCGCACTTACATGTCGGAGAACGCCATGGGCTCCACCATGGTGGAGGAGCAGTTTGCGGGCGGAGACCGTGCCCGGGCTTTTGCCCGGGACTTCGCCGCCCACCGCAAGAAGTCGGGGTGAGCGGCAGAGCAGGGCGTATGGGGCGAGCGGTGGTGGCTACGGCCGGGGAGCTCTGCTCAGAGGCTCCCTTCGTGTCTGCAGGGCTCTGCCAGTGGCCTGGCTTGAACGGACGATGCGGTCAGTAGGGCTGGAGGTCTACACGCAGAGTTTCTCCCGGAAACTGCCCTTCCCAGATGAGACCCACGAGCGCTATGTACTGGGGGAGTGGGGTGTGCCTGGGCCCAGGAAGCACCTTGGAGGGAGGGGTCTGGGCTGGGTATCAGCTTGCGGGGGTGTCATGGGGCCAGGAAGCTCAGTGGGAGGGAAATCCCTGGTGGGCATTGGAGGGCTAGGAAAGTTGGGGGGGGCCTTCAGCCCCCTACCACAGTTACACTGAGGCTCCCCCCACCGCTGCTGCATACAGATGGTGTCGGGCACCAACGTGTACGGCATCCTGCGGGCCCCGCGTGCTGCCAGCACCGAGTCGCTTGTGCTCACCGTGCCCTGTGGCTCTGACTCTACCAACAGCCAGGCTGTGGGGCTGCTGCTGGCACTGGCTGCCCACTTCCGGGGTGAGTCTCAGGGCTGCTGGCCGTGGAGGGGTTTGGTCAGTGCCCCAGACCGTGCTGATCCTGCTTCTGGCCTCCAGGGCAGATTTATTGGGCCAAAGATATCGTCTTCCTGGTAACAGAACATGACCTTCTGGGCACTGAGGCTTGGCTTGAAGCCTACCACGATGTCAATGTCACTGGTAGGTTCTCTTGTCCTGCCTGCCCTGGTCCCCCTCTCAGGGTCACTGTCTTCACCACGTCCTCCATTAGCACTCATTCACTTGCTCCTACAGGCATGCAGTCGTCTCCCCTGCAGGGCCGAGCTGGGGCCATTCAGGCGGCCGTGGCCCTGGAGCTGAGCAGTGATGTGGTCACCAGCCTCGATGTGGCCGTGGAGGGGCTTAACGGGCAGCTGCCCAACCTTGACCTGCTCAATCTCTTCCAGACCTTCTGCCAGAAAGGGGGCCTGTTGTGCACACTTCAGGGCAAGGTGGGGCTGCCTGCCTGCCTGAGGGCTGAAGGGCACAGGGTCTGTGGGAGGGGCTGTCTCATCCTGTCCTGCACCTCTGAAGCTGCAGCCCCAGGACTGGACATCATTGGATGGACCGCTGCAGGGCCTGCAGACACTGCTGCTCATGGTTCTGCGGCAGGCCTCCGGCCGCCCCCACGGCTCCCATGGCCTCTTCCTGCGCTACCGTGTGGAGGCCCTAACCCTGCGTGGCATCAATAGCTTCCGCCAGTACAAGTATGACCTGGTGGCAGTGGGCAAGTAAGTAGTCTCTGGTCCCCCCTTTCCATGCCCAGGATGGGGTCTAACTGGAGCGGAGTGGGGGATGGCCTGGTGGCTCTGGCCAGCCGTGAACCTGCCCCACACCTGACAGGGCTTTGGAGGGCATGTTCCGCAAGCTCAACCACCTCCTGGAGCGCCTGCACCAGTCCTTCTTCCTCT
Organism: Pan paniscus; assembly: GCF_029289425.2. Lineage (NCBI taxonomy): Eukaryota > Metazoa > Chordata > Mammalia > Primates > Hominidae > Pan > Pan paniscus. Next base: position 161,574,482 of record NC_073256.2, read on the forward strand.
ACTTGCTCCCCGGCCTCTCCCGCTTCGTCTCCATCGGCCTCTACATGCCCGCTGTCGGCTTCTTGCTCCTGGTCCTTGGTCTCAAGATATCCTCTGCCCCTTGCCATCTACCTGTGACCAGCCTCCAGTCTCCTCAACTCTAGGCTGGGGAGAGTCTTCCATCCTGATGGGGGGTGGGGTACGGGGGTGAGCCCTGGGTCCCCCTCTGGGCAGATCCCGTTACACCTCTTGTTGGGGTCCTTGATTGGGCTACGCTCTGGAACTGTGGATGCAGCTGCATGAGGCCGGAATGGGCCTTGAGGAGCCCGGGGGTGCCCCTGGCCCCAGTGTACCCCTTCCCCCATCACAGGTGATGGCACCCCCTTCTGTTGTTGGAATGGGCTTCTGGGGTCTGACTGGTGTTTAGTGTTGCAACTTAGCCTCAGCTGGTGGGATGGTGGTGGTCTTTGGGGATCCCCTGGCCCCAGGGTCCATCTCCAAGAGCCTGTGTGCCCTGCAGGGTGTGGGGCTGGCCTCGCTCGTGGCACCTCTGCTGATCTCGCAGGCCATGGGACTGGCCCTCTATGTCCTGCCAGTGCTGGGCCAACACGTTGCCACCCAGCACTTCCCAGTGGCAGAGGCTGAGGCTGTGGTGCTGACACTGCTGGCGATTTATGCAGCTGGCCTGGCCCTGCCCCACAATACCCACCGGTGAGAGGCTGGGCTGGTTGTGGGGGGCAGGGGTAGAGGTCCCCTGGACATGCAGACAGCTTGTGGGTTGCCTCTGAGTCCTTTCTCTTGCAGGGTGATAAGCACACAGGCCCCAGACAGGGGCTGGATGGCACTGAAGCTGGTAGCCCTGATCTACCTAGCACTGCAGCTGGGCTGCATCGCCCTCACCAACTTCTCACTGGGCTTCCTGCTGGCCACCACCATGGTGCCCACTGCTGCGCTTGCCAAGCCTCATGGGCCCCGGTATGTATGGATCAGCCCCACTTCCCCCAATGCCTGTGCCCTCATCACAGACCGCACCCTCATTCAATAGCCCTTTCCCCCAACCTGGTGCCCATGCCCCCACCATGGAGCCTACCTTGATGTTGCTTCTCCACCCAGGACCCTCTATGCTGCCCTGCTGGTGCTGACCAGCCCGGCAGCCACGCTCCTTGGCAGCCTGTTCCTGTGGCGGGAGCTGCAGGAGGCGCCACTGTCACTGGCCGAGGGCTGGCAGCTCTTCCTGGCAGCGCTGGCCCAGGGTGTGCTGGAGCACCACACCTATGGTGCCCTGCTCTTCCCACTGCTGTCCCTGGGCCTCTACCCCTGCTGGCTGCTTTTCTGGAATGTGCTCTTCTGGAAGTGAGATCTGCCTGTCCGGGCTGGGACAGAGACTCCCCAAGGACCCCATTCTGCCTCCTTCTGGGGAAATAAATGAGTGTCTTGTTTCAGCAGCTATTTGAGCTCCTGGCCCACTGTCCATGTAGGGCCCCAGGGCATGGGGGTGAGAAGCCTCTGTCTGCAGGGCTTGGCATTCCTCACACCTCCTCCCTGGCAAGGGCTGCTGTAGTCCACTTACTGGGTAGCATTCCTGCCAACCAGGGCTCTGCTGCTGCATCAGCCCTGGGAGGTGAGCCTCAGGTGCACTCTCAGCCCTGGCGGGTGCCATGCAGGCTCAGAGGGCTGTGTGCATTGCTGTGTGGTACTGTGCCAGGAGCGGTGCTGGGAAGGAGAATACACCATAGCCATGGTTTGAGGGCCTGCCAGGAGCTGAGGCACCCAGAAACCACCTAACACCATCTTTACTGCTAGGACTGAGGCTGGAGCTGGAGCCCTGCAGAGGAGGCCCAGGGTGCATGGCATGGGGCCCAGGCAAGGCCATCGCCTTGGTGTGGGATTGGGATGGAGCAGGGAGGAGCACCCGGCCTGGCTTCCTCGGAGTTGAGTCAGCCCAGGTGAGATGCCCACGAGGGGCTGGGCAGGCAACACAGTGGAGCCAGGACCCAGGGGCAGGCAGGGCACAGGGACAAGAGCCCCACGGGAGAGGGCACTGACAGGCCAGCAAGGAGAGAAGCAGGCTGTTATACTAGGACTCTGAAAGGAACTGGGAAGACCACCGTCTGTTCCAAAAGAAAGGAAAAACCTGTGGCCTTTAGGTGATGCCAGGGCCATGTCAGGGACCTTGGTGCTGCGGCTAGAGAGCCCTCTGGTCACAGGAAGGCAAAGGTGCCGCAGCCACACAAAACCATGCACAGGCCTCAGGAATCAGAGCCGTGCTGCCTGGAGAAGCCGCAGCATCTTAGAATCAACTGAGGGCCAGGGTCTTTTCAGTACAGTGTCCCCAAATGGCCTGTTGTCTGGGAGGTTCCAAGGAGGGTGCCCTCCCTGTGCCCTACTCTGTAGGCCACTGCCTCTTCACTGGGTTATGTCTTCCTGCGGGAGGCTCCCCTTGACATGAGACCCCTGGTGTTGGGGGTTAGTCTATTGATGGGGCTCCACAGTTGGGGGATGGGCGGAGGGCTCCCAGGGTGAGCACCTAGGCGACTTCCAGAGTTTCTGCAGAGGAAACACATGTCTGCTGGGTGGGCTTACGTTCTCTGTGTCCAGCATTATTCGAGGCTTAGTGGGGATGAGGGGGTATCAGGAACCCCACTGTGACTGGTAGCCTCATAATTAACTTGCCTGTCTTCAGCCCCCTTGTCCCAGAGGTTGGAGTCTCTAGTCACTTTCTCCAGTGAATACTTCCTCTGAGGTTGGGTGGATGCCTGCAGTCCCCACCCTAGCCTGGCTGGTTTCCCCTGCCTCTCAGTACCCCTAGGAACACCTCCTAGGTGGGCATCACGGGCCTCCCATGCTAAATCAGCAAGGGAGACTCATCTGTCAGTCTCCTATTTTCCAAGAAGAAATCTCTGTTGTGGTCTCCTGTTCTCTTTGTAAGATGACATCTGATACAAAATCATCCTCCAGGCATTTTAGCTGGGCTTTGACCTCAACTGTTTTGTTTTTGAGATGGAGTCTTACACTGTAGCCCAGGCTGGAGTGCAGTGATGCAATCTTGGCTCACTGCAACCTCCACCTCCCTGGTTCAAGCAGTTCTCCTGCCTCAGCCTCCCAAGTAGTGGGATTACAGGTGCGCACCACCATGCCTGGCTAATTGTGTATTTTTAGTAGAGACGGGGTTTTACTATGTTGTCCAGGCTGGTCTCAAACTCCTGACCTCAGATGATCTACCCACCTACGTCTCCCAAAGTACTGGGATTACAGGCATGAGAGCCACCACACCTGGCAGCCTCAATTGTTTTTTAATAGGACTTTGGCAGTCACTTAAAGCACAAATCATGAAAATACATACGTGGGGGGAAAAGCTAAAGGATACCTTGCTTGTGTTCTGAGTAGTTTGTGCAGAATTCTCCCTGCCTATACAAGTGTTGAAAGGGAACCATGGGAATGGCAAGGTTGCTTTGTTAGGGAGGTAGGATTTCTGTTCTGATTTTCAGTAATGACATGGGCTGAGGCTCCACGTTTCCCCCTCCCTGAATTTTTTTTTTTTTTTTTGGACAGAGTCTCACTGTCGCCCAGGCTGGGTGCTATGGCGAGATCTTGGCTCACTGCAGCCTCCATCTCCCGAGTTCAAGTGATTCTCTGGGCTCAGCCTCTGTTATATGTAAAATGTTTATTTAGAAGCAGAATGTTCCCTGGTACCATAAGGAAAGATCAGCATTCAGACAAAAAGTTCTCAGCAAGTCAGTTTTACTTTCTGCAGAAAGGGTGCTCCTTGCAGATGGAATGATGGCGAGAGCATACCTGAATAAAGGAGGGAAGCAATTTTTCTCTCTTAATGCAGCTTGTCCCTGCTACTGTGTCCTGTCTGCATTGGCTGGAACCAGACCTGAACCGGATGGGCTAACAGCTTAAAACCTTTTTTAAATAGGTAAAAGCAATGGAGAACAGAAGAAAAGAGCAAGCTGCTTACTAAAGGACTTAGAAAAGTAATAATATTCCCAAATAAGGAAGGGGCATAGGCTGCAAGCTGGGACATGCCTGTAAGCACGTCCAGCACAAATACCTTGGTTAAAGTACAAGGACATAGAATGTACTACGTGCCCGTGAGCATGATTAACACAAGTATTTTGGTTAAAGTACAAGGACATAGAATGTCCTTATTCCTTTATATCTAACAGCTCCATAGGATAGGGCTTAACAAAGAGTTATTAGCACGAAGCAAGGAGGCTTGAAGGAAGTCTTTAAAAGAAACACTTATAATTTATTTTTTAACAAGAAGGGAAACTTTGAAGAGGAAACTTTTTACTTTCTACAACCTCCCGAGTAGCTGGGATACAGGCATGCGTCACCACGCCCCACTAATTATTTTATATTTTTACAAATATTTTGGCTTCTTCCAATGTCCACGTTCTTACTAACACTTGCTAGTGTCCATCTTTTTTTTTTTTTTTTGAGTTGGAGTTTCACTCTTGTCACCCAGGGTGGACTGCAATGGCACGATCTCGGCTCACTGCAACCTCCGCCTCGCAGGTTCAAGCGATTCTCCTGCCTCAGTCTCTCAAGTAGCTGGGAGTCCAGGCATACACCACCACTCCTGGCTAATTTTGTATTTTTAGTAGAGATGGGGTTTCTCCATGTTGGTCAGGCTGGTCTCAAACTCCCGACCTCAGGTGATCCACCTGCCTCAGCCTCCCAAAGTGCTGGGATTACAGGTGTGAGCCACCACACCCAGACCTGCTAGTATCCATCTTGTAGATTACAGCCATCCTAGTGGGTGTGAAGTGGCATCGCATTTTCATTTTGATTTGCATTTACCTAATGATTAACGAAACTAAAGCATCTTTTCATGTTATTATTGGCAGTTGGTATATATATATATATATGTTTCTTTTTTTTTTTTGAGACAGAGTTTTACTCTTGTTACCCAGGCTGGAGTGCAGTGGCACGATCTCGGCTCACTGCAACCTCCACCTGCTGGGTTCAAGTGATTCTCCTGCTTCAGCCTCCTGAGTAGCTGGGATTACAGGTGCGCGACACCACGCCCAGCTAATTTTTGTATTTTTAGTAGAGATGGGGTTTCACATGTTGGCCAGGCTAGTCTTGAACTCCTGACCTAGTGAGCCACCCACCTCAGCCTCCCAAAGTGCTGGGATTACAGGCGTGAGCCACCGCGCCTGGCCTGCCTGTTTTATTCTGAGAATTTTCTGGCTTTAGGTCTTAAACTTAGATCTTTGATTATTTTTCAGTTCTCGTAAATGGTGTATAAATGATGTGAGGTAAAGGAGCCAACTTCATTCATTGACATTTGTTTTGCAAATCGTTGGCTTTTTGTTTTTGTTTTTTGGTTCTTTTTTTTTTTTTTTTTTTGAGACGGAGTTTTGCTCTTGTTGCCCAGGCTGTAGTGCAATGGCTCAATCATGGCTCACTGCAATCTCCGCCTCCCAGGTTCAAGCGATTCTCCTGCCTCAGCCTCCCAAATAGCTGGGATTACAGGCATGCACCACCACGCCCAGCTAATATTGTATTTTTAGTAGAGATGGGGGTTTCTCCATGTTGGTCAGTCTGGTCTCGAACTCCCGACCTCAGGTGATCCCCCCCACCTCGACCTCCCAAAGTGCTGGGATTACAGGCATGAGCCACCGTGCCTGGCTGTTTTGTTTGTTTTGAGATAGGGTCTCAACTCTGTTGCCTAGGCTGGATCGCAGTGGCATGATCACAGCTCATTGCAGCTTTGACCTCCCCAGGCTCAGGTGATGCTCCCACCTCACCCGCCTGAGTAGCTGGGACCACAGACGTGCATCACTCTTGGCTTTTTTTAAGACAGGGTTTTGCCATATTGCCCAGGCTGGTCTCCTGGGCACAAGCAATCTACCTGCCTTGGCCTCCCAAAGTGCTGGGATCACAGGCATCAGCCAGCATGCCCAGCCATGTTTGCATTTGAATATCCAATTGTCCCAGAACGATTTGCTGGAGAGAGTCTTCTTTCTCCATTGGTCTCAGTACCCTTGTAAAAAAAAATCAAATGACCATAGATATATAGTCATAGACTTTATTTGTGGACTCTCAATTCTATTCCATTGATCTATATGCCTATCCTTTTGTCAGTACTAAAACCTACTATAAACCTACAGTAATCAAGTTTTGAAATTGGGTGATATAAGTCTTCCAACTGTTTCACCATGTTAGCCAGACTGTTCTCGAACTCCTGACCTCAGGTGATCCGCCTGCCCTGGCATCCTGATGTGCTGGGATTACTGGCGTTAGCCACTTCACCCAGCAAGCCTCCATGGTTTGAGAGGAGAAATCTTTTGTTAATTTTGTTGAGAATTCTTTTTTCTTTCTTTCTTTTTGCATTTATTATTACTTTTTTTTTTTTTCTGAGAAGGAGTTTTGCTCTTGTTGTCCAGGCTGGAGTGCAATGGTCCAATCTTGGCTTACTGCAACCTCCACCTCCCGGGTTCAAGCGAGTCTCCTCCCTCAGCCTCTGGAGTAGCTGGGATTACAGGTGCATGCCACCAGGCCCAGCTAATTTTTTTTGTATTTTTAGTAGAGACATGGTTTTGCCATATTGGCCAGTCTGGTCTCGAACTCCTGACCTCAGGTGATCTGCCTGGCTCGGGCTCCTGAAGTGCTAAGATTACAGGAGTGAGCCACCGTGCCCGGCCAAGAATTATTTTTATGTGATGAGTCACTTCTCTCTTGCTGCTTTCAAGATTCTTTGTCTTTCAACAATTTGTTATGTGTCTCCTTTAGTTTATTCTACTTAGTGTTTGTTTAACAAAAAAACTAGATGTGCAGATTCATGTTTTTCATGAAATATGGCATGTTTTTGGCCTTTTTTTTTTTTTTTTTTTTTTTTTTTTTTGAGACAGAGTTTCATTCTTGTTTCCCAGGCTGGAGTGCAATGGTGCAATCTTGGCTCGCTGCAACCTCCACCTCCAGGTTCAAGCAATTCTCCTGCCTCAGCCTCCCAAGTATCTGGGATTACAGGTATGCACCACCATGCCTGGCTAATTTTGTATTTTTAGTAGAGACAGGGTTTCTCCATGTTGGTCAGGCTGGTTTCGAACTCTCGACCTCATGTGATCTGCCCACTTCGGCCTCCCAGAGTGCTGGGATTACAGGCATGTGCCACGACACCTGGCTAATTTTGTATTTTTAGTAGAGTCGAGGTTTCTTCATGTTGGTCAGACTGGTTTTGAACTCTCGACCTCAGGTGATCTGCCTGCCTCGGCCTCCCAAAGTGCTAGGATTACAGGTGTGAGCTACTGTGCCCAGCCTTGGCCATTTTTTTTTTTTTTAAGTATTCTTACTCCTTTCTCTGTCTAGTCTACTCCTGGGACTGAAATTATGCATATGTTGGTATGCTTAATAGTGTCCCACAGGTCTCTGAGGCCCAGTTCATATTTCTTTCTTTTTTTAAATTTCTCTTCCTCAGACTTCCCTTTGTATAGAGCCTCAAGGTCAGCCAGAGGTGAGAGTTTAGGGCTTTTTCAGGTCTCTCCTGAGTATATATCCATAGTCCTCCGTGTGTATATGACCTGTATTCCCAAAAATGTTTTGGGCTTTTCAAAGCGCCTGTGGACATCTCATTCCCTTGCTCTTCCTTTTTAGCTTTTTGTTTAGTCTATTGTTTGTGGCAACTGTTATCCATCACCTCAGGCAGCTGGCACTGGGCAAGCCCTGAGCCAATGTGGTAGGAGTCTTCTAGGCAGCCATCAGACACGTTCAATAACGGAGGTTCTGTGTGAATGAGGGCATCTTGCTCCCACAGTAACTAGGAATGTAGGTTCTTATTTCCAAGATTACCACTGAGCTGGAGAGCAGGGTTGAACCAGGGAAAGCTACAACCCACAAAGGCCACTGTTCTTACTGATAGTCACCTGTTTAATTGAATAACACCCCCTGGGATGACGACAGCCTTTGATTAATTTCCATAGCTCTGTAAAAGTTGATTCTGATCATTTTTGCTATGTTTTTCTTGCTCTTATTGGGTGAGGGGTGGGCACATTTTTTAGGGGTCTTTCTCCATTTTCACTGACAACTAATTTTGGATTTTTATTTTATTTTTTATTTTATTTTTTCTTGAGATAGAGTTTCGTTCTTGTTGCCAGGCTGGAGTGCAGTGGCGTGATCTCTGCTCACCGCAAACTCTGCCTCCTGGGTTCAAGCGCTTCTCCTGCCTCAGCCTCTGGAGTAGCTGGGATTACAAGCATGCACCACCACACCTGGCTAATTTTGTATTTTTAGTAGAGATGGTGTGTAGAAAGTAAAAAGTTTCCTCTTCAAAGTTTCCCTTCTTGTTAAAGAATAAATCGTAAGTGTTAGAAATAATAGTTTATTTTACAGACTAACTTCCTTCAAGCCTCCTTGTTTTGTGCTAATAATTCTTTTCTTTTCTTTTTTTATTATACTTTAAGTTCTAGGGTACATGTGCACAATGTGCAGGTTTGTTACAGATGTATACATGTGCCATGGTGTGCTGCACCCATTAACTCGTCATTTACATTAGGTATATCTCCTAATGCTATCCCTCCCCTCTCCCCCACCCCACAACAGGCCCCGGTGTGTGATGTTCCCCTTCCCATGTCCAAGTGTTCTCATTGTTCAATTCCCACCTATGAGTGAGAACATGTGGTGTTTGGTTTTGCTAATAATTCTTTAGGCTCTATCCTATGTAGCTGTTAAACATGCTCACAGGCAGGTAGTACATTCTATGTCCTTGTACCTTAACCAAAATATTTGTGCTGGACGTGCTCACAGGCACATTCCAGCTCACAGCCTGTGCCCCTTCCCTATTTGGCATAAGCAACTTACTCTTTTCCTCTGTTCTCCCTTGCCTTTATCTATTTAGAAAAGTTTTAAATTATTAGCCAGTCGAGTTTTAGTTTAGATTGTGCCATCTGGCTCTAGCCAATGGAGACAGGACACAGTAGCAGGGACAAGCTGTGTAAGGGATAAAAATAGCTTCTCTCCTTTATTCAGGTGTGCTCTCACCATTTTTCCATCCGTGAGGTGCACCCTTTCTGCAGAAAGTAAAATTGCCTTGCTGAGAGAACTTTTTGTCTGAATGCTGATCTTTCCTTATGGTACCAGGGAACAAGCATTCTGTTTCTAAATAAACATTTTACATATAACACAGGGTTTCTCCATGTTGGTCAGGCTGGTCTCAAACTCACGACCTCAAGTGACCTGCGGCCTCCCAAAGTGCTGGGATTACAGGCGTGAGCCACCACACCCAGCCTAGTTTTTAAATTTTATTTGCTTTTTTTTTTTCTTGAGAGGGAGTCTTCCGTCTGTCATCCAGGCTGGAGTGCAGTGGCACGATCTCTACTCACTGCAACCTCCGCCTCCCGGGTTCAAGCGATTCTCCTGCCTCAGCCTCCCAGAGTAGCTGGGACTACAGGCGCGCGCCACCACGCCTGGCTAATTTTTGTATTTTCAGTAGAGACAAGGTTTCACCATGTTGACCAGGATGGTCTCCATCTTTTGACCTCGTGATCTGCCCGCCCCACCCTCCCAAAGTGCTGGGATTACAGCGTGAGCCACCGCGCCCGGCCTTTGCTTACTTTTTAAATATTTTACAATAAAAATATTCTCACATAACAAGATCGTATTTACTTACTTTTTTGAGACGAGGTCTCGCTCGATATCGCCCAGGCTGGAGTGCAGTGGCGATCTCGGCTCACTGCAGTCTCCACCTCCGGGGCTCAAGCGATCCTCCCGCCTCAGCTTCCCAAAGCGCTAGGACCCAAGGCGCGCATCACGCGTCGGGCCATGAGTCAAGGGAATGAAGGAGAACAGGGTGCTCAGCCTGGGGGCCCAGCCTCCCGCTGTCACGCGCTGCCTGCGGCCGAGACCCCTGCCCGCGCCCTCTGCCGGGCTGCCCTCCAAGCCGCCCTTTCTCTGGAGGTCCTCAACCTGCAGGGGCACCCTCCACCCGGCCATCGCGCAGCCTGGGAAGGTGGAGAAAAGGAGCGTCGGGGTCTCGGAGGCGGCGTGGGAAACGCCGGGCGGAGCGTGGCGCTGTCACGGCAACAGAGAGACGCGACGGGGCCCCGCCCCACCGCCAGTTTCCACGACAACCCGAAGAGTGTGGGGAGGCAGGCGGTGCCCCGGCCCCTGACTGACGCGACCCGGGCCAGCGCGCTTCGTCCCCGCCCACCCGACAGGCCCCGCCCCCAAGCCCGGCCCCGCCCCGCGCTCCCCGGCTTTCGCGAGGTTTTGACTCTCGTGGCGCCCCAGGGGCCGACGGGAGTGGCGGCCGCGCGGAGGAGGCCAAGATGGCGGCAGCTGCGGCTTCGCTTCGCGGGGTAGTGTTGGGCCCGCGGGGCGCGGGGCTCCCGGGCGCGCGTGCCCGGGGTCTGCTGTGCAGCGCGCGGCCCGGGCAGCTCCCGCTACGGACACCTCAGGTGAGCGCTGGGCCGGGCCCCGGCCTCCGCGCGGCCCCGCATCTCCGTGAAGGTCACGGCGGGGAGGCTGCGGGCGCGGGCCTGGGCAGCGCGGAAGCGGTACCGGCCACCCAGCGTCCCCGGTCCCAGCTGCCTGCCGACCTTGAGCGTGTGGGATCAGGGCTGGGCGCCCACCTCTCCGAACGGCAGAGAGCCCGTCCCCAGCGTGGGGGTTGGCGGGACGGGCTAGCTGCCGTGGCGGGGCTGGGGCTTTCCCGAATGGCGCGCCCAGGACGGCTCTTGCGGCTGGCTGTCCAAACTGGGCCCGCGTCCTGAAGTGACCCCAGCCTGATCTCGGCCAGCTGCTTGTGACCTTGGCCTGTCCCAGCACCCTTGGTCACTTCGGTCTGATCCCCGGCTCAGGATCCAGGAACACCCTCTCCTGAGAGCGAATCACGGTCTAGGGGTCAGCGGCGGAGAGGGATGGGGTGGGTAGTGGGACAGGGTGTGCGTCTGGTGCCCTGCAGGAGGAGGCCATTGCTGGGTGGAGAGGTGGGCGCTGAGAGTCAGATCCCCAGGTAGGGCTGGGTGGTGTCCTGGCAGGCGCTGAACGGAGATCTTGCAGGCAGTGGCCTTGTCGTCGAAGTCTGGCCTTTCCCGAGGCCGGAAAGTGATGCTGTCAGCGCTGGGCATGCTGGCGGCAGGGGGTGCGGGGCTGGCCGTGGCTCTGCATTCGGCTGTGAGTGCCAGTGACCTGGAGCTGCACCCCCCCAGCTATCCGTGGTCTCACCGTGGCCTCCTCTCTTCCTTGGACCACACCAGGTGTGCAGCTGGCTGGCTGGCTGGCAGCGGGAGGTTCTGGGTGGAGCTGGTAAGGTGGAATCTTCAGCTTTCCTAACCCTTTCCCTCTCTCCAGCATCCGGAGGGGTTTCCAGGTATATAAGCAGGTGTGCGCCTCCTGCCACAGCATGGACTTCGTGGCCTACCGCCACCTGGTGGGCGTGTGCTACACGGAGGATGAAGCTAAGGAGCTGGCTGCGGAGGTGTGGGGTCTGGGGATGCCTGGGACCCAGGGCTCAGGGCTCCCACTGTTGAGATGGTAGGGTTGTGATGAGGCTCTCGGTGGCAGGTGGAGGTTCAAGACGGCCCCAATGAAGATGGGGAGATGTTCATGCGGCCAGGGAAGCTATTCGACTATTTCCCAAAACCATACCCCAACAGTGAGGCTGCTCGAGCTGCCAACAACGGAGCATTGCCCCCTGACCTCAGCTACATCGTGCGAGCTAGGTACACGGGCTGCCCATGGGGTGGTGCTGGAGAGATGGGGGAAGGGCTGACTTGTGCTTGGAACTAAGGAGCCATGGATCTGGTCCTAGGCATGGTGGTGAGGACTACGTCTTCTCCCTGCTCACGGGCTACTGCGAGCCACCCACCGGGGTGTCACTGCGGGAAGGTCTCTACTTCAACCCCTACTTTCCTGGCCAGGCCATTGCCATGGCCCCTCCTATCTACACAGATGTCTTAGAGTTTGACGATGGTAAGAGGCCTCCAGCCTGGCAGTGGGCATGTGGAATACTTCTCCACTACCCCCAGGGATGCTTTCTCTGTGTTCCTGGGTCCAGGAGGTCCTGCCCACTTCTTGTCTGGGGCGTCTTCTGTGCATGTCTCAGGAGGCTTTTGGGCTCCTTCAGTCTTGGGTATGTCCGGTGGAGGGTACTGCCCCTTTGATGCCTTGGGTAGGGGCAGTGTCTGCTTCACAGAGGGGGGGCATGATCCCAGGTTGGACATGAGCCTGAGAATAGCCCTCACTGCTTGTCGTTGGCCAGGCACCCCAGCTACCATGTCCCAGATAGCCAAGGATGTGTGCACCTTCCTGCGCTGGGCATCTGAGCCAGAGCACGACCATCGAAAACGCATGGGGCTCAAGGTAAAAGGGTTGGGAGGCCATGGTGGGTATCAGAGAAGGGCTGGGAGCTGGGCAGGGCTCCTCCCCACTCCCTTCTCTGAGCCTTCCTTGTTTGCAGATGTTGATGATGATGGCTCTGCTGGTGCCCCTGGTCTACACCATAAAGAGGCACAAGTGGTCAGTCCTGAAGAGTCGGAAGCTGGCATATCGGCCGCCCAAGTGACCCTGTCCAGTGTCTGCTTGCCATCCTGCCAGAACAGGCCCTCAAGCCCAAGAGCCATCCCAGGCCTGTTCAGGCCTCAGCTAAGCCTCTCTTCATCTGGAAGAAGAGGCAAGGGGGCAGGAGACCAGGCTCTAGCTCTGGGCCCTCCTTCAGCCCCCATCATGGGAATAAATTAATTTTCTCAATGTACATATTTGAGTTATTATATGGAAGGAGTGCAGGTTTGCAAGGAATTCTGATACCAAGACCCTTGCCTTCACAAGGCTCCCAGGATGTCCCATGCAGTGTGGCCAGCAATGCCCTGCACTGACTGGTAGCTGGGAGTCCAGACAGTGGGTGTGGGACAGAAAGCGGAGAACTGCATGTTAGAGGAAGTCAGCATTTGGTGGGGTGGGGTGTGTCTGAGCACAGAGCTGAAAAGGGCCTAGCCAGGCAGGATGTGGCCCAGGGACCTGTTGGAATGAACAGCCAAGTGTTAAGGTGTTGAACCACTTGGCCCCCATTCTGATGGCAGCAGGGAACCTCGGCTGCATTTTAACAGGGGAAAGGCCTGGTCTAGGGCAGGGGCTATTGCTGGGCTGGGCTGAGAGGAAGGGGATGGCTCCCAGCCAGGTGAAGGAGTCAAGTAGACAGACAGGATGTGTGTCATGGAGTGGCCCCTCCTAGCAGTCCACAGGGTAGCTAGGTGGTGGGTCCTGGCCAGAAGCTGGCAGCAGCTGGGTTCCCACAGGAGCATGCTGCTGAGGGAGGGAGACAGTGGATGCTATCTAGGAGGGTCACAGAGACATGACCCAGCACCGGCCCAGTGACCTGGTGCAGGACTCAGCTCCTGAGCTTCCCTCGTCCCTAGGAAGGGAAGGAAAACACCCATTTTCATTGCTGGTGTCCTAGCTGCAAGAGCTGAGGGGAGTGGTGGCCATAGTCCAAGGAAGGCAAGAGCTGAATGGGAGAAAGGTGGTACCAATAGGCCTGCAGGCAAGAGAGGTGCAGGCCTGGGGGACCAGGGTGGACAGTAGGAGACAAGGTCAGTGGTGGGGGCTGCAGCTCAGTATGTGGCACACCCCAGCAGCCTCAGCCCAGTGGTGAGCAGCTGGGTGGGGGGCTCTGTAGGCCTCTGGGGTCTGGGAAGAGATCCCCATGCCATGCTTTCCTGACCACTGAGGCTCAGGGTCCGGGTCCACTCTTCAGTAACGCCGGCGTCTGGCTGGGGAGCCCCGCCTGCTGATGAGGGCCTGCCTCCCTGTATCACTGGCTAGGATGGGGCAGGTCTGCAGAGACACCATGAAAGGGACGCTTGCTGGCTCTTAAGTGTCTTTAATGGTTTCATTTTGTGGCCCTTCCCCCAAACCCTGCTGACTGTCCCAGCAAGCAGTCAGTAGAGGTCCCCGGAGTTCAGTGGGGGCCTGGAGATGTTGGACCTGTGAGGGAAGGGCCACTCTCCCCTTGTAACCTGTGGGGGAGGAGCTGGGTCATTCCTGTGGATTCTGCCCTGCCCCCCACCTCCCCTGCCTGTGCCACCTCTGGTACCTCTGGTGGCTGCTAGGTGGAAGCTGCAGCAAGGGGGTCCCAAGTGCAGGGCCTCTGGGTGCTACACATCTCACAGCCAGGGCGGTCTGGGGCATTGATGAAGGTGCAGGAAGGACAGGACCAGCTGGGCTGGGGGAAGAGAGACAGTTGTTGCTTCCCTGCTCTTTCCAATGCCCATGGCTGTCCTGGCCCTCCCTGCCCAGTCCCGTGCCCACCTGGAGCGGACTGGGCAGGCTGGAGGCAGCTGGCTGGGGGCCTGGGGGTAGCCCCAATGATGGGGGAAACAAGCGTCCAAGTTCCTCGTCCATCTTCTGGGGGTGCTGAGGGCTAGGTCCTGTGGCTGAGGGGGTGGAGCTCAGGACTGTGGGGCTGCACCCCACCTCCCACACCCCACCCCCATCAAGGACTGACCTGGGGCTTCTCGAGGAGCTGACAGCAAGTAGAGGAAAGCAGGGTCCCCATCCTGCTGAACCCCGTAAGAGGCAAGGCTGCGCTCAGGCACACACAGGCACCGTCCGATGACCCAGCGTTGCACGGCTGGCGGGAAACCGAGCTCTGAGAACACCTGTGGTCAGAGCATCAGGGCAGGTGATGTCACCTAGGCTCCTCTGCCCCTGGCAGGGCTCCCCAGACCCTGTGCCCACCTGCTCCTGGAGAGCTGCAACGGTGCGGTGGGGGTGGACCTGCAGGGCAACGTGTGCAGAGGACGCGGCGGATGCGGCAGAGGCAGCGTCTTCAAGTGTGACCTGCAGCCTGTGCCAGAATGTGGGTTCAGGGATGGATGGGGGACCTGGGATGGTCACGAGGACAAGGTGAAGAAGCAGCCCCAGGCCTCACCTGATGGGGCCAGGTGGGAAGCAGGCCTCCTGAAGCTGAACACTCAGGGCCACACGATGCTGGGCCAGGACGGCTGCCACTTGGGCTGCCCCCTTCTCGTCTCCACCTGCAATAGCCCGGGCCAGGCTCCCTGCCAGCTCTTCTGCAGGGTAAGGAAAGGACAGCTGTCACCACTGGGGACCATCTGCTATCCCCGAACCCCCCGACCCCCTCCCCCCACCTGTACCTCTCTCCGTCAAGTTGCCAGGGCTCCTAGGAAGATCTGCCTCAGGTTGAGGGCCCTTGAGTGTGGGGGCTTCCGGGGGACTGGGCAGGGAGACAGGGCATGCTTCTGGGCCCAAGGCTGGTGGTGAGTTGCTGTTGCTGCCTAGAGGTAAGATATGGGTGTGCTGTGCTGTGCCCTCTGTCCAGGCCTCTAGGCCCTTGGTTTTCCAGGACCTTTGCCTTCTCCCTCACCTCAGCCCATGCCAGGGCCCTGCCTCAGGCCACACTTCTAGCCACACCTTCTCCCAGCCTTGGCTCTGGCAAGCCCCTCAGAGGCCCTTGCCAGACTTCTGTTAGTGCTGGAGCTGCACTTAGTTCATCTTTGGGAATTAGAGCCTTTTCAAACCCTTTTGTGCCTGGCTAGGCCACCTCTCTTGGCCCTTTCTGCCAGCCACGGATGCCTCACAGCAGAACCAAAGCAGGCCCTCAGTGGCCCTGCAGTCAGGGTGGCCTCTTGGAGCCCTTGGGGACCTCCCCTCTCCGGGCTCCCTGACCCACACCTGGGCTGCCAGCACTCCAGACAAGCCACTGCCCTGGGCGTCTTCAGAGCTGAGCACCCTGCTGACTCACCTTCTTACCCGCCCTGTGAGGCCCAGCCCACTGCAATTGGGGGGTCCCCACCCAGTGCTGACACAGCTCCCGTGGTCTCAGGCCCACTATATTCTACCATCTCTCTACTAGGATAAGCCGGGCCTTCCACGCACCCAGCGCTGTTCCTGGCCCCGGCCCCGGCCCCCACTGAACCTCAAGGATCACTTACACATGCTCACCTCAGGGTTTGTTTGCTGCTTCCTTGGTCACATGGTTCATGCCATGACCTTCAAATTTCACTCCAGTGTCGCCTCAATGAGGCCTTCCCTGCCACCATTTTTTTTTTTGAGACGGAGTTTCACTCGTTGCCCAGGCTGGAGTGCAGTGGTGTGATCTCGGCTCACCGCAACCTCCGCCTCCTGGGTTCAGGCGATTCTCCTGCCTCAGCCTCCTGAGTAGCTGGGATTACAGGCATGCACCACCACGCCCGGCTAATTTTGTATTTTTAGTAGAGACGGGATTTCTCCATGTTGGTCAGACTGGTCTTGAACTCCCGACCTCAGGTGATCTGCCTGCCTCGGCTTCCCAAAGTGCTGGGATTACAGGCGTGAGCCACTGCGCCTGGCCCCTGCCACCGTTTTAAACAGCAATCCTCCCAGCTTCACCATTCTCATTCCCACACCATCTAACAGACTTTCTTTTTTAAAAAACTCTACAGTAATTTTATTATTTTTGTTTTTGTTTTTTGGAGACAGGATCTCGCTCTGTCACCCAGGCTGGAGTGCAGTGGCACGATCACAGCTCACTGCAGCCTAGAACCCCTGGGCTCAAGTGATCCTCCCATCTCAACCTCCCGAATAGCTGGGATTACAGGCAAGACACCACTACACTCAGCTAATTTTTTTTTTTTTTTTTGTGATACGGAGTCTCGCTCTGTCGCCCAGGCTGGAGTGCAGTGGTGCGATCTCGGCTCACTGCAAGCTCCACCTCCTGGGTTCACACCATTCTCCTGCCTCAGCCTCCCGAGTAGCTGGGACTATAGGTCCACACCACCACACCCAGCTAATTTTTTTTTTAGTAGAGTCAGGGTTTCACCGTGTTAGCCAGGATGGTCTCGATCTCTTAACCTCATGATCCGCCCACATCAGCCTCCCAAAGTGCTGTGATTACAGGTGTGAGCCACTGTGCCCGGCCCACTCAGCTAATTTTTAAATTTTTTGTATGTTGCCCAGCCCTGTACTTATTTTATATGTCTGCCTCCTCTCCTCTAAAAATGCAAGCTCCAATAGGATGGGGATGGGAGGTTTTGTTCATGCCAAAGGAGTACCTGGGACAGGGCAGCTGCTGAATACATACGCTTGGTGAATGACTGAAGAGAGCTTAGCTCCTTTTATAAACACTGAGTTGCCTGAGTCTCTCTTACATCACTGTCTGGCTGTCTTCCTACCCCTCTGGCAGCTCTGCTTATCTCGTTTGTGGGCTGCCCTCTATCTGGGAGCCCCATACTACCTAGTCCTTCATGTTTCTCAGTCTCAACTGCTAACTCTTCCATTTAAGCAGCCACGTGAGCCAGGGGCAGTGGCTCATGCCAATAACAGCTACTTAGGCTGAAGCAGGAGGATCACCGTAGACCAGGAGTTCAAGGCTCCAGTGAGTTAGGGTCACGCTACTGCACTCCAGTCTGGGTGAGAGAGGGAGTCTTTGTCTGCAAAAAACCTCCCAAGCAGCCATGAAACTCAGCTAATTCCATCTTCTTTTTTTTTTTTTTTTTTTTGAGATGGAGTCTTGCTCTGTCACCCAGGCTGGAGTGCAGTGGCAAGATCTCAGCTCACTGCAACCTCTGCCTCCGGGTTCAAGTGATTCTCCTGCCTCAGCCTCCCCAAGTAGCTGGGACTACAGGCACACGCCACCACGCCTGGCTAATTTTTGTATTTTTAGTAGAGACAGGGTTTCACCTTGCTGACCAGGCTGGTCTCGAACTCCTGACATCAGGTGATCACCCACCTCGGCCTCCCAAAGTGCTGGGATTACAGGCGTGAGCCACCCCACCCGGCCACTAATTCCATCTTCTAAGCATCTCTGGAAACACCCTTCTCCCCAACCCTATCTGCACCAACCCTTGCCACTGCAGAACTCTGTCTTAAGCAGGAGGTATCTGAGTCTGTCACTCTCCCACTCCTGTCACTCTCCTGCTGCTCTTGGGATGATGTCTTCTCACACAGGTCCTGACCCTGCCTGCTCTGCCTCTTCATGCTTGCCTCTAATCCTTCCTGAGGGTTAAGGAAGTGCAGGCTGAGGTTCCAGGGCTTCCTGGTGGAGGCTGCAACTTCTGCTGGCTGGGGCCTCAGATGGTGTAGGAGACTGACTCCAGGAGCCACTCCAAGTACTCCAAGCTACTCCAGGCTCCACCTACTCCCTCCTGGAAGCCTTCCCAGACATCCAGCAGTGGGGAAGGTGGATTCAACTTCCCCAACCAGGACTGGGGGGCCAAGGCTATTCCAAATTGTAATTGTATCCATTACAGGGCACTGACCATTCTGTCCTTCCACGGTGGCACCTCGGACTAGGACTGCCCACCGCTGAGCTTCCTGAGGGTTGAGGAAGTGCAGGCTGAGGGTTCCAGGCCCTCCTGGTGGAGGCTGTAGCTCGTGCTGGGTGGGGCCTCGGATGGTGTAGGAGACTGACTCCAGGGGCCACTCCAAATTAACCTGGGAAGAGGGAGAGTCCAGGCTCAGGGCGTCCCCCCGCCCTACATCGCACGAGGAGCAAAGAAATACAAGGTAACATTTATAGACCATTTACACGGTCCTAAGCCCTGTCCGCCTATCATCAAATCCTCACAATAGTCCTGTAAAGTAGGTCCAGGTAGGTCCCAGTAGGTCCGAGCATCACCCCCATTTCACGGACGAGAAAACAGAAGCAAAGAAACATAACTGCTTAAGGGCACCCAGGTGGCAAGCGGAGGGGCCTAACTTTGGGCTCCGTGCCCTACCCGGGCCAAGAGGACTGACCGCGCGCCCTCCGCCCCCACTCACCGCCCCGGGTCCCGCGCCCAGCAGCTCCAGCCGGAAGCGCCCAGGCCGCTCAGGGTCCGCGCTCAGCTGCAGCCTCCGCAGCTGTGCCTCGGCGTCTGGCCCGGCGCCCAGCGGCCTCACCGCGGCGTGCACAGCCAAGAGCACTGCAGCGGAGCCCAAGTCCGAGGCCGCCGCCGCCGCCCCGCCCGCTGGCGGCGCCATCTCCGGTCCGGCCGGGTCCCAGCCCTCCGAGCGCGCTTCCGTGGGATCGGGCCGCTGAGACCCCCTCCGCCGGTCGGAAACACGGGCCGCGAACCTGGGGTTCCGGGCGCGCCCAGAGCGTCGGGCCTGGGACGGCGCCGAGTGGTGCACTCTGGCCAAGCCTGCCCCGCTGGCTTTGCCCACAAATGGACACGGCCCGAGCGTCTCCGGACACCGGCTGGGCGAGGCTGGCGGCGTGTACGAGGCTGGGGCAGGGCGGCCGAGGCGCTCACGTTAGAGCTGGTCTTTGGGGGCGAAGGGTCAGGGGGCGAAGCACCGGCCACAACTGAAGGCGGACGCGGCCTCTTCGCCCCAGGGGCTCGGCGGACGTAGATGCATCCAGCTTGCGACTATCCCAGCGCCTAACGGCAGCTGGACTTCGCTCCCGGGACCTCCAATGGGCTGCCACCTTCGCCCGCAGACCCCAGCCCCCGCCACGCCCACACGTCGCACTAGGTTGGCCCGCGCCTCACTGGTTACGGGGTCGACCCCCTAGGGGGCGGAGCTAGAGAGGCCACGGCCAATGAACGCCGGGGGTAAGCGGGTTAGTACGACGAGAAGAGTGACAGACAGGCTCCAAAACCAGTAGACGTAGAAGGCAGAACTGAGTGGCGGGTACGGCACCCGATGGCTATTCGAGCTCTCGATCTCGGAGACCGGAGCGGGCCATTCAGAGGCGCGGGGCCGGGCCCGGCGGACGCTTGTTGTTGTCCGGCCGGGGGAGGCGGAGGTCGCTCGGCTCGCTGACTCGCGGGAGCGCTCTGTGGCGGTCGGCGGCAGGTCGGTCGCGAGAGCGGGCTCTGTGGAAGGGGGCGAGGCTATGTCGCGGTGGCAGCCCGGATGGGCCGGCAGGGCCGGGAGTAACGGGACGTCGCCGCGGAGCTTCTTCCCCCGGATACAGTGCGGCCCGAGCGGAGGCCGCGGCGCCGCCCTCCGATCTTGAAGAGCCCGCGCTGCGCGGAGCCCGCCCCCGCCTGCGCACCGGCACCGACGCGGAGCGACCCAGCCCAGCCAGACCCGGCCCGGCCTGATCTAACCCAGCCAGGCAGGTGGGTGTCCGCCCTGCGTCCCGCGCCGTCTGCGGCCCCGGAACCACAGCCCCCAGCAGGCCTCGCGCGGCGCGCTGCCTCCTGGGATTTGTAGTTCCACCGCGGCTTGGCTGGTGCCCGACGTGGCCCAGGCGGGCGCTGCCTGGTGACTGCAGCGCCCCAGCGGGGCCGAGGGACCGCCCTCCTAGGCGTCTGGAGAAACTAGGCAATTTTTCCGGGTAGAGTGGAGGAACCTGTAGTTTTCCTCTCCCCGGGCCAGAAAGTAGCCAAAACGAAAGAGCGCCCGCCCAGGTGACCGCAGGGCCCGGAGTCCCAGGTGTCCTGGTTCCTAACCGGGATGCAGCCTCTTACCTTGGCTGAGGATCCCAGCCAGCCTGAGGGAGACTGCAGGAGTCACGTCCCGTTGCGGACTCAAGAGTTACCCCCATGGTGGCTGGAGCTCTTCTTTTGGAGTGGGCGTGGAGATGGGGAATGGGAATGTTGAGCAACAATCTCAGCCAGCAGCCCCAGGGTGAGCAGGGTCCCCGGTGGTCTAGTCTAGTCCCAGAACTCGCGTGTTCTGCAGGGGGTGTGGCTGACCTGGAGCCTGGACTTGCCACCCTCAGGTAAAACAGGATCTCTGTCACCTCTCCTGGCCGGGCAGAGAGGGGAGCTCCTGATGTGCAGCTTGGACAGAGGCCAGACTCAGCTTGTTCCTAGCGGCTCCACTTAGTGGGTAGGAGGGCTGAAGGCAGGGCCCCAAGGGGCCAGATAGATACCCATGGTCTGGTCTCTCACTCCCCAGGCAACACTAGCCCCTCTGGAGCACGGAGCTCCTTCCCCAAGGACATGAAGCTATTGGAGAACTCGAGCTTTGAAGCCATCAACTCACAGCTGACTGTGGAGACCGGAGATGCCCACATCATTGGCAGGTGAGGCAGGCCGGGGGGGCTGGCATCTCGGAGGTCACGCTGCCCCGCCCTTCAGTGGAACCTGGGGGAAGCATGCTTCACGGTTCTCTCTGCATCCTATAGGATTGAGAGCTACTCATGTAAGATGGCAGGAGACGACAAACACATGTTCAAGCAGTTCTGCCAGGAGGGCCAGCCCCACGTGCTGGAGGCACTTTCTCCACCCCAGACTTCAGGACTGAGCCCCAGCAGGTGAGCCATGGTGGGGCCTACCTGGGGCTGGGGGTTGAGGGGAGGTGATGGGCCCAGCTGATGGTTCTGTCTGTGCAGACTCAGCAAAAGCCAAGGCGGTGAGGAGGAGGGCCCCCTCAGTGACAAGTGCAGCCGCAAGACCCTCTTCTACCTGATCGCCACGCTCAATGAGTCCTTCAGGCCTGACTATGACTTCAGCACAGCCCGCAGCCATGAGTTCAGCCGGGAGCCCAGCCTCAGCTGGGTGAGGGTCAGGTGGAGGGAAGGGACCCACAGCCACCCCACTGTCCTTCCCCACTTTGGGTAGCCCTGGGCTCCTGTCACCCTGACTGTGACCTGCCCTAGGTGGTGAATGCAGTCAACTGCAGTCTGTTCTCAGCTGTGCGGGAGGACTTCAAGGACCTGAAACCACAGCTGTGGAACGCGGTGGACGAGGAGATCTGCCTGGCTGAATGTGACATCTACAGGTGGGCCGGCATCCCTGCAGATGGGCCTCCAGGCCTCCAGGTTTGTGGGGCACGTGGCGCCTCACACCACCTGTCACCCTATACTCCCCAGCTATAACCCAGACTTGGACTCAGATCCCTTCGGGGAGGATGGTAGCCTCTGGTCCTTCAACTACTTCTTCTACAACAAGCGGCTCAAGCGAATCGTCTTCTTTAGCTGCCGTTCCATCAGGTGGGCACGCCCCGCCTCCTCCCCCACCTCCCTGTTGGGCCGATACAACTTCTCCAGCTGTGCCATCTCCACCCAGCTTTGCCCTCCCTGAACATCCTCCCTGGGGCCAGCAGCAGGCCTGGGTAGGGGTCCTGAAACTGGTTTCCCTGCCTCCCCTCAGTGGCTCCACCTACACACCCTCAGAGGCAGGCAACGAGCTGGACATGGAGCTGGGGGAGGAGGAGGTGGAGGAAGAAAGCAGAAGCGGAGGCAGTGGGGCCGAGGAGACCAGCACCATGGAGGAGGACAGGTGTGTGATGGGGGCCATGACCCGGGTCCCTGAAGCCTGGAGTGGGTACAACAGGGTGGGGGCCTCCTCTACTTGGTCTAAGTGGTGGCTCCTGAAGGCCCACTGTGTGCCAACCTCCGCCCAGGGTCCCAGTGATCTGTATTTGATGAGGAGGAGCCGAGGCCCCAGCTTCATCCAGCTTCAACTAATGCCTGGACCTGTCCACCTGAGAGGCCCCTGGGGCCTCCCCAGCTGCTGGCCAGACCCTGGCGCTGCCACAGTCCTGGCACTGCCCAAGGCCATACCTGCCTAGCCCTTTGGCTCCATCCTGTGGATGCCCACTCACCCCTCAGACTCCTGCTGCCCATGCTGTGGCCGGACTTGGCAGCAGGGGGCCTGGTGGGAGGAGCGACTGCCCTGCCCAAATGAACTGCCACAGCAGGGACAGCTGGACCGCAGAGTTTATTTTTGTATTTCTACTGGGCCTGCACACTCCAGCCCAAAGGGTCTGTGGCCAGAGGCCCCGCGAGCAGGCCCCAGCGGTCACCGGCTCTGGTCTTGGGCCGGCCCCGGTGCCCACCTGTACCCCCACCTCGCCCATTTGGCCGCGTGCACTGAGTGTCACTTTGCTGCAGCTCGTTTCTTTCCAATAAAAGTTTCTGTGACTTAGTGTGGACCTGATGCGGTGTGGGGGTGGGGCCTGCGGTGTGGGAGTGGCCGGCGGCATCTGGTATCCTAGCAACTGCCGCTGCCGGCCGTGACCGCTAAGTCCTGGGAGCTGTTGGGCTCTGGGACCGCAGTTGCTGAAATGGAGGCAGAGGTGTGGGAGGCAGAAGGCTACAACCTAGTTCTGGACTCGGACCTGTATGATGTGGATGGCTATGATGTCCCAGACCCTGGGCTGCTCACCGAAAAGAATGGTGAGGGGGCCTGGCCTCGCCCCCCGGGCATCCCGCTAGGAAGTGGGTCTCACTCGGGCTTGGGTTCCGTCCCCTGGAACAAAACTCCCCTGGGCAGTCCCTGGTAGGGCAGGGCCCCTGGAGGAGGGCTCCCCATAACCGTCAGGGTCGAGGACCTGAGGCTGTAAGTGGCAGAACTTCCAGTTCCTGCCCGCAGAGTTGACTTTCACGGAGCCGTCGCAGGTCCTGCCCTTTTTGACCAGCAGCCAACAGTGGCAAAGCCTGACCCCGCGCGCCCGCGCCCGCCGGCTGTGGCTGCTTCTGCGCACCAGCCTCCACGAAGTCGTGGAAAAGGTGCGGTGTGCCTGTCCTGCGCCTCCTGGCCTCTTTCCGGATCTGGGCCTTCCCTTAGGGGTCCCCTAGGCCGGAGCAGCCCCAACCTTTGATTGCGGGCCCGCCCACCCGGCCCACAGGAGAAGAGAGCCGAGCTGCGCGTGGCGCGCCTGACGCATGGGCTGGAACCACTGCGCCGCCTGGAGGTGGCAGCTGGGCTGCGCTCGGTGGCGCAGGACCCGGTGGGTGGACGCTTCGTGGTGCTGGACGGCGCGGGCCGCCTGCACCTGCACAAGGAAGACGGCTGGGCACAGGAGACGCTGCTGGCGCCTGTCGGGCTTACGGGGCTGGTGACCGTGCTGGGCCCGCTGGGTGCCGTGGGCCGTTTTGTAGGCTGGGGCCCCGCGGGGCTGGCAATTCTGAGGCCCAACCTCAGCCTGCTGTGGCTGAGCGAGCAGGGGGTGGGCAGGGCCCCGGGTTGGGCGCCCACCTGCTGCCTGCCGGTTCCCGACCTCAGGCTGCTGCTCGTTGCGGAGATGAACAGCAGCCTGGCGCTGTGGCAGTTCCGCTCAGGTGGTCGCCGCCTGGTGCTGCGAGGGTCACCACTGCACCCGCCCCCGAGCCCAACAGGCAGGCTCATGCGTCTGGCTGTGGCGCCGGTTCCTCCCCACCACGTCCTGCGCTGCTTCGCGGCCTATGGCTCGGCCGTGCTCACTTTCGATCTGCATGCCTGGACTCTCGTAGATGTGCGCCGGGATTTGCACAAAACGTGAGGGGGATCCCCCTAGGGAGGGCCAGGCATGTAGGGGCACACGGCCCTCACACACAAGGCGATGTTAAGTCCATTGGGCTTCTCCCATTCCCCACCTGTAGCACCATCTCGGACCTGGCTTACTGCGAGGAAGTAGAGGCAATGGTGACAGCTTCCCGGGACAGCACCGTGAAGGTGTGGGAGGCTGACTGGCAGATCCGGATGGTGTTCGTGGGCCACACAGGTGCTCTGAGTTCTCTGCACCCCGAGTCTCGGCCCTTTGCCTCCAGTCGCTCTAGGCTGTCCAGCATCTCCGCAGCTCCGGCCAGGCCTTGCTGCGCTGACTGCAACACAGGCTGAAGGCTCCCCTGCCTTCAGTCAGCCGAGTGACCTGCACCCCTCCCACAGGCCCGGTGACGGCTATGACTGTGCTCCCGAACACGACCCTGGTGTTGTCAGCCTCGCAGGACGGGACGCTACGCACCTGGGACCTGCAGGCGGCCGCGCAGGTGGGCGAGGTAGCACTGGGCTTCTGGGGCCAGGACAAGCTGTCCCGGCGCGTGGGCCGTCTGCTGGCGCCGGTGCGCCCGGGCTGGCCGGTGCTGTCCCTGTGCGCGAGCAGCATGCAGCTGTGGCGCGTACGCGAGCTCTACTCGTCGTTGGCGCAACTGCCCGCCAAGGTGCTCCACGTGCAGGTGGCGCCTGCGTTGCCCGCGCCTGCGCACCAGTCGCTGCCTACGCGCCTCGTGTGCGCGTGCGCCGACGGCTCGGTCTACCTCCTGTCGGCTGCCACCGGGCGCATAGTGAGCTCACTGCTGCTGGAGCCGGAGGACTGCGCGGCAGCCGTGGCCTACTGCCTGCCGCGCGAGGCGCTGTGGCTGCTGACCAGGGCTGGGCACCTGGTCCGCGCCAACGCGGCGCGCTGCCCCATGAGCGTGCTGCACCGCGTGTGCCCGCCGCCGCCCCCTGCGCCGCAGCCTTGCTGTCTGCACCTGTACAGCCACCTCACGGATCTCGGAGGCGCCTTCTCCTCCTGGGAGATCGTGCGCCAGCACTGGGGCGAGTTGCGCTGCAGCTCTGTGGCCTGCGCCTGGAAGAACAAGAACCGGTGGGTGCGGGAGCCGGCGAGGGTCTGGCGGGCGGAAGGAGCGGCAGGGTCCGCGCCAACAGGCTCTTCCCACTCGCAGGTACCTGCCAGTGGTGGGGCACACGGACGGCACGCTGTCGGTGCTGGAGTGGCTCTCGTCGAAGACTGTCTTCCAAACGGAGGCGCACAGCCCGGGCCCGGTTGTCGCCATCGCATCCACCTGGAACAGCATTGTGTCTTCGGGTCAGTAGCTCCCCTGCCAAAGGCCAGGCCGCCACAGAGCCCCCTCCCCTCCGACAAGGCCCAGCCAGATTCCGCTGCCCACAGGTGGGGACCTGACGGTGAAGATGTGGCGCGTCTTCCCCTATGCCGAGGAGAGCCTGAGCCTGCTGCGCACCTTCTCCTGCTGCTACCCGGCCGTGGCGCTCTGTGCGCTAGGCAGACGCGTCACCGCGGGCTTTGAGGACCCAGACAGCGCTACCTACGGCCTGGTGCAGTTTGGCCTGGGCGACAGTCCGCGATTAGACCACCGGCCCCAGGACGACCCCACGGACCACATCACTGGTGAGGGGGCAGCACGGGTGAAGCCCAGCCACCGCCCAGCTCCGGTTCCTGACCCTGAACCCTGCCGCCAGGCCTGTGCTGCTGCCCCACGCTCAAACTGTATGCCTGCTCCAGCCTGGACTGCACCGTTCGCATCTGGACTGCTGAGAACCGCCTCCTGCGGTAGGCTGGGAGGTGGGGAGGGCTGGGGTCTCCTACCTCTGCTCCTCACCAGAGCCCACTGGCTGGACTGAGTGGAGAAGGCCTTGTCCCTGCTGAGCCTCGGCTGCCCTGGGTGCCTCTCCAGGCTCCTGCAGCTGAATGGTGCCCCTCAGGCCCTGGCTTTCTGCAGCAACAGTGGAGACCTGGTGCTGGCGCTGGGATCCCGCCTCTGCCTGGTGTCCCACAGGGTCTACCTGCCTACATCCTACCTACTTAAGGTGTGTGGTGAGGACAGAGTGAGCAAGGTGGGCCCCCCTTGCTCACCTTGGGGGGCAGACCCAGGTTCCCCCAGCCAGGGATACAGGCTCCTTCCCCTATTCAGAAGATGTGCCAGAAGGCCCCAGACGTGGTGGACGACCCTCCGCTGCCACTGATGAGCCAGGAGTCACTGACTTCCGCCCAACTGCAGAGGCTCACCAACCTCCATGGGGCAGCCAGCCTCAGGTCCCATGCAGGCCTGCTCAGCCCTCCTGGAGGCCCTCCTTTCCCACTCTGGGTGGGGGCCTGGCGGTGTGGGGCCCTCTGGAGTTGATACAAGCCTGCCTGAGCCCTGGCACACCCGTTTGGGGTTGGTCCTTGTCCCAGCCTCTGCCCCAGCCCACTGGCATGCCACCCAGCATCCCACCTGTGCCCGTCCCTGTTTGCAGCGAGGCTTTGTCTCTCATCCATCGTCGGAGGGCAACATCTCAGCACCTGGTGCCGAAGGAGGTGGGGTGGGTCCTCCTTAGCCCGCCCTGCCCCGGCTCAGGCCCCAGCCCTCAGCCCCGGGGCAGGCCTGGGATCCCCGTGGTTGCCCGGGCAGCACACAGCAAGGCTCAAGGAAGAGCAGGCTGATCCCTGAACCCTGACTCAGGACTTGGACGCCCTAGTGGCCCGGGACCGAGACCTTCAGCAGTTGAGGCTGGGGCTAGTGGTCCCAGCAGCCCAGCCCCCACCCTCCTGGCAGCAGCGCCAGGAAGGCTTTGACAATTACCTCCATCTGATCTACCGCTCTGGCCTGCTGGTAGGTGTAGGGCCTCCCCCAGCCCAGCCCTGACCCTGGCCCCTCTTCTCCACCCACCCCTCCCACCTGGTCTCTGATGGTCTGTCTGCTCCTGCTACCTCCCAGGGCATGCAGTCTGGAAGGGAGTCCCAGCAGTGGAGTGCCGGGACCCTCACAGTGGAGAGAGAGACCCGGGATGTGTGTGCTCTACCCCAAGCTGCCCACTGTCTTGCCCGGGCTGAGGTCAGCACCGCAGCCCAAACAGTGCCAACAGCCCTGTCCCCACAGGACCTGGGAGCCCTGGGCCAGCACTTCTCCCAGTCTCCCCGAGTCACAGTGCCGATCCCACCCACCCACCGTAGGGTGCACAGCAAGGCATCCCAGGTGAGGCTTCCCACCCTCCCACATGCCTGCTGGGCCCCCATGACCCCTCTGCCACCCTGTGACTCCTCCTATGCCCCAGCTTCTGGCCCGCTCCTCACTGAGCCACTACCTGGGCATCAGTCTGGATCTGCAGCTGCAGTTGGAGCAGCTCCAAGGGAGGATGACCATGGCCCTGGACCTGCCATCCTCCCACTTGCAGTGCAGGGTGAGGGACCCAGGCAGGTGGGGTACCACCTACTGAGGGGCAGAGCTGCTGGGGTGCTAGGGGCTGTGTTGTTCTGAGCCCCCATTCCATCCCCCAGATCCCACTGCTGCCAAAGAGATGGGACAAGGAACCTCTCTCTAGCCTCAGGGGCTTCTTTCCTGCCACCGTGCAGCCCCACAAGGTGAGACCCCCTCCCAGCTCCTGGAGAGCCACTCCTCTCCAGGCATCACTCTTGTGCCTGCCATCTCCCCTTTGCTACAAATCTTTGTGTCCAAATCTGACCCAAGGGCCATGCCCACCTACAACCAGAGGGCCAGGCTGCAGCCTCCCACGCACCCCTCACCCCTCACCCTTCACCCTCTGTCTAGCTCTGTTCCAGTACAGCTGTGTTTGTGGCCACAGGCTCCTTGCTGCTCTGGGAGCTGACATCAGGCAAAGCCAGTCCCCCCAGCCGGTTATGCCACACACTCCTTTCCCCCGTGGAGGCGCTGGGAGGGCAGGTCCCCTAGGGACTTTTCCTGGAAGATCAGAATCCCTGCCCTTTAGAGGAGCAAAGTCAAGGGAACCTGGCCCTTTAGAATCCACTGTCTTCCCACCCTCACGTACACCAGGTGCCCAGGCAGGCCTCAGCCCCTCCCCCAGCATATGCCTGGCACTGTCACCTGCCCAGGTGGGTAATTGACTCTTTGGGCCTGGGTGCCACCATCATGCTCTTCATTGCCCTTTCTCCAAGCTCCTTCCTTCCTCCCTGGCCCCTGTGCTTCTTTTAGACTTTCTTGTCCCAGGGCTGGGGCCAAGTCCTGTGAGGAGCTTGCAGGGTGTCAGGGTCCCTAGAAGCCAGCACTTCTCCAGGTTTCCCTTCTCGTTTGTCAGAGCTGATGCTCACTGAGGGCCTCGCCCCTGGTATCTCAGGGTTCTCCTGCCATCTGTGTTGAGAGTAGGGGTTGCTAGCTCAGCCAGCTCTCGGAGGCCTGGCAGGCAGAGCTGGACTGGCGGCTGAGGGGCTCTGAGAGGTTATACAGGTGACCGAGGGTGGTGTCCAGGCTGGGGGAATCCAGGTCCTCAGCATTCCCTGCTGTGCCCACCTCCAGCACTGCCTGAGGCCCATCTGCTTCCCCGGCTATGTGCCCAATTCCGCGGTGCTACAGCAGATGTGGCTAAATGCAGAGGTCAGCAGCCTCGGATCCCCGACTCAGCTCGCCTCCCAGAGAAAGTTCGAGGCAAGGGGCAGGGCTGGGGGTTTTGCCGGCAGGGGAGGGCTCTGCTGTCCTTGCAACCCATCAGGCACCATCTCTTGCCCCTCTGCAGCCAGGGGCAAGCCAGGATGCCCTGTGGTTGTGGCGCCCCAGGCCATCCCAAGCCCAGTGGCAGAGGAAGCTGCTCCAGTGGATGGGGGAGAAGCCTGGGGAGGAGGGGGAGGAAGACGAGAAGGAAGAGGAGGAGGAGAAGGAAGACGAGGAGCTGGACCAGGCCTTGGCTTCCCTGAGCCCGCACTCCAACCAGCAGCTGGATTCCTGGGAACTGGAGGATCAGGTAGAGGCTCAGGCAGAGGCCCCAGGCCACCACGGGAGGTGGGCTTACACTGAGACCCAGACAGGTGGGACCTGCAGCCACTGCTGCTCCCCTAGAGTGCTGTGGACTGGACCCAGGAGCCCCGGCGGCGCAGCTGCAAGGCTGCCAGGACCCACCCTCATCCCTGGCACCGTCATGGGAGTTTGCTCTTGGATGAGCATTATGGGCATCTTCCCAAGTTTCTGCATTTCTTCATCTACCAGACCTGGTTCAAAAAGCTGTTCCCCATCTTCAGCCTGCAGGTTGGAGGGAACTGGGGATGCATGAGAAGCATGGGTTAGGGTGAGGGACAGGGGAGAAGGTAGGGGCTGGCTTGGGTGTGATATGGGAGCAGGGCCTCAGCATGCTACCCTGCAGGCATACCCGGAGGCAGGCACGGTTGAGGGCCTGGCCTCGCTGTTGGTGGCCCTGCTGGAGAAGACCACGTGGGTCGACCGTGTGCACATCCTGCAGGTGCTACTGAGACTGCTGCCCAACATGAGCAGTGATCTCCAAGGCCAGCTGCAGGGCCTGCTCATACACTTGCTCAACCTGGACCAGCCCCCCAGCCTCCAGGTGTGCCCCTTGTCCTGCCCCCAGTTTTCCTCCCCGCCCACCGGCCCTCAGCAACCACATCCCCACCGCCTGCCTCAGGACCAGACGCAGAAGAAGTTCGTGATACTGGCGCTGCAGCTGCTCCTGGCCTGCTCCCTGGAGTCCCGGGATGTGGTGCTGGAGCTCATGTCCTACTTCCTCTACTCTCCCGTGCACTGCCGGTGAGTTGCGCTCCTGCCCAGCCCTCCCTGCCACTGGGAAGGCCTCTGGACAAGCCACATGCACCTGTCCCAGGCCAGAGCTCAAGAAGCTGCTGCACGGGCTGGGCCTTCGGGACCCAGAGGGCTTCCTATTCAAGGAGATGATGACCTGGGTCCAGGGCCCAGACCTGGACTCCAAGGCCGGCCTGCGCACTTGCTGCCACCAGAAACTGGAGGACATGATCCAGCAGCTTCAGGTTGGGCCGGCGGGGGCCGGGGGGGCCTTGGGAACCCTGTTGCCTTCTCTGGCTTTCTGCAAGTCCTGGGGTCAAAGCCAGCTGAGGCCACAGGCTCCCTCCTTGCCTTGCCCAGTCCTGGGCCTCCAGCCTCCCTGCCCTGAGCATCTCTAGGGATTTCCCTGTGCAGCTGGAAGTCAGCAGGGGGTGTCTGGCCCGAACCGGGGACAGCCCTGGGACCTCCTTGTCAGGGGAGTGGCAGCCCCTGCCTTGGGCTGAGCGTCGGGCAGAAGGGAGTTTCAGTGGCCATGTGGATGCTCGAGGAGCCAGGGTGCTTGGCCATGGGTCACCTCCTGACAGATGGAAAGCTCGCAGCCACTGTCTGCAGCCAAGTTGCTGGTGGTGCTGCCCAAGGTCTCCAAGACCTTAGCACTTTCCTCTCCTCCCAAGGAGACCCCATCGCAGACGTCAGTGGTCTCTGGGGCACCCACACGCGCCTCCGTGATACCCTCGGGCACCTCCTGGTCGCCCTCCAGCATCTTCGGGAGGCTCTCACAGGTCTCAGAGGTGCCTTTGATGGTGGTCTCACCTGCGGAGCCGCACTCTTTAGCCCCGGAGCTCCAGGCCCAGCGGACGCTGGCACCCACGCGCAGCTGGGGGACCCCTCAGTTCCGTCTCGGAGTGCTCTCCGAGACGCTGAAGAGCTTTTGCCTGGAGCCCGAGGCCCGCCTGCACCCTGCCGGGCCTGCTCAGCTGCCCGGAGAGCCGCCGCCGCTGGAGGAGACCGACTGGTCGCACTCGCAGCTGCTGGACTTGGGCCCCATCGACGCGCTCAACTTCTTCTGTGAGCAGCTGCGGGCGCAGCAGCGGAGTTCGCTCCAGGAGAAGGCTGCGCACCCACACCCGCCAGTGCCCGACACGGTGGCGCCGGTGCCCGACATGGTGGTGCCACCTCCACAGGAGCACTGGTGCGCGGGGCCTGCGCCGGCGGGGCCTGCGTGGGGCAGCCAAGCGTGGGGCTGGGCCAGCTGAACCCTCCTCTTTGCCTCCAGGTGCCACCCCATCCTCCGGCTGCAGGAGGCCAAGCCGCAGAGGTCTGCGAGGTCCGCGATGAGACTGAGGGGTGAGTGGAGCCAGGGGTGGAGACTGGACCCCACCCCACCCCAGCCCCCGGGCCTCATAAGCCTCCGCCCGCCCCCAGGCCCCATGCTGTCCCGGCTCTGTGCGGGCCGCACCCTGGACGGCCGCATCCGGACGCTGAAGCTGCCGCTGCCGCGTGTGGAGCCGCAGCCTTTCCCCCTGGACTGGCCCACGCCCCCGCGCCCGCTGCCCCCGCGGCTCCTGCAGCCGGCCCTGCAGCGCTACTTTCTGCCAGCGGACGCGGACCCTGACACCTACAGCTGACCGGGCTGGTGGCCTCAGCCCGCCTGGCTCTGGGGCCTGTCATTGGTATTTGGCCAAGGCCTGCATCGGGAATAAAGTCCAGAGAATTTCTTTCTGCAGGATGCCGCCTGCTTTGGAGGGCCCCGGGGTGCGCAGGGCGTGTGGGCGTGCGGCCTGAACCCACAGTGGCGGCGGAAGGCAGGAGCCGGAGGCCTGGCGGAGGTGGCCATCGTGGGCACCAGCGTTCCCGGAGGGGTGGCCGGCCTAGGGCAGAGGAGACCCATAGCGGGGCACCATCTGCTGGGCACTGAGCAAACGTTTTCTGCTCAAATACTAGGTGTTGAGATGCGGGCTGACCTTAGAGAACGTGTCCTGGGCCAGCCCACAGCCTGGTGTGGAGGGGAGTCCGGGAGGGCCTGGGCGGTCCCAGGATGAGCCTTCCGGGTCGATGCAGGTGAGACCAGGAGTTTGCAGACCTTGCTTTCGTTACTTTTATTCTGGAAAAGAAGAATTGACAAAGGCACCAGGAGCTTTTTTCTGAGCGGCAACGCAGAGCATCCTCTGACCCCTTTAGCCTGAAAGTCCCTCGGGGAGGGGCTTGGTCCGGAAGGGCTCAGCCTCTGGGCCGGGCTCCTCTGCCTTATGTGGCCTGGCAGGGCGCAAGACCTGTGCACAGAGCTCTTGGGGCAGCTCTGGGAGGAATCCCCGGCTTTTACACCTGTCTTTTGTGTTGTCTGAGCAGTGATTTCCCTCCTGTATCTCTAGCCTCTGACTTTACTAGTTTCTTCTTGATGGCTCTGGTTAGAATCGCTTCTCCACACCTTCCCTGTCACCCCAAACTGTGCGGTGGCTCTTGTTATGGGGCCACCAAATGGCTGCTCTTTCCCAGGCCGGTGCTTGACACAGTGGTGCCACCATCCCAAGAGCATGGGTGCGCAGGACCGTGCGGGACAGCCAAGTTGCTGGGCCCAGCTGAACCTGCCTCTTCACCTCCAGGCACTACCGCATCCTCCCACTGCAGAAGGCCAAGGTTCACAGGTGTGCGATGAGACTGAGGACTGAGTCTGTCACTAGAGGACTTGACACTTTTTATTAAAAAAATGAGTAAACCTAGATACCTCGATCAGTGTCTAGCGATGTCAAGGCCCCCAGTTTGGGTTCAAGCCTGCTGGGACAGTCCTGCAGCTGCTGGGTCAGAGTGGCCAAGGCCCTCTGATTT
Source organism: Pan paniscus (assembly GCF_029289425.2). Classification (NCBI taxonomy): domain Eukaryota; kingdom Metazoa; phylum Chordata; class Mammalia; order Primates; family Hominidae; genus Pan; species Pan paniscus. Next base: position 161,607,096 of record NC_073256.2, read on the forward strand.
TTGGTCAGGACACAGAAAGATAGCAGGGGGCAGGGGGGGATCTGAGGGACCCCACATGACTTACAATCAGACAAGGTAGGTCAGAGGATTTCTTTATGGCTATCTGTTTTGTTTTGTTTTTTGAGATGGAGTTTCAGTCTTGTTGCCCAGGCTGGAGTGCAATGGAGTGATCTCGGCTCACTGCAACCTCCGCCTCCCGGATTCAAGCAATTCTCCTTCCTCAGCCTCCTGAGTAGCTGGGATTACAGGCATGTGCCACCACGCCCGGCTAATTTTGTATTTTTAGTAGAGATGGGGTTTCATCACGTTGACCAGGCTGGTCTCGAACTCCTGACCTCAGGTGATCCGCCTGCCTCAGCCTCTCAAAGTGCTGGGATTACAAGCGTGAGCCACCGTGCCCAGCCTTCTTTATGGCTATCTCCAAGACAGCAAAGGCAGGGGAAAGTCCTGCCTTGGGGAGAAAAAGGAGGGTGGGAAAAGGTCAAAGAGAGAGATGCTGTTGTCTGAGTCTTGCCTCTGAGGCCTAAGTTCCCCAACATTATAACAAGGGATATGGGAGTTATAAGCCAGGAACTGTGGATGGAAACCAATGACAGATATCATAATATCACACCCACACATCAGGCAAGAGACTTGTTCCTTAAAAATTATCTAGTTTAGCCGAGCGTGGTGGCTCACACCTGTAATCCCAGCTACTTGGGAGGCTGAGGCAGGAGAATCACTTGAACCCAGGAGATGGAGGTTGCAGCAAGCAGAGATCACACCACTGCACTACAGCCTGGGCAATAGAGCGAGACTCTGTGTCAAAAAAAAAAAAATTATCTAGTTTAGGCCGGGTGTGGTGGCTCACGCCTGTAATCCCAGCACTTTGGGAGGCTGAGGCAGGCAGATCACTTGAGGTCAAGAGTTTGAGACCAGCCTGGCCAACATGATAAAACCCTGTCTCTACTAAAACACAAAAATTAGCTGGGTGTGGTGGCACATGCCTGTAGTCTCAGCTACTCGGGAGGCTGAGGCAGGAGAATCGCTTGAACCCGGGAGGCGGAGGTTGCAGTGAGCCGAGATCACACCATTGCCCTCCAGCCTAGGTGACAAGAGCAAGACCATGTCTCAAAAAAAGAAAAAAAAAAAAGGGCCGGTCTTGGTGGCTCGTGCCTGTAATCCCAGCACTCTGGGAGGTGGAGGCGGGCAGATAACCTGAGGTCAAGAGTTCAAGACCAGCCAGACCAACATGGAGAAACCCCGTCTCTACTAAAAATACAAAATTAGCCAGGTGTGGTGGCGCATGCCTGTGATCCCAGCTACTCGGGAGGCTGAGACAGGAGAATCGTTTGAACCTGGAAGGCGGAGGTTGTAGTGAACCTACATCGTGCCATTGCCCTCCAGCCTGGGCAACAAGAATGAAACTGTCTCAAACCCCGCCCCCCCCCACCACACACACACACACACCAAAACAAAAAACAAAAAAACAGCCTGGCCAACATGGTGAAACCCTATCTCTACTAAAAATACAAAAATTAGCCAGGCATGGTGGTACACGCCTGTAGTCCCAGCTACTCAGGAGGGTGAGGTGGGAGAATCGCTGGAACCCGGGAGGCTGAGGTTGCAGTGAGCCAAGATCGCGCCACTGCACTCCAGCCTGGGTGACAAAGTGAGACTCTGTCTCAAAAAAAAGAAAAAAGAGAAAAACTTCCTGTGGTGTGATTACCTCTCCTTTATGGAAACTCATTTAGATATCATGGAAGTCTAACCTGATGAAAAAGAGTGCTTGAATTTAATAAGACACAGGAAGAATGCGTGTCCAAGTTTATAAGGCTACGCTACATTATAGAGGAATGTAAACAAGAAAACTAGTACCTTGAGGAGAACACGTGGCTCTTAGCCACAGCTCTGGAACACTGCTCTGCGCCAACACCTGGCCCACCCAAGTGGTCCCCAAGCAGTAGGGGCTCTGCAGGGGGAGCTGACCATTGCAGTGACCAGATGGCACCAGAGGGAATGTGACGGGGAAATATCCAGGTGGAGCTAATGCCTGCCGTGATAAGTTGGCCTCTTCCTTTTGTTTCTCAGGCCTACCGGTGGCAGCTGCTCCCTCTAATTTTTCCCTTGCTGGTTCCTATTTCTGTTATTCATCTGTCACCTGTGTAATCAAGTTCTTGATTTAAATTCTGTCTGTCAAAAGGGTGGTCACTATATTTCCGACTAGGGGATCCTGGTGAATCCTGGGAAAGCTGTTGTTCTTTTGGATGCTAGACTTGTATGTGGTTACCTAGCTGAACCTACTTATTCATCCAAACAATATCTCAACTATCTTGTATTTCCTAAGCAGACAATCACAGCTTTGGCAAATAATGATGATTTCTCCTTTTGTAAAATATACATCTTATTTCCTTTTTGCTTTGGCAAGGACTACCAAAATAATATTAAAGACTATCAATTAAGGCCGAGGCTGGTGGATCATTTGAGGTCAGGAGTTTGAGACCAGCCTGACCAACATGGTGAAACTCCGTCTCTACTAAAAATACAAGAAAATTAGCCGGCCATGGTGGCACATGCCTGTAGTCTCAGCTACTCGGAAGGCTGAGGCAGGAGAATCGCTTGAACCCAGGAGGCGGAGGTTGCAGTGAGCCGAGATCTTGCCACTGCACTCCAGCCTGGGTGACAGAGCGATACCCCGTCTCGAAAAAAAGAAAAAAAAAAGAATCAATTATAGCAGCTTTTTTTTTTTTTTTTTTAATGAGACAGGGTCTCACTCTGTTACTCAGGCTGGAGTGCAGTGGTATGATCATGTCTCACTGCAGCCTTGACTTACCTGGGCTCAGGTGATTCTCCCACCTCAGCCTCCCAAGTAGCTGGGACTACAGGCATGCACCATCGTGCCCAGCTAATTTTTGTATTTTTTGTAGAGACAGAGTTTCATCATGCTGTCCAGACTGGTCTGGAACTCCCAGGCTCAAGTAATCCTCCCACCTCGGCCTCCCAACATGTTGGGATTACAGGCATGAGTCACTGCCTAGCAACTACTCTTGTAACGGGACACAGAGTGAGTAGGGAATCTCTTATGAATAGTTATATTTACTATAAAGACATTGTAATCAAAATACTATTGATATAAAAATGGACAAACCCAGGCCAGGCATGGTGGCTCACGCCTGTAATCCCAGCACTTTGGGAGGCCAAGATGGGCAGATCATCTGAGGTCAGGAGTTCAAGACCAGCCTGGCCAACATGGTGAAACCCTGTCTCTACTAAAAATACAAAAACAATTAGCCAGACATGATGGCACGCAGCTGTAATCCCAGCTACTCAGGAGGCTGAGGCAGGAGAATCACTTGAACCCAGGAGGCGGAGGTTGCAGTGAGCCAAGATCTTGCCATTGCACTCCAGCCTGGGCAACAAGAGTGAAACTCCATCTCAAAAAAAAAAAAAAGAAAGAAAACAGCAGTGGTACAGAATAGACAATCCAGAAATACATCCATTTATATCTGGACACTTAATATACATACAATCCGGCACTACGATTCAGGGGGAAGATATGGTTGACTTAATAAGTGGTGCTGGCATAAGAGGCCGCCTGTGCGATGGGCAATGTGAATGGGTAAGTGAAGGCACCCTGAGGTTGACTCTTTGTGTTCAAATCCCAGCTCCTCTACCTTTTAGCTCTGTGAACTTCAGCAAGTTACCTAAGTTCTCTAAGCCTCAGGTCCCCCATTTTTTTTTTTTTTCTCAGAGTCTCGCTCTGTTGCCCAGGCTGGAGTGCAGTGGCACGATCTTGGCTCACTGCAACCTCTGCCTCCTGGGTTCAAGTGATTCTCCTGCCTCAGCCCCCCAAGTAGCTGGGATTACAGACATGTGCCACCATGCCTGGCTAAGTTTTTTTTTGTCTTTTTAGTAGAGATAGGTTTTCACCATGTTGGCCAGGCTGGTCTTGAACTCCTGACTTCAGATGATCTGCCCGCCTTGGCCTCCCAAAGTGCTGGGATTACAGGCATGAGCCACCGCGCCCAGCCCCAGGTCCCCCATTTCTGAGAGGGGAATAAAAATGCAAAGATGCCTCACAAGGCTGTTGTGAGAAATAAATGAATTATTATATCTACACGATTTAAGGAAAATGCCTAGCACAGAATATACTGATTAAAAATACAAGGCTGGACTCCTACCTCATGTTATTTACAAAAGTAGTTTCCAAATGATTTGAAGATTAGAATGTAAAAAGTAAAACATAAATATATCAGAAGACAATATAGAAAATATGTTAATATATTCATAGCACCCAGAGAAAGAAAAGATACATGTATTTATGGATTTTATTTTATTTTTTATTTATTTTTTGAGACAGGGTCTCTATCTATCGCCCAAGCTAGAGTGCAGTGGTGAGATCTCGGTTCATTGCAACCTCCACCTCCCGGGTTCAAGCGACTCTCGTGCCTCAGCCTTCTGAGTAGCTGGGATTTCACGCACCTGCCACCATGCCTGGCTAATTTTTGTATTTTTAGTAGAGACAAGGTTTCACCATGTTGGTCAGGCTGGTCTCCAACTCCTGACCTCGTGATCCGCCCACCTCAGCCTCCCAAAGTGCTGGAATTACAGTCATGAGCCACTGCGCTCGACCTGGATTTTTAAAAATATGGCAAAAGACGCTGTAAAATCAAAGACAAAACTCAAAATGATCATGTATTTAAATGTAAAATGTAAAACTATAAGCATTTTGGAAGAAAATACAAAAAAATCGTTTGGACCATCACTCCTGTAGTCCCAGCACTTTGGGAGGCCGAGGCAGGTCGATCACCTGAGGTCAGGAGTTCGAGACTAGCCTGGCCAACACGATGAAACCTCATCTCTACGAAAACAAAAATTAGCTTGAGCCTGGGAGGTTGAGGCTGCAGTGAGCCGTGTTCTTGCCACTGCACTCCAACCTCGGTGACAAAGTTAGACTCTGTCTCTAAAAATTATAAGAAAAAAGTAAAAATCTTCTGGACCTAGAGATTGAATGAGTTCTTAGACTCGACACCAAAAGCACCATTTATAAAAGAAAAAAATCAGTAAGTTGGATTTCATCAAATTTAAAAACTTTTGCTCTGTAAAAGACCTTGTTCAGAAGATGAAAAGATAAGCTACAGACTGGCAGGAAATGTTTGCGATCTATCCATCTGAAAAGGGATTAATATCCAGAATATACAAGAAACTCGAACATCTCAACAACCACAACAAAAATCTGATTAAAACATGTCATACAAATGAACCGAATGACATATTTCTCAAAAGACATACAGATGGCCAATAAATATATGATAAAATGCTCAACATCACTAATCATCAGGGAAATATAAATCAAAACCACAATGAAGTATTACCTCACCCCAGTTAGGATGGCTATTGTCAAAAAGAAAAAAATAACAAATACTGGTAAGGATATGGAGAAAACAATGTACTGTTGGAAGGAATGAAAACTGTTACAGCCACTGTGGATAACAGTATGGAGGTTCCTCAAAAAACTACAGATAGAATACCAGATGATCCAGCAATTTTACAACTGAGAAATTTATCCAAAGGAAAGCAAATCCGTCTGTGGAAGAGATATCTGCGCCCTGTGTTTATTGCAGCACCATTCACAGTAGCCAAGATATGCAGTCAACTCAAGTGTCCAACAACAGATTAATGCACAAAGAAAACATGGTACATATATACAATGGAATACTATTCAGCCGTGAAAAGAATAAAAAGCAACATGGACGGAACCAGAGGACATGATGTTCGTGAAATAAGCAAGGAACGGGAAGTTAAACGCGGCATGTTCTCATTCACATGTGAAAGCTAAAAAAAAGCTGATCTCATACAAGTAAAAAGTAGAACAGTGGATACTGAGGCTGGGAAGGGAGGTGGGAAGGAGATAGGGAGAGTTTTGTTGAAGGTTGCAAAATTACAGCTAGAAAGAATAAGTTTTAGCATTCTATACTACTGTAGGATGGCTACAGCTAACAGTTATATAGTTGCAAATAGCTAGGAGGAGGATATTGGATGTTCCCAACACAAATCAGTGATACGATGGATGTGCTAATTACCCTGATCTGATCACTATACATTATACATGTTGAAATATCACTATGTACCATACGAATATATATAATTATTATTTATAAATTAAAAACCATCCCATTAGAAAACGGGCAAGTATCCCAGCACTTTGGGAGGCTGAGGCGAGTGGATCACGAGGTCAATAGATCAAGACCATCCTGGCCAACATGGTGAAACCGCATCTCTACTAAAAATATAAAAAAAAATAGCTGGGTGTGGTGGCGCGCACCTGTAGTCCCAGCTACTTGGGAGGCTGAGGCAGGGAAATCGCTTGAACCCAGGAGGCAGAGGTTGCAGTGAGTAGAGATCATGCCACTGCACTCCAGCCTGGCAACAGAGCAAGATTCCCTCTTAAAAAAAAAAAAAAAAAAGACCAGAAAGAAAGAAAATGAGCAAGTCGGGTCATGGAGGTGTGTGCCTGTTGTTCCAGCTACTCAGGACACTGAGGCGGTATGATCGCTTCAGCTCAGGACTTCAAGGTTGCAGTGAGTATATAATGGAGCCACTGCACTCCAGCCTGGGTGACAGCCTGCGGCGGGGAATATTCTACCAGGTAGCCCGCGGCGGGGGAATATTCTACCGGACAGCCCTCGGTGGGGGAATATTCTACCAGCAGCTGGTAGCTGGTCGTTAAGAGTCCAGAGAATGAAGGCAAAGGCTGAAGAACTGTTCCTTACTGAAGGAGACGGAAGAGACTCAGACACACCTTTTGCGGAAAGGTCATCGTCATGGCAACAGGTGTGATTTGGGAACTTCATTGAGGTCTCTGGGCCAAGGGTATATGGGAGGTCTTTGTACAGTTCTTGTAACTATTCTGTAACTTTTTTTTTTAACGGGGTCTCGCTCAGTTGTCCAGGCTGGAGAGCAGTGGTACAACCACAGCTACTGCCACCTCGACCTCCCGGGCTGAAGCGATCCTCCCTGCCTCAGCCTCCTGAGTAGCTGAGACTACTGGCACGGGCCACTATGCCCAGCCTGTAACTTTGAAATTAGTTCCGCAAAGTTTGGATCTTTCCATTTATCTCGGGAATTGTTTAGGCTCCCCACCTGGTGGTGATTGTGGACACTCCTGACACCATCAAAGCCAGGGCTTGCTCATCAGCTGTTGGACACCAGCGGGCCCTGAAGGTGCACACTTTTGTCTCAGTCAAAAGTAGCCACCAGAGGGCATGATTTACCTAATTATCCATGATACATATTCCCTGGGTCTGTGTGTCTCAAGCCTGTGCTTTCCTTTGGAGGATGGACACTGCCTTGGACTCAGACCCTCTTCCTCAGTTTCCATGGGGTTTTCATGCAAATTTAAATTGGGATTGAGACGATGAAGTGCCCTTCCTCGGTCTTCCCCAGGGGTGAGTCCCAGCTCTTGGACTGTATGATGTGCTGCTCTGTGAGTGGCTTCCTCCCAGTCTTTCGTGTGAAATACAAATAACATCAGGCCGGGCACCGTGGCTCATGCCTGTAATCCCAGCGCGTTGGGAGGCCAAGGCGGGCGGATCACCTGAGGTGATTAGCCAGGTGTGGCACACTCCTGTAGTCCCAGCTAGTCGGAAGCCTGAGACAGGAGAATTGCTTGAACCTGGGAGGCAGAGGTTGCAGTGGGCCGAGATCACGCCACTGTACTCCAGCCTGGGTGACAGAGCAAGACTCTGTCTCAAAAAGTAAAAAATAACATCAAGCTGGCAAGGGGATTATAACCTATGTAAAAGTAAAGTACAACAAATAACCCATAAATCAAGGAATAAATGGATAAAAATAACAAGCCTACATTAGAATAGAAGGAAGGTCTCAAATCTGTGACTTCAGCTTCTACTTCAAGAAACTAGAGGCCGGCTGCAGTGGCTCACGCCTGTAATCCCAGCACTTTGGGGAGCCAAGGCGGGCAGATCATGAGGTCAGGAGATTGAGACCATCCTGGCTAACACAGTGAAACCCTGTCTTTACTAAAAAATACAAAAAAAAAAAAATAGCAGAGCATGATGGCGGGCACCTGTAGTTCCAGCTACTCGGGAGGCTGAGGCAGGAGAATGGCGTGAACCCGGGAGGCGGAGCTTGCAGTGAGCTGAGATAGCGCCACTGCACTGCAGCCTAGGTGATGGAGCGAGACTCCGTCTCAAAAAAAAAAAAAAGAAACTACAAAGAGAATGGCCGGCGTGGTGGCTCATGCCTGTAATCCCAGCACTTTGGGAGGCCGAGGTGGGTGGATCACCTGAGGTCGGGAGTTCGAGACCAGCCTGACCAACGTGGAGAAACCCTGTCTCTACTAAAAATACAAAATTAGCCGGGCGTGGTGGTGGGCGCCTGTAATCCCAGCTACTCGGGAGGCTGAGGCAGGAGAATTGCTTGAACCCAGGAGGCGGAGGTTGCAGTGAGCCGAGATCATGAAATTGCACTCCAGCCTGGGCAACAAGAGTGAAACTCCATCTAAAAAAAGAAAGAAAGAGGCAAACTAAACCCAAAGTAAGAAGAAGAAAGGAAATAATAGTAAGGTCAAGGTGGTAATCAGTGAAATAGAAAAAGAACACAGGCCGGGCACAGTGGTTCGCTCCTGTAATGCCAGCACTTTGGGAGGCTGAGGCGGGTGGATCACCTGAGGTCAGGACTTCAAGACGAGCCTGGCCAACATGGCAAAACGCCGTCTCTACCAAAAATACAAAAAATCAGCCGGGGATGGTGGTGGGTACCTGTAATCCCAGCTACTCGGGAGGCTGAGGGCAGGAGAATCACTTGAACCCGGGAGGCAGAGGTTGCAGTAAGCTGAGATTACGCCATTGCACTCCAGCATGGGTGACAGAGTGAGACTCTGTCTCAAAAAAAAAAAAAAGAAAAGGAAAGAAAAAGAAAAAGAACACAATGGAGAAACATAAATGGATCCAAAAGCTGGTTCTTTCAAAAGACCAACAAATTGACAAACCTCTGGTGAAACTGACAAGAAAGAAGACACAAATTACCAATATCAGTAATGAGAGGGTGCAATCACTACAAACGAGAGGGTGACATCACTACAGATTCTTTTTTTTTTTTTTTTTTTGAGACAGAGTCTCCTCTGTTGCCCAGACTGGAGTGCAGTGGCGCAATCTCAGCTCACTGCAAGCTCCGCCTCCTGGGTTCACGCCATTCTCCTGCCTCAGCCTCCCAAGTAGCTGGGACTACAGGTGCCCACCACCACGCCCAGCTAATTTTTTTTTTGTATTTTTAGTAGAGACGGGGTTTCACCGTGTTAGCCAGGATGGTCTCAAACTCCTGACCTCGTGATCCCCCCGCCTCGGCCTCCCAAAGTGCTGGGATCACAGGCGTGAGCCACCGCGCCCGGCCATCACTACAGATTCTATAGATACTAAAAGGATAATAAGGCAATGATGTTATGAACAACTTTATGCCAATTAATTTGACAATTTAGTTGAAATGGACCAATTCCTTGAAACACAAAAACTACCAAAAGTCACGTAAGGAAAAAAAACCTGAATAGCCATATATCTATTAAAGGAATTGAATTTTTAGTAGAAAATATTCCCAGAAAGAAAATTTCAGCCCAGGTGGCTTTGCTGGAGAGTTCCACCAAATGTTTAGGGAAAAAATAATAAGAGTTCTACACAAGCTCTTCCAGAAAATTTAAGAGGAGAAAATATTTTCCCAATCCTTCTGAGGTCAACATTTCTCTGATAACAAAACCAGAAAAAGACATTACCAAAAAAGGAAAACCACAGACAAAATATTCCTTGTGGACATAGATGCGAAAATTCTAAACAAAATCTTAGCAAATGAATACAACTATATATAAAAATTAAAAGGCGCCCAGCCTTAGAGAATTTTTTTAATTTTTGAAATTTATGTTCTCTATCTATCTATCTATCTATCTATCTATCATATAACTCTCTACCTATCAACCTATCTATTTTTTGATTCAAGGTCTCACTCTGTCGCCTGGGCTGGAGTACATGGCTCTCTGCAGCCTCGACCTCCTGGGCTCAAGTGATCCTCCCACCTCAGCCTCCGGAATACCTGGAACTACAGGTGTACACCACCATGCCTGGTTAATTTTTTTTTTTCTTTTTTCTTTTTGTTCTTCTTTTCTTTTCTTTTCTTTTTTTGAGACAGAGTCTCACTCTATTGTTCAGGCTGGAGTGCAGTGGTACGATCCCGGCTCACAGCAAACTCTGCCTCCCATGTTTCAGTGATTCTTATGCCTCAGTCTCCTGAGTAGCTGGAATTACAGGCACACACCACCATGCCCGGCTAATTTTTGTATTTTTAATAGAGAGGGGGTTTCATCATGTTGGCCAGGCTGGTCTCAAACTCCTGGCCTCAAGTGATCTGTCTGCCTTGGCCTCCCAAAGTGCTGGGATTACAGGTGTGAGACACTGCACCTGGCCCTTGGCTAATTTTTTTAAATGTTTTTGTAGAGATGGGGGTCGTACTGTGTTGCCCAGGCTGCAACCCTTCTTTGAGTTTTATGAGCTGTTGTTCTATAACTTATCAAGCCCGAGTGGGTAATGGGGACCTCTGAATTTGTAGCCAGTTGGTTGGAGGTTAGGGTGGCCCTGGAAATCCCCAAACTTGTGGCTGGTGTCTGAAGTGAGAACAGTTTTGTGGAAGACTGTTCCCTCAACTTGTGAAGTGGGGCCTAACTCTAGGTAGTTAGTATCAGAAGTCGCTGCAGAAGGTAAATTGCCACGACCCTTTTGGAAAGTTGTCTGGCATAAGCACGTAAAAGTGAATATGTGCGTAGCCCTGATCCTAGAGACACTCTTGCCCATGTACACCTGGAGACGTTAAATAAGGTTCTTAGCAGCATTTTTCATAATAGCAAAAATTGGAAATAATCCTAATGTCCAGAAACACGAAAATGGATGTATACATCCTGAGATACTCACACAATGGAATACTGCACAGCAATGAAAATCATGACTCCCACAAACATAATAATGAGCGAAAGTAGGTCATTATAAGCCTGTACCTTTGGCCAGGTGCAGTGGCTCACGCCTGTAATCTCAGCACTTTGGGAGGCCGAGGCAGGTGGATGACCTGAAGTCAGGAGTTCGAGACCAGCCTAACCAACATAGCGAAACCCTGTCTCTACTAAAAATACAAAAATTAGCCGGGCGTGAGGGCAGTCACCTGTAATCCCAGCTACTCCAGAGGCTGAGGCAAGAGAATTGCTTGAACCCAGAGGGCGGAGGTTGCAGTGAGCCAAGATTGCGCCACTGTACTCCAGTCTGGGCAACGGAGTGAGACGCCATTAAAAAAAAAAAGAAAGAAGGAAGGAAGGAAGGAAAGAGAGGGGCCCGTGGGCCGAAGCCTTTCCTGGAGCCCAGGTGTTACTTACCCAGGCAGGTTTCCATGGTGAGTCCTTTTTTTCTGAGACGGAGTCCACTCTGTCACCCAGGCTGGAGTGCAATAGCACAGTCAGCTCACTGCAACCTTTGCCTCCCAGGTTCAAGAGATTCTCCCGCCTCAGCCTCCCAAGTAGCTGGGACTACAGGCGTGTGCCACCACACCTGGCTAATTTTTGTATTTTTAGTAGAGACTGGGTTTCACTATGTTGGCCAGGCTGGTCTCAAACTCCTGACCTCGTGATCTGCCCGTCCGGCCACCCAGAGTGCTGGGATTACAGGCGGGAGCCACCGCACCCGGCCTCCATGGGGAGTTCTAATCGGTGTTCTCAGAGCAAGCAGGAATGAGTTCTGTGGATTTGTGTTGTGACTGAGAGGTGGTCATTGCAGCAGCATATCTGCGCAGTCTATGCAGGGTGTAGGGGTCTCTGGGGCAAGTCAACTAGGTTGTATGTAGATGTCCCTTATTCAACCAGGAGGTGGTTGAATGAGGCAGATGCCTGGGTCAATCCCACTGAAGAACTGGAGGAGGTGGAGAACTGGAAACTGTGACAAGGGTGACTGAGCCTTGATTTTGGAATGAGAAAATCCAACTTATATTCAAAATAGATGCCAAGGCAAAATTGCAATTCACTACACTTCCCATTCATTTTGAGCTCTTGAAGGTTTCCTTGACTCCCTTATAAGCTCAGTTTATATTTTAAAGGATGTTTCTTGTATCTTCTCTTGCATTTCTAGATTGTAGTAAGAAGGTTTTTTAGAGTATTTGGTCTACTATATGGCTAGAGGAGAAAAGCCTCTCCTAATTATTTTTTCCATATGTTGAGTTTTTTCTTGTCTATTACAGACATATTAGATTTCTTGTAACTTCTAATTTTCCTCTCATGTTTTTCCTCTTTGTCCTTTTATTTATTTATTTAGAGATGGAGTCTCACTCTGTCACCCAGGCTGGAGTGCAGTGGCACGATCTTGGCTCATTGCAACCTCTGCCTCCCAGGTTGAAGCGATTCTCCTGCCTCAGCCTCCCAAATAGCTGGGATTACAGCATACGTCACCACGCCCATCTAACTTTTGTATTTTTAGTAAAGACAGGGTTTCACCATGTTGGCCAGGCTGGTCTCAAACTCCTGACCTCAAGTGATCTGCCCACCCTGGCCTCCCAGAGCGCTGGGATTATAGGTGTGAGCCACTGTGCCCAGCCCTATTTTGTCTTTCATTTTGGATATACTCTCAACTTTAACTTGTCAAACACTAATTCAATCTTCAGCCATATTCAATCTTCCACTGGTTTTGTTGTGTTATATTGTATTATATTGCATTATATTTGTTTATTTTGAGACAGAGTTTCACTCTGCCCCCAGGTTGCAGTGCAGTGGTACCATCTTGGTTCACTGCAACCTCCACCGCCTTCGAGGTTCAAACAATTCCCCTGCCTCAGCCTCCCAAGTAGCTGGGATTACAGGCACGCAACACTGTGCCTGGCTAATTTCTTGTATTTTTAGTAGAGACAGGGTTTCACCATGTTGGCCAGGCTGGTCTTGAACTCCTGACATCGTGATCTGCCCGCCTCAGCCTCCCAAAGTGCTGTGATTACAGGCATGAGCCACTGGGCCCAGCTCTCCCATTGGTTTTAAATTCAGCAATCGTGATTTCAGTGTTCAATATATCTTTGTTCTTTGATTGCTCCTTTATCATGACATCTGTTCTTGTTTTATGGCTGCAGTATTTTCCTGAATTTTCAGAGCATAGTAACTAGAATTATTTAAAAGTTCTGGCCAGGCATGGTGGCACACACCTGTAATCCCAGCACTTTGGGAGGCCAAGGCAGGCAGACCACTTGAGCTCAGGAGTTCAAGACCAGTCTGGGTAACATGGTGAAACCCTGTCTCAGCAAAAAATACAAAAAATTGGCCAGGCGCGGTAGCTCACGCCTGTAATCTCAGCATTTTGGGAGGCTGAGGTGAGCAGATCACGAGGTCAAGAGATCCAGATCATCCTGGCCAACGTGGTGAAACCCCGTCTCTATTAAAAAAAAAATACAAAAATTAGGCTAGGCGCCATGGCTCACGCCTGTAATCCCAGCACTTTGGGAGACCAAGACAGGCAGATCACGAACTCAGGAGATTAAGACTATCCTGGCCAACATGGTGAAAACCTGCCTCTACTAAAAAACATACAAAAAATTAGCTGGGCATGGTGGCAGGCGCCTGTAGTCCCAGCTACTCGGGAGGCTGAGGCAGGAGAATGGCGTGAACGTGGGAGGCGGAGCTTGCAGTGAGCCGAGACTGCACCACTGCACTCCAGCCTGGGCAACAAAGCGAGACTCTGCCTCAAAAAAAAAAAGAAAAAAAAATACAAAAATTAGCTGGGCATGGTAGTGAGTGCCTATAATCCCAGCTACTCTGGAGGCTGAGGCAGGAGAATCCGCTTGAACCCGGGAGGTGGAGGTTACAGTGAGCCAAGATCATGCCACTGCACTCCAGCCTGGTGAAAGAGAGAGGCTCCATCTAAAAAAAAAAAATTAGCCAGGTGTGGTGGCACACATCTGTGGTCCCAGCTACTCAGGAGGCTGAGGTGGGAGGATCACTTGAGCCTGAGAGGTGGAGGCTGCAGTGAGCCGAGATCGCGCCACTGCACTCCAGCCTGGACGATAGAGCGAGACTCCACCTCAAAAAATAAATAAATAAATAAATAAATAAAAGTTCCCGGCCAGGTGTGGTGGCTCATGCCTGTAATCCCAGGGGGGGCCGAGGAGGGTGGATCACAAGGTCAGGAGATCGAGACCATCGTGGCTAACACAGTGAAACCCTGTCTCTACTAAAAATACAACAACAACAACAAAACACAAAACAAAATTAGCCGGGCGTGCTGGCAGGCGCTTGTAGTCCCAACTACTCGGGAGGCTGAGGCGGGAGAATGGTGTGAACCCAGGAGGCGGAGCTTGGGTGAGCCAAGATCGCACCACTGCACTCCAGCCTGGGCGACAGAGCCAGACTCCATCTCAAAAAAAAAAAAAGTTCCCTTCTGCTTCACATACTGTGTTACCTCTGTAAATAGGTATATGCCTTTGGTTTACTTAATATCTAGTGATTCTTGGTTTTTGTTCACATTCATTAGTGACATCAGTTGATCAGTTTGGGTGACATCATGGGTTTCCTCAGTATTCAGGAAGGTATTTTTCTCTCCTAAACAGAGACTTGTCTGTGGGCTCATGGGTGAGTGCCAGAAAGCCAACAGGCTGCAAATAAGGTTGCCAGATAAAATACAGGATACCCAGTTAAATTCGAATAGAGGATACGGTATTTACTGTTTGTCTGAAATTCAAAATTTACTGTCCAGGATACAGTTAAATTTGAATTTCAGACAAACAACAAATACTTTTTGGTATCAACGTGTCCCAAATGTTACATGGGTGCCCTCTTAACAGCTTTGATATATAGTTTAAATACAATCAACCCATTTAAAGTGTACGATTTAAATGTTTTAGTACAATTTAAATGTTTAGAATATTTACAATTTAAATATTCACAGTTGTGCAACTACCAGCATAATCTAATTTTAGAACAGTTTCAACATCCAAAAAAGAAAGCCCAAATCCATTGTCTCAGTCAGCTCAGGTTGCCATAACAAAATACCATAGACTAGGTGGTTTAAACAATAGAAATGTATTTTCTCACATTTTTGGAGACTAGGAAGAAGTCCAAGATCAAAGTACTGACAGATTTGGCTTTTGGTGAGTGCCCTTCCACTTCCTTAGAGGCCCCATCTCTAAACACAGTCACACTGGGGTTAGGACTTCAGCATATGCATTTTTTGGAGGGACACTGTTCAGTGCATAGCACCCACTAACAGTCACTCCTACTCCCCTTACCCTACCCTTCCCTTGACAACTGCTAATTTACTTTCTGTCTCTATGAACTGTCTATTCCGGACGTGTCTTATAAATGGGATCATAAAATATGTGATCTCTTGTGATTTCTTTCTTTCACTTAACCTAAGATTTTGGAGTTCATATGTGTTGCAGCATATGTCAGTACTTTGCTCCTTTTTATGGCTGAATAATATCCCTTTGCATGGATTTATCTGTTTATTTTTCCATTCGTCAGTTGATGGACATTTGGGTTGTTTCCACCTTTTGACCACTGTGAATAATGCTGCTTGTACACGTTCACGTTTCTGTGTGGTTTTCAGTTTTCATTTCTCTTGACTATATGCTTGGGAGTGGAATTGCTGGGTTATATGATAACTCTGTTTACGTTTTTTTGATTTTTTTTTTTTTTTTTTTTGAGATGGAGTCTGCCTCTGTCATCCAGGCTGGAGTGCAGTGGCACCGTCTTCGCTCACTGCAACCTCTGCCTCCTGGGGTCAAGCGAGTCTCCTGCCTTAGCTTCCTGAATAGCTGGGATTACAGGCGCGTGCCATCGTGCCCGGCTAATTTTTGTATTTTTAGTAGAGATGGGGTTTCATCATGCTGGTCACTCTGGTCTCGAACTCCTAACCTTGTGATCGACCAGCCTTGGCTTCCCAAAGTGCTGGGGTTACAGGCGCGAGCCACCACGCCCGGCAAATGTCTGACTTTTTGAGGAGCTGACAAAATGTTTTCCACAGTGGCGGCTCCATTTTACAGTCTTACCAGCAGTGTATGTGGGTTCCAATTTCTCCACATCCTCATCAACAGTTGTTTAATCTGTGTTTTTGGCCGGGTGCAGTGGCTCACGCCTGTAATCCCAGCACTTTGGGAGGCCAAGGTGGGCGGATCATCTGAGGTCAGGAGTTCGAGATCAGCCTGACTAACATGGAGAAACCCCGTCTCTACTAAAACTACAAAAAAAAATTAGCCAGGCGTGGTGGTGCATGCCTATAATCCCAGCTACTCGGGAGGCTGAGGCAGGAGAATTGCTTGAACCTGGGAGTGGAGGTTCCAGTGAGCTGAGATCGTGCCATTGAACTCCAGCCTGGGCAACAAGAGCAAAACTCCATCTCAAAAAAAAAAAAAAAAATCTGTGTTTTTGATCATAGCCATCCTAGTGGGTTTTGCACCAATAATGTCTGCTACACCCTACTTTGCAAAACCATTATGACTATATATATGAACACTATGCAAGGTTTGCTCTCAGGGAAGCTTTGGAAAGGACCCGTCCAAGCAAGGCACCATGAAGCTTAAATTTTATTACCTTCCTTTAAGTACTGTTATCTTTTTTTTTTTTTTTTTGAGACAGTCTCACTCTGTCACCCAGGATGGAGTGCAGTGGCACAATCTCCACTCACTACAACCTCCCCCTACCAGGTTCAAGCAATTCTCCTGCCTCAGCTTCCCAAGTAGCTAGGACTACAGGCACACGCCACCATGCCCGGCTAATTTTTATATTTTTAGTAGAAATGGGTTTCACCATGTTGGCCAGGCTGGTCTCGAACTCCTGGCCTCAAGTGATCCACATGCCTTGGCCTCCCAGAGTGCTGAGACTGCAGGTGTGAGCCACCGCACCCGGCCTAATTTACTGTTATTTATTTTATTTTTGAGATGGAGTCTCCCTCTGTTGCCCAGGCTGGGGTGCAGTGGCGCTATCTTGGCTCAATGCAACTTCTTCCTCCCGGGTTCAAGCAATTCTCCTGCTTCAGCCTCTCGAGTAGGCGGGACTAGAGGAGTGTGCCACCACCCCCGGTTACCTTTTGTATTTTTTTTAGCAGAGGGGGGGTTTCACCATGTTGGCCAGGCTGGTCTCAAACTGCTGACCTCAGGTGATCTACCCGCCTTGGCCTCCCAAAACGCTGGGATTATAGGCATAAGCTACCGCACCTGGCCTAAGTACTGCTATCTTGAAGGAGGCAGACAGAAACCAAGCAGTCATGGGTGGCGGGTGGGCTGAGTCTCTGTAAGTTGCCCAGAGAAGATAGCTCTGACAAATAATCAGAAGTTGCCAGCCTTGTGTACAGCTGAGAAAAGAGCATTCCAGGCAGAAGAGACAGCAAGTGCAAAGACCCCAAGGCCAGAAAGGCCACCAAAGTTGTTTGGTTCCGTGTCCTGAGCTACCAGCTTGGCAGATGGCTGGTGCCCAAAAAATGCTGGAGTGAGGGAATGCCCTTCTTTTGCCCTCCCTTCCTCCCAGTCTGTGTGTCTCTAGAACGTTGCTGCTCCGCCCACAGTGGAGGACACGTGAAGAACTGGAGTCCTTTCCTGGGGCAGACTCCAATACTGGGACAGAGAAACTCTTCTGCCACGACCATGGAACTGGGAGGTCCCAGTGTCTTTCTTTCCTAACCGCTCTGAGAAAATCGGCCAGTGGCAGGTGGAAATGATATGGAGCCACAGAGCAGCAGGGCAGCAGAGAGGGAGAGCGATGGTAGGGTAGACAGTACAAGGCTCCAGAGAGCTCCTGGGTAAAGCAGTGCCAGAAGCTGGCTCCCTCCAAACCTTCATTTACAAATTTTCTTTTCGTGCAAGTCAGTTTGAGTTGGGTTTGTCACTTGCGACTGAAGACGTCCTGACAAATGCCCCAAAGCTACCAGCTCAGAGATGCCCAGAGGCCTCTCCAAAGCTGCCTCCTCAGGTCCCCACTGGGGCCCTGTGTTGTCCTGTCCCTGGACGGCCTGAGCTTCTCGGTGGCCGTGCCAGCCTGGACAAGAGCAGGCCTTCCTTCCGAGAGGCCCGTGGCCACTCCCCCATTCAGCCCTTCTCTGACCCGACAGCCTAGTCTAGGAGCCGGGGCGCGGGCCTCAGACCCTCAGGGCCCACGAGAAGCCAGGGCCGGCTGACCAGGTTCGGCGTGGCCAGCGCCCAGTGGGAAGCACTGGCCGACCTAGCCGAGACTACATGGACGTTTCCAGCGAGTGTGGACGCGGGAGGCGGACAAATCGCGCCGGCCCTCAGCCCCCATGGCTCGGGACACCACAGCGCTCAGTCTCCAACCTCCGCAGCTTCCGGCCAGACGCCGAGACCCATAACGCCCCGCGCGCGGCCTGGCCCGTCCCCTCCGCACGCCGGTCCCGCCCCTTGAGCCCAGTGCGCAGCCTCGGATTGGCCAGGGCGGCTTTCGCTCCTCTGGTGGGCGGGGTTGCGGGCCACACGGCGGACCCCTAAGCGGACCGCTGGCACCGGTCGGGTGGCCGCAGAGTGTCGCTCGACATGGGGGAGGCCGGGGCTGGCGCTGGCGCCCCGGGAGGGCCGGAGGCAAGCCCGGAGGCGGAGGTGGTGAAGCTGCTGCCCTTCCTGGCGCCGGGCGCGCGGGCGGACCTGCAGGCGGCGGCGGTGCGGCACGTGCTGGCGCTGACTGGCTGCGGGCCCGGCCGCGCGCTGTTGGCGGGGCAGGCGGCGCTGCTGCAGGCGCTGATGGAGCTGGCGCCGGCCTCTGCCCCGGCCCGCGACGCCGCCCGCGCGCTCGTGAACTTGGCCGCCGACCCCGGCCTGCACGAGACATTGCTGGCGGCCGACCCCGGGCTGCCAGCGCGCCTGCTGGGCCGCGCGTTGGACCCGCAGTGGCCCTGGGCCGAGGAGGCGGCCGCCGCGCTAGCCAACCTCAGTCGCGAGCCGGCGCCGTGTGCAGCGCTGATGGCGGCGCTGGCGGCCGCGGAGCCGGCAGACTCGGGCCTGGAGTGGCTGGTGCGCGCGCTGTGCACGCCCGGCTACAACGCCCGCGCGCCCCTGCACTACCTAGCGCCGCTGCTCTCCAACCTCAGCCAACGCCCTGCGGCGCGGGCCTTCCTACTGGACCCCGACAGGTGAAGCCCAGGGCGCCCGCGCGGGTGGGGAGGGGACGCGCGGGTGGGGAGGGGACGGAAGTTAGCGGGGACGGCGCTAAGTGACACCTCCCAACAGGTGCGTGGTCCAGCGGCTGCTGCCCCTTACCCAGTACCCCGACTCCTCTGTACGCAGGGGCGGGGTGGTGGGGACGCTGCGGAATTGCTGCTTCGAGCACCGTGAGTGGTGGGTGTGGCGGGGGCGCGTTGCCAGGTGTGGGGACTGGACTCCGGGGCTGCTCTGGACCAGTTTCCATTCCCGTCTCCCCACCCTCACCATCCCTCAGGACATCACGAGTGGTTGCTTGGACCTGAGGTGGACATTCTCCCCTTTTTGCTCCTGCCCTTGGCTGGGCCTGAAGATTTCTCCGAGGAAGAGATGGAACGTGAGTGGCTAGTGTGGAGCCTCAGAGTTGGCCGGAGAGGAGGGAGGCCAGTGGAGGGAGAGAGAGGTGTCCAGGCCCCAGGCTCCTGAAACTTTGCAGCAGTGAGTTGCTGAGCACAGGCTGCCCAGCCCAGGGACACAGTGGCTCCCACACACTCACCCCTAGGGCTGCCTGTCGACCTGCAGTACCTGCCACCAGACAAGCAGCGAGAACCTGATGCAGACATCCGCAAGATGCTTGTTGAAGCCATCATGCTGGTGAGCAGGAGCCCTGCTGCAATAAGCACCACCCCGACACACACACATGAGCATGCTGACATCTGGGTAACCTCTTCCACCTCCTCAGCTGACAGCCACAGCACCAGGTCGGCAGCAGGTGCGGGACCAGGGAGCCTACCTGATCCTTCGAGAGCTGCACAGCTGGGAGCCGGAGCCCGACGTGCGGACGGCTTGTGAGAAGCTCATCCAGGTTGGTGCAGGGTTGGAGAGGCTGGGGAAGGGGTGTCTGTAGCTGGCCAGCTGCTCACCTGCCTCCCGTCTGGCAGGTGCTTATTGGGGACGAGCCTGAACGTGGCATGGAAAACCTGCTGGAGGTGCAGGTGCCTGAGGATGTGGAGCAGCAGCTGCAGCAGCTGGATTGCCGGGAGCAGGAGCAGTTGGAGCGGGAGCAGTTGGAGCGGGAGCTGGCCCCAGAGCCATGGGTGGAGAGGGCCACACCCACCTGAGGCCGCTGCAGCCGGACACCAGCTCCAGGGTCCCCTTTGCCAGGCTTCCTCAGACCAGGCCTTCCTGCAGCTGTCTACAGGCCCCCTGGGTCCCCTTGTTCAGAGACTGTGCTCTTCTGAGAAGTAGAGTTACGCTTAGGCTCCAGTAAGGATTGGAGGCACGTCCCAGCCCTGTGCAGTGTTGCTACCAGCAAGAATGAAGGTTGTGCAGAGCAGTACTGTGAGGTAGGCACCGTGACTCGGCTGCCTGTGCAGAAGGTGGAGGTGGCAGGCGGATGGCCAGGGAGCCATGAGAAGACTCTTCCTGGGCACGGCGTGGGGACTGGACAGAAAACCACCGCAAGCCCCAAGGAGCCAGCTGAAGCCTCCCAATCCCCAGGGCACTGCAGAGTCTGGGCAGAGGTGGGCGCATAGGTACAAGTGCTGCTTTGTCAGCCTCACTCCCTGCAGCTCTCAGCTCCCTGTTCCCTGAGACCTGGCCTCAAAGGGCTGACCCAGCCATACGTAGATCCTGGGGTTTTTCTAGGACTGTGCCTCCCTGCTTGACCTATGCTCCAGGACCCTGCCCTCAACCCTTGTCAGCTTCCTAAGTCTTCCTGTTTCCCAGTCTCAGATTGAGTGGGTGCTCTCATTGGCCTCTCTAGCTAGGCCATCTCCCTGGTCAGCTTCCTTGAGCCTGGGCCACTCCTCCCTGGCCTTCTTACCTCTGCCAAGAGCCTCCAGATGTGCCTGCAGCCTGGTCCCTGCCCAAGCTTCTCCCCCAGCCACCCTCTGCCCCTGTGGTAGAGCCCACTATAGGCCCAGGCGCCTTATGTGCTTCTCCCCTGGACCTATGTGCATCCCTCACCTGACAGTTATGTGGCTGCCAAGCCCCACAGGCTGTCATGGTGGCTCTTGCCACACTCTTCCCTTCCTGAGCTGACCTGACCTCACTGCCACCTCTTGCATTGGGATCCTGAGGGCTGGCCCCTGCTCACTGATGGGCCCTCCCAGGCCCCTCGAGCCCTGGTGAAGGAGCTTAGCTTGTCTTCTTGGCAATTCACAATGCCTCACTCCACACCCTAAAACTGGAGCGTCCCCTGTGGTCTCCTGCTGTGGCTTGGGTGCCGGGCGTCTCCCGCCTCCAGGATCTCCTCTCACCTGCCCCCATTAAAGCTCTGCCACTCATGCAGGCATGTGTGGACCATGTTTTCCCCTGGCCAGATCCCCCACCTGCCACTGGAGCCCACTTGCCCTCTTAGCACTCAGACATCAGCACTGTCTTCACAGAATAAATGCTTTATCTGGCCTTGCCCCACCCACCCACCCTCAGTTTACTGGAGCGCCTCCTGGAGGCGCTCACTCCCAGGCTGGCTGCTACAAGCTCTAGAGGACCAGCTGGGCAGAACCCACCCCTCTTCTGGGGTGCGCTTCCGGAGGCCTGAGCTCAGGGCCCGTATTCTCCTTGGGGATGCCCTGCTGCTGGGGCAGTGCAGCTGCAGGACTGGCTGTTGGCGCTCTAAGTCTGTGCCAGGCTCCAGGTCATCCACGGATGCTGGGAGTTGGGACTGCACCTGCTTCTCTGCAAGGGGCCACAGTGGGGTCAGGTGGAGTGCAGAGGGACCACATGCTGCTCAGTTGCTCACCCACAGGGCCACACTACACCTGGCACAGCACTGAGGAAGAGCGTGTTCGCTGCAGGCAGCATCCAGCAGTGTGCAGCCACCTGCTGCAGGCCCAGGCATGCGTTTGGGTGCAGCTGCAGCAGCCCCCGAATCAAGTCCTGGCACTGTGGGCAAGGGCTCACGGCTGCAGCCTCTCATCACCTCCAGCACCCACCCTCACCCCATGCATATCACTGCCAACAGCGCCAGCGGCTTAGAGGGGTCAGTTCTGTTACCAGTGGGGAGACTGAGGCATAGAGGGGCAAGGCAGTGTGCCCTGGGCTAGTGCAGAGCTTAGGTTCACAGCCACTGCCTTTCCTGAATTGCATTCTGAGTCAGGTCCTCCAGCAGCCCAGCTTCCCCAGCACTTGTCACTGCCTTGCGTGGACCAAACGCTTCCCAGCCTAAGCGGGGAGGATGCCAGGTTCAGTCTCTTCCACCACGCGGGACTACCCTCCTGGGAGTCCAGGTCTCCCTCACTGTTGCTCTCTAGGCCTGAGCTAGGTGTGGGAGGGTCATGGGGTGGTGCTCACCTGGGAACAGACCTGGCCAGAAGGTGGGACCGCGGTGCATGAGGTGCAGCATGCAGTGGGGCTGGCGCTCCTTGAAGGGCAGCTTCCCACTCACCATGGCATAGAAGGTGAGACCTCTGGGGGCACGAGCTCCTAAGGGTGTGGCCCTTACCCAGCCCTCCCGTGGGCCCTGGCCACAGGGTCTGGGTGCCCTGGGGGCACTCAGACTCCACAGGTCGGCCCACTCCCCGCTATACTTGCTGCTCATGAGGATCTCTGTGTAGGCTGGGGAGCCGCCGAAAGTGCTGAGCGGTGAGTTCCTGGGCCCTATGCAGCCTGCGAAGCCAAAGTCTGTACGAGGTGTGTGGGGAGGGTGGCACTATGCGTGAGGGGCAGGGGTGCAGGGAGAGGGACTTGAGGACGCCAGTCTGCAGGGATGGCTGTGGAGGTTTGCGGGGTTGCATGCAGTGTGTGGCCGACAGCAAGAGTGTGGGTGTGGATGAGGTGGGCCTGGTCTGGGGGCACACGTGGGGGTTAGGCCAGTGACCTCAGGCCCGAGGGTAAGGGTGGCCTGCAGGCCTTCTGGGAGGGCTGAATGCAGGGGCCTGGCTGGGACAAGTGTGGGGTGTGGGCCCCTGCAGGTGGAGGCATTCAACCCCAGGGTGGGGGCTGTGGGCCCACCGGTCAGCTTGAGAAGGCCATGGTTGTCCAGCAGGATGTTCTCGCACTTCAGGTCCCTGCATGGGAGAGGGGAGGCAGGAGGTGGGGCTGACCTGGGCTCAAGTGGGCCTCTCTGTGCATGTGGGCAGACGATTGGCCCAGGTGCCGCCCTCACTGGTGCACGATGCCCACACTGTGGCAGTGTGCCGTGGCACTAACTGGCTGCCAGAAGAGTCCAAGGGCTTCCTTCTCCTCCAGCCCTGGGCGGCAGAGGTGATCCAATGCAGCCTGGATGTGCTCCAGCAGGTCACCCCAGGGCACCAGCTCCAGCACGAGCCAGCTGCTCTGATAGGTCTCATACAGCTGCACCTGCAGCCCACGCACCTGCCATCACCCGGAGGCAGGGCCAAGGGTATGCTGGAACTGTCAAGGGTACCAGATCCAGGTTCCAGGATGGGGTTGGGCTCCAGCCCTGGGGTGAAAGGGAGGTCCAAGGTGGGAGGGGGTGATAGTAGGCCTGGGGCAAGCAGCTGGCTGGGGAGAGCTACCCTTGGGGAGGCGGAGGGTGGGGACAGGCTGTGTCCAGGCTTCTGCCCACATGTTCAGGTGCTTGTAGGTAGCGTTGAGTGACAGAGATCCCACGGGGTAGGAGCTTGCGGGAGAACTCCACCGGGGCCTCGGTTGTAGAGACGATCTTGATAGCTATCTGTAGGGTGAAGGGCGCTTGCTGTGTGAGATTTGGCCCTTGAGGGGCTGGCTGTGGTAGGGCAGGCCCCTGTCCTT
Organism: Pan paniscus; assembly: GCF_029289425.2. Classification (NCBI taxonomy): domain Eukaryota; kingdom Metazoa; phylum Chordata; class Mammalia; order Primates; family Hominidae; genus Pan; species Pan paniscus. The sequence continues at coordinate 161,630,946 of NC_073256.2, forward strand.
TATACACTTTGCTGGAATCCTCAGGGGGGACGCTGGGTGAGCAGTGCCTTTGGAGGGCAGTGATGACCTCCCTGCTCCCTCCTGTGCCAAGTACTTTGTGTTCAAGTGGTTTGGGAACAGGGGATGGTCAGCCTGCAGGAGCCCCGGGGAGGCCTCTGGGGAGGAAATGGGACTGGGGAGAGTATCAGGCGGAGGAAGCTGGAGCAGCTGGATGGTGCCTGAGTGGGTTTGGGACACGGAGGGGCCTGCTGGGGGGCACTGGAGCCCTTTGGGGAGGGAGGTAAGCCTGTCTTACCATGGCGCTTGCCCTGCAGGTGGGAGGACAGCTTGGGGTTGTGGTGCATGCACTCATGGGTGGCATCGGCCAAGTACACCTTGGAGAAGGCCCCAGAACTGATCTTCTTGGAGGAGAGCAGGTAGCCATTGTCCTTGCACTCACGCACCTGCTCCGTGAAGGTTCTGTGATCCAGCTTCTGCCTGCTGCTGCCCTTCACGGAGGGCAGTGCATGGAAGGGGGTGTGGTGGTCCAGTTTCACCAGTCTTGGGGGGCACAGCTGAGACCTGACTTGTGTCAGAGGGCAGGGGCCAGGGTGGTAGGGGATGCTGGGTGGGAACTGCGTCCCTCTTGAGGCAGCAGCCACACTTCTGAAGACTTGCTGGGACTGCGGCAGAGGCAGGGAGTGATGGGGCTGCAAGCTCAGGGCGGGGGCTGGCACAGCTCTGGACTGGGCAGGGGGAGGGCCAGCTCTGGGAGAGGAGGGGCAGGTTCTAGAGTGGAGAATTCTAGAGCTGTACCTGCATTGTGCCCTCAAAGGGTGCGTCTTCTTGTTTTGAGGACCTGCCCACTCTGAGGACATCTTGTGGGACCAGTCCTGCCCACATGGGGCCCACTCTCTGTGAGGTGAAAACCCATTTCAAGGGCTGCAGCCAGGGTGAGGCCTCTGTGGACCCCTATGGATGTGGCTGGCCACAGAAAGCTGTTAAAGAAATGAGGGTGGGGATTTCTGGGGCATAAAGACAGGAAAAGGGACACATACGTGTCAACCACCATTTCAACTGCACCCCCTCCTTCTTCGAGAGGATGCCATGGCCACACTCAGCTGGGCCCTAAGGTGGGCTGAGCCAGAGGAAGGCAGGCAGGAGCTCTGTCTCCCGGCCTTCTCCACTGGAGCCTGAAGCACCTCCTGCCCAGGCCAGCAAGGTGCGGGAAGCGTCCCACCTAGAGACCTCTGCAGACTTGACCACACACCCCAGGGCAAGCAAGGGCCCCACTCCTGAGCCTACCTCTGATCTGACAGTTCCAAGAGACAGAAGCCAACCTTGCTCCTCCCTTCTGGACCCCAGAGTGCCCTGTGGGCACTATTACTGCTAACGTTTGAGTGCTAGCTCTGTGCCGGGTGCCATTCTGGGCAGTCGCACCAGCTACAACTACCACCTGTAGCAGTCCTGCCCCCGTTCACAGAAGACATTCAGGTGCCCAGCCCGTGGGGGCAGTTCACATCTGGGATCTCAAGTCCTAACACAACCAAGCAATCCTTGCTTTACAGATGATGAAATTGAGCCCCCATGGTGGGGAAGCCCAACCCAAATGTGTCATCTCTGCTGTGAGCTGGACAGCACAGTGGCTGTGGGCCTGGAGGGCAGGGCTGCCTGATGGGCAGCCATCCTGGGAATGTCTGCAAGGGTCTGGTGCTTGGTACAGACCAGTGAGTCTGGGGAATTGGGGTCTCCTCCACCGAGATCTGTGGGTGCACTTGGCATGTTTGCTGCAGAAAAGGCCCCAGAATGGGCTGGCTTGAACTGGAAAGACACACTTTCTCATCCATTTTGGACCACGAGCTTCTTGAGAGCAAAGCATGTGTTTGATATTCCTTTGCTCACCCTCAGGCCTTGTTTGGCAAATTGCCTGGGATACAGAAAATAAGGACAAGGTTTGGGTGTAGTGGCTTATGCCTGTAATCCCAGCACTTTGGGTGACCAAGGCAGGAGGATCTCTTGAGGCCAGGAGTTGCAGACCAGCCTGGGTAACATAGTGAGACCTTGTCTCTGCAACAAAATTTAAAAATTAGCCAGACTTGGTGGTGCCCACTTGTAATCCCAGCTATTTGGGAGGCTGAGGCGAGAGGATCACTTGAGCGCAGGAATGTAAGGCTGCTGTGAGCTATGATTGTGCCACTGCACTCCAGCCTGGGTAACAGTGAGAGGCCTCATTTCGACAATAAAACCTAGCTTGGGCCGGGCGCGGTGGCTCATGCCTGTAATCCCAGCACTTTGGGAGGCCAAGACGGGCAGATCACGAGGTCAGGAGATCGAGACCATCCTGGTTAACACAGTGAAACCCTGTCTCTACTAAAAATACAAAAAAAAAAAATTAGCCGGGCATGGTGGTGGGCACCTGTAGTCCCAGCTACTCGGGAGGCTGAGGCGGAAGAATGGCGTGAACCCGGGAGGCAGAGGTTGCAGTGAGCCGAGATCGCGCCACTGCACTCCAGCCTAGGGGACAGTTAGACCTCAGAAAAAAACTGGTTTGTGGTTGACCTGGGGGTTAGGTGTAGGGAAAAGAGAGAGAGATCAGACTGTCACTGTGTATATGTAGAAAGGGAAGACATAAGAGACTCCATTTTGAAAAAGACCTGTACTTTAAACAATTGCTTTGCTGAGATGTTGTTAATTTGTAGCTTTGCCCCAGCCACTTTGACCCAACCACTTTGATCCAACCTGGAGCTCACAAAAACGTGTGTTGTATGAAATCAAGGTTTAAGGGATCTAGGGCTGTGCAGGACGTGCTTTATTAACAAAATGTTTACAAGCAGTATACTTGGTAAAAGTCATCACCATTCTCTAGTCTCGATAAACCAGGGGCACAATGCACTGCAGAAAGCCACAGGGACCTCTGCCCTTGAAAGCAGGGTATTGTCCAAGGTTTCTCCCCATGTGATAGTCTGAAATATGGCCTCGTGGGATGAGAAAGACCTGACTGTCCCCCAAACTGACACCCGTAAAGGGTCTGTGCTGAGGTGGATTAGTAAAAGAGGAAAGCCTCTTGCAGTTGAGATAGAGGAAGGCCACTGTCTCCTGCCTGCCCCTGGGAACTGAATGTCTTGGTATGAAACCCAATTGTACATTCAGTTCTGAGCTAGGAGAAAAACCGCCCTATGGTGGGAGGTGAGACATGTTTGCAGTAATGCTGCTTTGTTATTCTTTATTCCACTGAGATGTTTGGGTGGAGAGAAACATAAATCTGGCTTACGTGCACATCCAGTCATAGTACCTTCCCTTGAACTTAATTATGACATAGATTCTTTTGCTCACATGTTTTTTGCTGACCTTCTCCTTATTATCACCCTGCTCTCCTACTACATTCCTTTTTGCTGAAATAATGAAAATAATAATAAAAACTGAGGGAACTCAGAGGCCGGTGCTGGTGCAGGTCCTTGGTGTGCTGAGTGCTGGTCCCCTGGGCCCACTGTTGTTTCTCTATACTTTGTCTCTGTGTCTTATTTCTCAGTCTCTCGTCCCACCCAACTGGAAATACCCACAGGTGTGGAGGGGCAGGCCACCCCTTCATTAGGAAAAAAATAGAAACTGCGCCAGGCAATTTAAGCAGGTGGGATTGGTTGCTTAAGTGTTAGAAGGGCTTGAGAGGCACGGGGGCAGGGTGGAGTTCGTCGAAGGTGGGGGCTGCAAGAAGCGGCCACTCTAGAACCGGAGCCAGGTGGTCCCGACCCAGGGTGGCTGAGCCTCTGGGCTCTGCTGCGGAGCCTGGGAGCCTGCGGCACACCTCCACTCCCACCAGTGGCAGGACACAGCTGGAAGCCCGCGAGTGTCAAGCCAAGTGATGACTGCAGGATCAGAACGGCCATTGGCTCTGTCCACCCTCCCTTTGCAGTCTCGATTATCCGCGTCGTTGCCTGCACCTGAATCCATTCCCGGGGGCTTCATTGGGCAGCCGTCCCGTGCTGGGCTTTGTAAGCAGCCCTCGGGAGCAAAATACAGACTCAGGCCTGCCCCCTGGCGGAGGGGCTGGCGTTCGTTTGTGATCGGAGTGAAAGTGGGGCTGTGCTGCGCGCGGCAGCTGGTGTGCGTGAGGCGGCGGCGGCACCGAGACCGGGAGGGGACAAGGCCACAGGCGCGTGGGAAGCCGCCGCAGGGGCCGCGCCCGCATCCGCAAAGGCTACTGCGCTCTCCCGGGCGCCGTCCCTCCAGCCAGGAGTGGACATCCTGCCCGCGCTGCTCCCGCCGCCTCCGCCTCTGCCGACGCCCAGCCTGGACGCGCGGCGGGCGCTTTCCTTCCTCACATCGCTCTTATCGCGTCCCGAGCTCCCGGGACCCCGCTGGTCGCCTCTTTCCCAACGAGCGCAGGGCCCTGCGAGTCCTGCCCCCCTCCGGGTGCCGCGGCCTCCAGCTGGCGTTTCCGGGGCAGACAGAGGGTGGGCGTGTGCTTGCGAGCGGCCGCAACGCCGCGCCGAGCCCGCGTCCCCGGCGTCTGGGAGCGGAGGTTGTCAGGGCTGTATGCGTCCGACGGGGACACGGGGACTGCAGCACCCTGGGGCTGGCGTAGCTGTCGCGAGCCTTAAGGCCGCGCCTGCGCCGTGGCGGCCGAACTGGCGCTGAACAGACGGGCGGGGCCGAGCGTGAGGCGGAGTCTGCGCACTGCTGCTTTGCAAATGAAGGTGGGCGGGGTGGAGCGAGCGTGAGAGACGTGCCCCCGACCAATAAGTGCAGAGATCGCTCGGGGGCGGGGACCTGCTGCCGCGCTACAGGCTGCGGTTGGCCAGAAGGCAGCGGGGGCGGGCTCGGCGCGCGCGGCTCCGCCCACTCCGGGCCCCTGCTAGGCGGGAAGGCGGCGCCCCGGCCGAGGTGGCGGCGGCTCCTCAGGTAAACGGCGGGTGGGGATGAGCCTTCGGCGGCGCTGGGGAAGAGCCCCTCGGGGAAGTCTGGGCTGAAGAGCCTGGGGCGGCTCCCTTGGCGGGGCCGCGGAGGAAGCCGAGTCAGGAGGCGCCTCCCCAAGGTCACAGGGCGAACGCTGGGAGGGTCCTGGGTGTCGCGGGGACCTCGGCTCAGGTGTGCGCCGCGCCACAGCCCGGAAGAGAGGCCGGAGCTGTGCGGCTGTGCTCCTCCTCTGCGCCGCTAAGTCGTCTCGGCCGCGCGACCACCCCTCTTCGAGGAGCTTGGTGGTCCCCGGTGCCCGCCCCTCCGCGGGAGCCCGGTGGTCCCCGGTGCCCGCCCCTCCTGTGAGCCCGGTGGTCCCCAGTGCCCGGCGCTCCCCGGGAGCGCGGTGGTCCCCGGCCCTTCTCCCCCCAAGCGGGGCCACCGGGGGTCCTCTCTCCGGGAAGCCAAGCATACGCCCGGAGCCTGCAAAGCCGGCGTGCCCCGGGCCTCCGTATGCCTTCCGTATTCTCTGACGATCGCGAGCAGGAAGGTGATTTGACTAGTCACGAGGATGACTGGTCATAGCGTGCCGGGCATAGCGCTGGCAGGGCCGCCGGGAGCCAGCCCTCACTCAGCCAAGGTGAGACTTAGGGGGTCGGATTTTCGGGCAGCGTCAGTGCAGCTGCAGTGTTAGGGTCAGAGGAAACCACTCTGCGGGCGCTGGTGGCTCGGTCCTACACACTCTGGGGAGGGGCTCCTTTGCCTGCTCAGTTGGGGAAGGGACAGACTCATAAACTCAAGTGCAGTGAGGTAGGCAGAAAAGGGGTACGGGGGTGTGGCCGAACTTAGGGATGTGAGCAGAGTTGGGTCGGGGACAGCCCTGTAGGCAGGGACCACTTTGGAAGGGGATGGTGGTGAACGCACACGATGCGGTAAGAGGCAGGCAGGGTAGGGCCGGTGATAAGTCAGGTGAGGGTGGTGAGTTGAGTTTAGAGCTGTTGGGTCTCAGTGCGATGACCATGGATGGAGATGTCCCGAAGACCTCGGGTCCCGGGGAGGCGAGGGCTGGAGATGCGTGTGGGAATCGTTGTTTGCGGCATGTTTCATCGGTGGTACGTGTTTGTGACGTGGCTGCATGGACAGTCTGGGCACCCTAGGGTGCTGCCGTCAGCAGGATCTTCAGTGCTCAGTCTCAGGCTCTCAGGGTCCCCGTGAACAGGTGTCTCTGGTCTCTCTTTGATGTCAGAGTGGAATGACCTGAGGCTAAGGTGTTTTTGTTAACTTGAAACTGACGTGCAGGCCGCTGTGGCTTGTGGAGACCTGCACCTCGTCATTTCCCACTGGCTGGGGTTGATTGCTGACTGCTGAGGGACTCCAGGGGGTCAGAGGTGGAGGCTGTGGGGCATGTGCTTGCCTGAGTTCGTGGCTGTCTCCTGTGTCAGGAAACAGGTGCTCGTGCTTAGTTTTCTTTCCCAGGGTCCACAGAGGCCCAGGAGAGAAGCCTGGTTGCTGCCCTCTGTCTCGTAACCCCCCTTTCACAGAGCTGGGTTATTTGGGGTAGAGATCCTCTGTCTGTGCCGGTCCACCCAGCTTGGTTTCTTTGGGGTAGGAGCACCAGGAAAGGCTCCCGTGGCTCTTGGGAGCTCCTAGCCAGTGTGCAGAGAACACGGACTGCTGCCCATCATGAGAAATGTGCTTTCTTCACTGAGCTTGAGGGGCCACCTGGTTTTGGGGGTTTGCACGAGCACCAGTGACACAGCTTGGTGTGGCCTGTATTGAGGAACCATGTTCTCGGTGGACTGTGAGCAGTGGGATGTGGGATTGCATTTCCCAGGGTCATCAGCCTTATTGGTGACTTTGGAAGTTGATTCTGTGGCTGCTGTGCTGGGAGAGAAGGTTCCTTGGACCTGACGCGTGGGTGGGGCATTCTGTGACCTCCCAGTCTCCCTGCACACACCCAGCCCTGCAGGCTGGCTCACCACTGCTTCTGGGCTATTGATTCCTGTGGCCTGCACAGCCTCGCACACCCCCTCCTAACGCTTTTGGACCCAGTGCAGCACCTCTGTTGTGGGCACAGGTGTGGCAGCCATATACTTTTTGTGGCCGGAGGGCTTTCAAGACAGGAACTCTGGGCCTGGGATGGTGACTGGCGGGTGTTTACTAAATGTGGTTGAATTAAATGAAAAGGAAGCAGCTCTTTCATTCACACAGAAATGTGTGCTATGTAGGGAGAGAAGACCCTATCAACCCTGCCTGCCACCTTCTCCCATTCGTTTGCTTTTTGTTAATTTAACCAAAGCCCTGATTGGCATTTGTGTTTTTTTCTGACATCCCCATTACATACATGTGTGTGTACTAGTACGAGGGCATCTGTAGATAGATGTGGAAAAGTGGATGTTTAGCCACTGAGGCTTGTTGGGGCCGTTCTTCAGGTTCTGCTACTGGCACCAGCACCGAGTAGCCCCTGTCCTCAGCACGTCAGATGCTCTTGGTGTTCAACTGTGTGCTGGCCTCACTGCAAGTCTTTGACTGGTGACACTTTTTGCCATGTAGCCTACAAATAGAGGAGCTAGTCATCACTGATCGTCACCATTTGTAGGTGGTGGGACAGGGCACAGGGATTTTCCATGCCTGCTCATGGCTTACTGGCTCTGCCACTGAGCCCTTATCCAGCCACTGATGCAGGAGTGCTGGGAAGAGAAGAGTGTGGTCCCTTATGGAATAGGGGAAGGGAAGTGCTGGGTAAAGTAGAGCATGGTCCCTGGCTAGGGCTCCACCGCCATGGACCTGGATGAGGACAGGCACTCCTGCCTTCCTGCCCAAATGTTACATTTCCCAAGACCACCCTGGCCTGCCATACCTGGCTCCTGTGCCTATATAAACCTGAGACCCAGGCCAGGTGTGATGGCCCATGCCTGTAATCCCAGCACTTTGGGAGGCCCAGGCAGGCGGATCACTTGAGGTCAGGAGTTCGAGACCAGCCTGGCCAACATGGTGAAACCCCGTCTCCACTAAAAATACAAAAATTCGTCGAGTGTGGCGGTGGGCGCCTGTAATCCCACCTACTCAGGAGGCCAAGGCAGGAGAATCGCTTGAACCTGGGAGGCGGAGGTTGCAGTGAGCCGAGATTGCGCCATTGCATTCCAGCCTGGGTGACAGAGCAATATTCTGTCTCAAAAAAAAAAAAAAAAAAAACCTCCAAGACGCTAGCAAGGCAGGGACACAGGCAGCTGGACATAGGAGCAGATTGGCGGAAGAAGACACAAGCAACTGGACCTCGAGGGGAACACGCCAGTGGAAGAGCACACCAACAGATGCCAGCACTCTGGCAGGCCATCGACTGGCTGGACAGGGTGGAGTTTGGCCAGGGCAGTCGGAGGAGAGCTGGGGCCGCCAAGCAGCCCAACTCCAGAGGAAGACCATCTCCCTTCTGGCTCCCCCATTGGCTGAGAGCTGCTTCCACTCAATAGAACTTTATACTCATTCTCCAAGCCCAGGTGTGATCCGATTCTTCTGGTACACCAAAGGGCAAGAACCCGGGATACAAAAAGCCCTCTGTCCTTGCGACAAGTGGAGGGTCTAATTGAGCTGTTTAGCACAAGCTGCCTATAGACGGCAAACTAAAAGAGCACCCTGGAACACACGCCCACTGGGGCTTCAGCTGTAAACATTCATCCCTAGATACAGCCTCCCGTCTCTGTGCTCCCCTAGAGGTTTGGGCAGCGGGGCACTGAAGAAGCAATTCGCACCAACATCACACGCCCTGCGACAGGGACAAGGGGACCTTTCCGCAGCACTGTGCCGCACTGCCGTCGGCTCTGGAAGGGTGGCTGAGTGTCTCTGTTCAACCTAGGGGCAGTCAGCACAGTCCCCATATGTCTGCCGGCGATCTCTCTCTCTTCTGAGAATTCTTGCACATCCTTTGCTCTCTTTCCTGTTTATCTCAGGGATGTGCCCAAGCTCCTTTGCATACAGTAGTCCTTCCCTGTCCACAGGGATATGTCTCATACCTATATACCTATGATAAAGTTTAACTATAAATGAAGCACAGTAAGAGATTGACAGCAACGAATAATAAAATAGAACAGTTTATGACAATACTCAAGACAGCCTGCAATTTAAAACATGAGTTCATTTCTGGAATTTTTCTATTTAATATTTTTGGACTATGTTTGATTGTGGGTAACTGAAACCAAGGAAAGTAAAACAGGATAAGAGGGGACTACTATGTTAATATTAGGCAAGTCATCTTCTCATATATATTATGATTGGTTTATCATAACTGCCTTGTTTTTTTATTTAAAAAAAATTTTTTTTTTTTGAGACGGAGTCTTGCTCTGTCGCCAGGCTGGAGTGCAGTGGCACGATTTCGGCTCATTGCAACCTCTGCCTACTGGGTTCAAGCCATTCTCCTGCCTCAGCCTCCTGAGTAGCTGGGACTACAGGCATGTGAAAAATTATTATTATTATTATTATTATTTTTTTTTTTTTGAGACAGTCTCGCTCTGTCGCCCAGGCTGGAGTGCAGTGGTGCGATCTCGGCTCACTGGAAGCTCCGTCTCCTGGGTTCACGCCATTCTCCTGCCTCAGCCTCCCGAGTAGCTGGGACTACAGGCGCCCGCCACCACACCCGGCTAATTTTTTGTATTTTTTAGTAGAGACGGGGTTTTACTGTGTTGGCCAGGATGGTCTCCATCTCCTGACCTTGTGATCTGCCCACCTCGGCCTCCCAAAGTTCTGGGATTACAGGCATGAGCCACCACGCCTGGCCATGACCTCATATACTTTCTTCTCGTGCTGAGAACACTTAAAATCTACTCTCAGCAATTTTCAAGTAACCGTTGCTGTTAACTCTAGTCATCTATGTTGTGCAATTGATCTCTTGAATTTATTCTTCCTGTCTAACTGAAGCATTGACCCTGTGACCAACATCTCCCCAGTCCTCCACCTCTGCCAGCCCCGGTAACCACCGTTCTACTCTGCTTCTAGGAGTTCAACTCTTCATAGAAGTTGGGATTCCACGTGTGAGATCACGTGGTCGTCTTTCTGTTCCTGGCTTATTTTACTTTACGTAATGTCCTTCAGTACATCCCATTTCTTGCAAATGACAGGAATTCCTTCTTTTTTTTTTTTGAGATGGAGTTTCACTCTTGTTGCCCAGGCTGAAGTGTAATGGCTCGATCTCGGCTCACTGCAACCTCCGCCTCCTGGGTTCAAGCAATTCACTTGCTTCAGCCTCCCGAGTAGTTGGGATTACAGGCACCCACCACCACGCCCAGCTAATTTTTGTATTTTTAGTAGAGATGGGGTTTCACCATGTTGGCCAGTCTGGTCTCGAACTCCTGACCTCAGGTGATCCACCTGCTTCGGCCTCCCAAAGTGCTGGGATTACAGGTGTGAGCCACTGCGCCCAGCCTCCTTTTTTAAGACTGAATAATACTCCATTGTGATATACCACATTTTCTTTGTTTTATTTTTATTTTGTTCTTTCTTTAAATATATGCCACATTTTCTTTATTCATTCATCCATTGGTGCACACTTAATGCTAATTCCATATCTTGGCTTTTGTGAATGGTGCTGCAGTAGCCATGGCAGTGCAGATGTCTTTTTTGAGATCCTAATTTCATTTCCTCTGGATGCGTACTCAGGATCATTGGATGATATGGCAGTTCTGTTTTTATTTTATTTTTTATTTTTTGAGACAGAGTTTTGCTCCATCGCCCAGGCTGGAGTGCAGTGGCACGATCTTGGCTCACTGCAACCTCTTCCTCCTGGATTCAAGCGGTTCTTCTCCCTCAGCTTCCCGAGTAGCCAGGACTACAGGTGCCCACCACCACACCTGGCTAATATTTTGTATTTTTAGTAGAGATGGGGTTTCACCGTGTTAGCCAGGATGGTCTCGATCCCTTGACCTCGTGATCCGCCCGCCTCGGCCTCCCCAAGTGCTGGGACTACGGGCGTGAGCCAAAGCGTCCACCCTATTTTTATTTTTTTTGAGATGGAGCCTGGCTCTGTTGCCCAGGCTGGAGTGCAGTGGCAAGATCTCGGCTCACTGTAATCTCCACCTCCTGGGTTCAAGCCATTCTCCTGCCTCAGCCTTCCAAGTAGCTGGGATTACAGGCACGTGCCACAACGCCGGCTAATTTTTAAAAATTTTTTTAGTAGAGACAAGGTTTTACCATGTTGGTCAGGCTGGTCTCAAACTCTTGACCTCAAGTGATTCGCAGCTGTAGACCTCAGTCTATGGTACAAACTAGGCAGCTCAACTTGTTCTTATAAAGTCATGGCTTTCTTCTGCTTCTGGGGAGCACTTCCAGCACCACTACTGGCACTTTGTATGGGTCCCATGGTGTCATTCAAGGCACTGACTAAACCTGATGAAGAATGTGGGAGAACCACGGGCGACTGGTTTTACTGCAAACTGCTCATGTGGGGGTGATGGCGTCCCACGGTGTGTTAAGCAGATACACTCACTGCCTGAGCTCACTGCAGTAGCAATGAGAGGTGCTTTGGCATTATCACAGTAGTTCAGTATGTGCTACACTTAATTCTGTGTAGCTGTGATTCAATACTGCATCTTTTTTTTTTTTTTTTTTTTTTTTGAGACAGAGTTTCACTCTTGTCACCCAGGCTGGTGTACAATGGCATGATCTCAGCTTACTGCAACCTCCGCCTCCTGGGTTCAAGCAATTCTGCCTCAGCCTCCCAAGTAGCTGGGATTACAGGCATGCGCTACCACGCCCAGCTACTTTTTTTTTTTTTTTTTTTTTTTTTTAAGATGGCTTGCTCTGTGGCCCAGGCTGGAGCGCAGTGGTGCAATCTCAGCTCACTGCAACCTCTGCCTCCTGGGTTCAAGCAATTCTGTGCCTCAGCCTCCCGAGTAGCTGGGATTGCATGCACCCGCCACCATGCCTGGCTAATTTTTGTATTTTTAGCAGAGATGGGGTTTCACCATGCTGGCCAGGCTGCTCTTGAACTCCTGACCTCGTGATCCACCCACCTCGGCGTCCTAAAGTGCTGGGATTACAGGCATGAGCCACCACGCCCGGCCTAATTTTGTATTTTTAGTAGAGACGGGGTTCCTCCATGTTGGTCAGGCTGGTCTCGAACTCCTGACCTCAGTTAATCCGCCTGCTTCAGCCTCCCAAAGTGCTGGGATTACAGGTGTGAGCCACCGCACCCGGCCTCTCAATACTGCATCTTTATGTTTGTTTAGATTTTTCTTGACTGCAGATGGCAGCATGTAGGGTCTGTAAGTGTGCATATATATTTTGATAAATTTTAACTTCTTACAACAGATTCGTGTATATTTCATGGTAAATGATAAAATAGACTAGTGTCTACATATATTTTATGCATTCATGACATATTTCACATTTTCTTAAATTTTTTTGATATCTCTAGACTACGTTTGTCCATAAGTTTTTTCAACGTGTCACAAATCTCCAAAAAGTTTTCCAATATATTTATTGACACAAAACTGTGTATAAGTGAACCCATGCAGTTGAAACTTGTGTTGTTCAAGGACCAACTGTATGATGTTAATTACAGGTTTTTCTTAGGTGTTTTTCTTTTTTCTTTTTTTTTTTTTTTTTGAGATGGAGTCTTGCTTTGTCACCCAGGCCAGAATGCACGATCTCAGCTCACTGCAACCCCTGCTTCCTGGGTTCAAGTGATTCTCCTGCCTCAGCCTCCTGAGTAGCTGGGACTACAGGCGCCCACCACCACTCAGGCTAATTTTTGTATTTTTAGTAGAGACAGGGTTTCAACATGTTGGCCACACTGGTCTCGAACTCGTGACCTCAAGTGATCCATCTGCCTCAGCCTCCCGGAGTGCTGGGATTACAGGCCTGAGCCACTGCACCCGGCCAGTTTTTCTTAAGTAACAAGTTGAGGCCGGGCGCGGTGGCTCACGCCTGTAATCCCAACACGTTGGGAGGCCGAGGCGGGCGGATCACCTGAGGTTGGGAGTTTGCAACCAGCCTGACCAACATGGAGAAACTCCGCCTGTACTAAAAATACAAAATTAGCTGGGTGTGGGGTGCATGTCTGTAATCCCAGCTACTCTGGAGGCTGAGGCAGGAGAACCGCTTGAACCCGGGAGGTGGAGGTTGTGGTGAGCCGAGACTGCGCCATTGCACTCCAGCCTGGGCAACAAGAGTGAAACTCCGTCTCAAAAAAAAAAAAAAAAAAAAACAAGTTGAGCAGGTTTCCTTCTCTTCCTAGTTAAGGTAGTTCCCTTCTCTTCTTGAGAATTTTTATCATAAGTGAACGTTGGATTGTGACAAATGCTTTTTCTGCATTTATTGAGATGATCGTGATGTGAATTATATCAGCTGAATTTAAAAATATTAAAACCAGCTGGGCACGGTGGCTCACACCTATAATCCCAGCACTTTGGGAGGCCGAGGCCGGCGGATTGCCTGAGCTCAGGGGTTTGAGACCAGCCTGGCCCAACGTGGTGAAACACCATCTCTCCTAAAAAAATACAAAAATTAGCCAGGCGTGATGGTGTGTGCCTGTAGTCCCATCTACTCAGGAGGCTGAGGCAGAAGAATCGCTTGAACGTGGGAGGCAGAGGTTGCAGTGAGCTGAGATTGCACCATTGCACTCCAGCCTGGGTGACAGAGCAAGACTCTGTCTCAAAAAAAAAAAAAAAAAAAAAAAAAAAAAGAATTTGCACATCTGTGTCCATGAGGAATATTGCTTTGTAGTTTAATTTCTTTTTTTTTTTTTTTCTTGAGACAGAGTCTCATTCTGTCCCCAGGCTTGAGTGCAATGGTGCTATCTCGGCTCATTGCAAACTCTGCTTCCTGGGTTCAAGCAATTCTCTTGCCTCAGCCTCCTGAGTAGCTGGGATTACAGGCGCACACCACCACGCCTGGCTAATTTTTGTATTAGTATTATTATTTTTAGACAGAGTCTCACTGTGTTGCCCAGGCTGGAGCGCAGTGGCGTGATCTCGGCTCACTGCAACCTCCGCCTCCCGCATTCAAGGGATTCTACTGCCTCAGCCTCCTGAGTAGCCGGGATTACAGGCATGCGCCACCACGTCCAGCTAATTTTTTTGTATTTTTAGTAGAGAAGGGGTTTCACCATGTTGGTCAGGCTGGTCTCGAACTCCTGACCTTATGATCCGCCTGCCTCAGCCTCCCAAAGTGCTGGCTTGAGCCACCATGTACAGCTAATTTTTGTATTTTTAGTATAGACAGGGCTTCACCATGTTGGCCAGGCTGGTCTCAAACTCCTGACCTCAAGTTATCCACCCGCCTTGGCCTCCCAAAGTGCTGGGATTACAGGCGTGAGTCTGTATAGCTTTCTTACAAGGTCTTTGGTTTTGTTATGAGAGTAATGCTCAGAAAATTAGTTGGGAAGTAGTCTTTTCTTTTTAATTTTTTCAGGAAGAATTTGTGTATAGTTGGTATTATTTCTTCCTTCCATGTTTGGTAGAATTCCCCAGGGAAACCATCTAGGTTTTATGGGAAGGTTTTTTACTATGAGTTCGATTTCTTTTTAGATATGGGACTATTTAGGTTATCTCTTTGTGAGTGAGGTTTGATAGCTTGTAGCTTGTGTCTAAGGGATTTGCCTATTTCTTTTTCTTTCTTTCTTTCTTTCTTTTTTTTTTTTTTTTTTTTTTTTTGAGAAGGGGTTGCTCTGTCACCCAGGCTGGAGTGCAGTGGTGCAGTCTTGGCTCACTGCTACCTCTGTTTCCCAGGCTCACGTGGTCCTTCCACCTCAGCCTCCTGAGTAGCTGGGACTACAGGTGCGTGCCACCATGCCCAGCTGATTTTTGTACTTTTGGTAGAGATGGGGTTTCGCCATGTTGCCCAGGTGGTCTTGAACTCCTGAGCTTGAGTGATCCACCTGCCTTGGCCTCCCAAAGTGCTGGGATTACAGGCATGAGCCACTGCGCCTGGCCATCTATTTCTTTCTTTTTTTTTTTTTTTTTTGAGATGGAGTCTGGCTCTGTCGCCCAGGTTGGAGTGCAGTGGTGCTATCTTGGCTCACTGCAAACTCCGCCCCCTGGGTTCAAGCAATTCTCCTGTCTCAGCCTCCCAAGTAGCTGGGACTACAGGTGCATACCACCATGCCCAGCTAATTTTTGTATTTTTAGTAGAGTTCGGGTTTCACCATACTGGCCGGGCTGGTCTCGAACTCCTGAACTCAGGTGATCCACGTACTTCAGCCTCCCAAAGTGCTGGGATTACAGATGTGAGCCACCACGCCTGGCCAATTTTTCTATTTTTAGTAGAGATGGGGTTTCACTGTGTTGGTCAGGCTGGTCTCGAACTGACCTCAAGTGATCCACCCACCTTGGGCTCCCAAAGTGCTAGGATTACAGGCATGAGCCACCTCACCTGGCCTCTAGTTTCTTAAGGTAGAAGTTGAACTCATTATTTTTTTCCTGCACATTCTCTGTATACTTTAATCATTCTTCTTTTCTAAAAAGACATTTAGTGCTATAAGTTTCCACAAATTTTGATATGTCTTTTCATTTTCATTCACTTCAGTGTGCTTTGTAATTTCACTTTTGATTCCTTTTTAGACCCATGCGTTATTTCAAAGCATATTAAATAGTTTTGAAACTCCTGGGGATTTCTCAGATACCTTTCTCTTATTGATATATTTAATTCCACTGTGGTCAGAGAACATACTTTGTATGCATTGAATTCTTTTACACTTTTTTTTTTTAAATTTTTAGCAACAGGGTCTCACTCCTGTTGCTGAGGCTGGAGCGCAGTGGTGTGATCTCTGCTCACTGCAGCATTGACCTCCTGGGCTCAAGTGATCCTCCCACCTCCCGAGTAGCTGGGACTACAGGCGCGCGCCACCACGCCCAGCTAGTTTTTGTATTTTTTGTAGAGACAGGGCTTCGCTGTGTTACCCAGGCTGGTTTTGAACTCCTGAGCTCAAGCATTCAAACTGCCTCGTAGCCTCCCAAAGTGCCAAGATTACAGGTATGAGCCACTCTGCCTGGCCGAATTTTCTGTTCACTTGTTCTAACAGAGACAGAGGGCCGGGCACAGTGGCTCACGCCTGTAATCCCAGCACTTTGGGAGGCCGAGGTGGGTGGATCACCTGAGGTCAGGAGTTCGAGACCAGCCAGGCCAACGTGGTGAAACCCCATCTCTACTAAAAATACAAAAATTAGCCAGGTATGGTGGCCCGTTTCTGTAGTCCCAGCTCCTGGGGAGGCTGAGGCAGGAGAATCACTTAAACCCGGAAGGCGGAGGTTGTAGTGAGCCAAGATCCTGCCATTGTACTCCAGCCTGGGTGACAAAAGCGAAACTCCGTGTCAAAAAGAAAGGAGAGAGAGAGAGATGTTGAAATCTATACTGCAATTTAGATTGGTCTATTGTTCCTTGCATTTTTATTAGTTTTGGCTTTGTGTATTTTGAAGCTCTGTTACCAGGTAAAAATGTTTAGGATACTTAATATTTCTGAAATCTAGTTTGTCTAATGTGACTCCAGCTTTCTTGTAACTAATGCCAGCCGTGTTTTTCTTTGCCCATCCTTTTGCTTTTAACCTTGTAGTGTTAACATATTTAATCTTTCCTGTAGTTTCTCAAACATATGAAATAGTTTTAATAACTAATGTCTGTGTCTCTGAACTCTTTCCTTTGTGTTATTTCTGGGTCAGTTTGTATTGGTTGGTTCATCCTCACAATGGGTTGGATTTTCTTGCTTCTTTGCACGCCTGGTAATTTTTTTTTTTTTTTTTTTTTTTTTTTGAGACGGAGTCTCGCTTTGTCGCCCAGGCTGGAGTGCAGTGGTGCGATCTTGGCTCACTGCAAGCTCCGCCTCCCGGGTTCACGCCATTCTCCTGCCTCAGCCTCCTGAGTAGCTGGGACTACAGGGGCCCGCCACCACACCCCGTCTAATTTATTGTATTTTTTAGTAGAGACAGGGTTTCACCGTGTTAGCCAGGATGGTCTTGATCTCCTGAGCTCATGATCCACCCGCCTCGGCCTCCCAAAGTGCTGGGATTACAGGCGTGAGCCACCGTGCCCGGCCCACGCCTGGTAATTTTTGATTGGATGCCAGGCGTTGCTTTTGCTTGGTGTTGCTGGATATTTTTGTGTTTCTGTTAGTATTCATGAGCTTTGTGCT
Organism: Pan paniscus; assembly: GCF_029289425.2. NCBI lineage: Eukaryota > Metazoa > Chordata > Mammalia > Primates > Hominidae > Pan > Pan paniscus. The sequence continues at coordinate 161,647,933 of NC_073256.2, forward strand.
GGGAGCTGGCTAAGTTACTAGGGAACAGTTTGATCTTGTCAGACCTTTCTTTTAGCTTTGTTAGGTGAGACCAGAATGACGTTTAGTCTAGGACTGATTTGGTTGTTTACTGAGGTGGAATCCTGAGCTCTGCCTGGTGCCCCATGAGTCATGACGCTTTCCACACTTTCCACTCCGGCTGCTGGGAGCAGGCCCCATTCCTGGACCTGTGGAAGCCCTGGATGTTGCTTCTCCTAATCCCTTTGTGTGGCTCTTTCTGCAGCCTTGGACAGTTTGTTCTCCTACAAGGCATTTGTCTTAGTTTTCTAATGCTGATGCAATGCATTATCACAAACTTAGTGCCTTAAGCAACACAAATTTATTACCATAAAGTTCTTGGAGTCAGAAGTCTACCAAGGGTCCCACCGGCTAGAACCCAGGCACCAGACAAATTTATTACCATAAAGTTCTTGGAGTCAGAAGTCTACCAAGGGTCCCACCGGCTAGAACCCAGGCACCAGACAAATTTATTACCATAAAGTTCTTGGAGTCAGAAGTCTACCAAGGGTCCCACCAGCTAGAACCCAGGCACCAGACAAATTTATTACCATAAAGTTTTTGGAGTCAGAAGTCTACCAAGTCTCACCAGCTAGAACCCAGGCACCAGACAAATTTATTACCATAAAGTTCTTGGAGTCAGAAGTCTACCAAGGGTCCCACCGGCTAGAACCCAGGCACCAGACAAATTTATTACCATAAAGTTTTTGGAGTCAGAAGTCTACCAAGGGTCCCACCGGCTAGAACCCAGGCACCAGACAAATTTATTACCATAAAGTTTTTGGAGTCAGAAGTCTACCAAGTCTCACCAGCCAGAACCCAGGCGCCGGGGGCTGCTTCCCTTCCTGGTGCCCCTGGGAAGGATTGCTTCTGCTGTCTCAGGTTCCTGGCAGAATTTGGTTCTTTGCATCTGTAGGACGGAAGCTCCTGTTTTCTTGTCAGCCGCCAGCTGAGTGCCATTCGCAGCTTCTCCAGGCCACCTGCATTCCTTGTCTCAGAGCCTCCCTCCTGCATCCTCCAAGCCAGCAGTTGTGGGGTGAGTCCTTCTCACGCTTCAAATTTCTCCTCCCCCCTCTTCCGTCTCTTCTCTTTGACGCACCTGGGAAAGGTTCTGTGCTTTTAAGGACTCATGTGATTAGTTTGGTCTCACCCAGGTAATCCAGGATAATCTCCCTGTCTCAGGGCCTGTACCCTTAATCTCATCTACTGAATCCCCTTTGCTGTGTAAGGGTTCATACACACAGGTTCTGGGGATTAGGGTGTGGGCAGTTTTGGGGCTATTATTCTGCTGACCAGTAACTTGCTGAGTGCCCAGGGAACCCGCTGCAGGTCTCTAAAGTTCTCTCTGGGCAGCGCTTTCTCTGGTATGAGAGACTGCAGACTCCGGCCGCCTTGGTATCGGCTGGCACTCCCCGTTCTGTCTCATCAGCTTAGGTGTTTTGCTGGGCCCTAGGACTGGGTCCTCTCCAGGCAGTGAGCTGGGCTCTTAGGGCTCCGCCTCATTTCCTACCTCTCAGGCCGCACAGTCCTTCATTTTCTGATGTCCATTGTCCTGAGAAACAGTGGTTTCTTGTGTCTCGTCCAGTTTTTTAGTTGTCCTGTGATTCTCGCCTGGGCCGGGAGCAGGCAAGTCCAAGTCCGTGTGCCCATTTGTTTTGTTAGCTCCTGTTTGAGTTGGGCGAGCGTGGCTGCTGCACTGGAAGGGGTGCTGCACGGTCGTGGACTGGCGTTGGTTCCGCCCGTTTCTTCCTGGACGACGGAGCTGGGCAGTGCTGGCTACCCGCAGGGCACAGCCTCTGGTCCCAGAGCCCGGCCACTCAGCCCAGCTTCTCCGCCTCCCAGCTCAGCTCAGGCCTGGGAACTCTGGCTTGTGATGCTCCACGTCAGGCGTGCCCTTGTCTCTGGGAAGTGTGTGCTGTGGGCGCTTTCACAGGTTTTCTGCCCTGCCTGGGAGCCACTGCCCTCTTCAGCTCTTAACTCTTCCACAGCTTGGGATCTTTATGGAATATGTTTTTTTGTTTTTCTTTTCTTTTTTTTTTTTTTTAAGACAGAGTCTCACTCTGTCGCCCAGGCTGGAGTGCAGTGGCACAATCTCAGCTCACTGCGACCTCCACCTCCCGGGTTCAAGTGATTCTTCTGCCTCAGCCTCCCGAGTAGCTGGGATTACAGGCATGCGCCACCACACCCAGCTAATTTTTGTATTTTTTTAGTACAGACTGGATTTTACCATGTTAGCCAGGCTGGTCTTGAAATCCTGACCTCAGATGATCCGCCCGCCTCAGCATCCCAAAGTGCTGGGATTACAGATATGAGCCACTGCGCCCGGCCCTGTTTTTCTTTTCTTTTTTTTTGAGACAGGGCTCGCTCTGTTGCCCAGGCTGGAGTGTAGTGCAGTGGTGCAATCTCGGTTCACTGTAACCTTCGCCTCCCAGGTTCAAGCAATTCTCCCACCTCAGCCTCCTGAGTAGCTGGGATTACAGGCATGAGCCACCAGACTGGCTAATTTTTTTGTATTTTTAGTAGAGATGGTGTGTCACCATGTTGGCCAGGCTAGTCTCAAACTCCTGGCCTCAAGTGGTCCACCTGCCTCAGCCTCCCAAAGTGCTGGAATTACAGGCATGAGCCACTGCACCCGGCCCATGATGTCTTTTTTCTTTCTTTCTTCTGTTTTTTTTTTTTTCTCTGAGACAGAGTCTCACTCTGTCGCTCAGGCTGCAGTGCAGTGGTGTGTCCTTGGCTCACTACAACCTCTGCTTCCCAGGTTCAAGCGATTCTCATGCCTCAGCTCCCTGAGTAGCTAGGACTAAAGGTGCCTGCCACCACGACCGGCTAATTTTTGTGTTTTTAGTAGAGACAGAGTTTCATCATATTGGCCAGGCTGGTCTCGAACTCCTGACCTCAAACAATCCACCCACCTTGGCCTCCCAAAGTGCTGGATTACAGGCATGAGCCATCGCTCTTGGCCAAGATTTCTATGATTTCTTACTTCGCCTCCAACCCATGTGTGCACAGCGCAGGGAGGTGTCCTGGCTGGTCAGGGATGGGTCATGATGTCTCTCCTTCATTTTTCTCTGGAGTATGTTAGGAAGGAATGGTGGATGGGAGGTGATCAAGGGAATTAAGGGGCTGGTGGGAGACTCAGAGAACAGAGAATGTGAGTGTTAGGATGCTGGCTGCCATGCTCATGGTGGGCCTGCGGCCCCTCTGATGACGTAGGTCCTCAGAAAGCGTGACACAAGACTTGAATGTGTGTCCATGGTGAAGAGGCAGAGGGAACTTGGACGCTTCCTGGACTTGATTCTTAGGGACCATTGTTGCATGCAGTGGCGCATGGCATGTGATGTGTGAAAGCTGTGGTGCCCGTGCTCAGTTCCTCACAGTGTGGAGGAGGATGCTGTAGGTGGAGGTGCATCCACTCCTGCTGGGGCTGATGGTGACGAGGTGCCACTGTGGGCCAGCTGTGGACAAGCCTGTGCAGGCCAGTGAGGTGCTGGTAGGGACTGATGGGTGCTCAGGGATGGAGGAGAGCTGGAAACTGTTGAGGATCATGATGCCTTTTGCCCTCCCTGAGTGGCTCAAAGAAAATGTGACAGAGATATTTCCCCCAGAACAAATTCATTTAAATTGTGTATTTTACACGGAAATGGTAATTGCCTGTGAACTCAGATATCGTAGAGGCTTATGAATTAAATCTTGTGATTTTGGTTATTCCAGATGGGAGAAGAAGTTGTCCATGTTCACACTGGGTGAAGGAAGCTGAAACCACAGACATGACTGAGTCCTCCATGAAGAGTGAGTGCGTGGGGATTGGGGGTGGCCGGGTGTGAGGCCTCTCTTGCCTCTGGGTGGTCAGGGCAGGCCAAGGCTCTTACCAGCTCCAATGGTGCCTAGAGTTTCCACCCTATACTCGGGAGCCTGAGTGGGTTCTGGGCAGGTTGGGTGATGTGGCAGGTGTAGACTTCTCCCACACGAGCCTTCAGTTTGGGACTCCAGAAAAGCACATGGCATCCAGGATGTGATTTGAAGGTTTGTTTTACTTTTTTTTTTTTTTTTTTTTAATGACAGAGTTGGCTGGGCACAGTGGCTCACGCCTGTAATCCCAGCACTTTGGGAGGCCAAGGCAGGCAGATCACTTGAGGTCAGGAGTTTGAGACCAGCCTGACCAACATGGTGAAACCCCGTCTCTCCTAAAAATACAAAAATTAGCCAGATGTGGTGGCAGTTGCCTGTAGTCCCAGCTACTCGGGAGGCTGAGACAGGAGAATCGCTTGAACTCGGGAGGCGGAGGTTGCAGTGAGCCGAGATTGTGCCACTGCACTCCAGTCTGGGCGATGGAGTGAGACTCGGTCCCCCCCAAAAAAAAAAAAAAAAAAAAAAAGGGTCTCCCACTATCACCCAGGGTGGAGTGCAGTGGTGCAATCATGGCTCACTGCACCCTCAAACTCCTGAGCTCAGGTGATCCTCCTACCTCAGCCTCCCAAGTAGCTGGGCCTACAGGTGCACGCCACTATGCCCAGAAGTATTTTTCATAGAGATGAGATTTTGTCATGTTGCCCAGGCTGCTCTTGAACTCCTGGGCTCAAGTGATCCGCCCTCCTCAGCCTCCCAAAGTGCTGGGATTATAGGCGTGAGCCACTGCGCCGGCCTGGAGTGACTGTTGAATGAACATGCTCTCTCCAGGTTTTCATCAGAAAAAAAAATTAGCAGTTTTCAAGGGCTGTTCAGGCTGCTGTAACAAAATATCTTAGATTGGGTAATTAATGAATAATAGAAATGTATTTCTCACAGTACTGGCAGTTGGGAAGTCCCAGATAAAGGCACCGGCACATTCAATGTCTGTGAGGGCTGTTTTCTGACTCATAGATGGAGTCTCTTGCTGTGTCATTTCATAACTGGAGGGGCTGAAGGGACTAGGATGTCCTTCAAGCCTTTGTTTGTTTGTTTGTTTTTTAAGGCAAGGTCTCACTCTGTTGTCCAGGCTAGAGTGCAGTGACCTCCTGGGCTCAAGCCATCCTCCCACCTCAGCCTCCCAAGTAGCTGAGATTACAGGCATGTGCCATCACACCCAGCTAATTTTTTTTTTTTTTTTTTGAGATGGAGTCTCACTCTGTCGCAGAGGCTGGAGTGCAGTGGATCTCAGCTCACTGCAACCTTCACCTCCTGGATTCAAGCGATTCTCCCTGCCTCAGCCTCCAGAGCAGCTGGGATTACAGGTGCCCGCCACCATGTCCGACTAATTTTTGTATTTTTAGTAGAGATGGGGTTTCACCAGGTTTGCTAGGCTGGTCTCAGACTCCTGACCTCAGGTGATCCATCTACCTCGGCCTCCTAAAGTGCTGAGATTACAGGCGTGAGCCACTGTGCGCAGCCCACACCCAGCCTATTTTTTAAAATTAGTTTTTGTAGAGATAAGGTCTCGCTGTGTTGCTCAGGGTGGTCTTGAATGCTTGCCTTCAAATGATCCTCCTACCTCGGCTTCACAAAGCACTGGGACTACAGCGTGAGCCACTATGCAGGGCCTCAATCTTTTTTGTGTGTGTTTTTGAGACTAGGTCTTGTTGTGTCGCTTATGCTGGAGTGTGGTGGTGCTCTCTCAGCTCATTGCAACCTCTGCCTCCTGTCCTCAAGGGATCCTCCCACCTCAGCCTCCTGAGTAGCTGGGACTATAGGTGCATGCCACTACGCCGTAATTTTTGTTTTTTGTTTTGTTTTGTTTTGTTTTGTTTTGTTTTTGTAGAGACGGGGTTTCACCATGTTGGCCAGGCTGGTCTCAAACTCCTGGACTTAAGTGATCGGCCTCCCAAAGTGCTGGGATTATCAGCAGGAGCCACTGTGCCCGGCCATCAGGCATTTATTTTTTCCCCATCGAGATGGAGTCTCTGTCTGTTACCCAGGCTGGAGTGCAGTGGCGTGATCTTGCCTCATGCAGTCTCTGCCTCTGAGGCAGAGACGCAGGCCCCGGTTCAGGTCTGGGGTCCGCTCGGGCTGCCCCCATGTCCCCAGCTGAGGCTGTGGCTCCCTTAAGGCTGACTGTGTGCGGGGCCAGGATGGGTGAAGCTCTGCCCACTTGTCCCTGCTCCCTAGAGCTCTGTCCAAGGGATGAGCCACACCTCAGGGCTCTATAAGTGCCACTGTTGGGTGCCATGTCTTGAGCTTGAGGGACACCGAGAGGCCCGGAATGGCACTGGGGTGTTGATGGGTGGAGGTGGGGTGGTGAGAAGCGTCTGTGAGTACAAGTGGGGCTGGGGTGCCGCCCAGCCAGGGCACTGCAAAGCAGTGAGGAGGTGGGGTCGAGGGAGGGGGGACTAGCCTCACTGCCCTCAGAGGGCAGGCTCCCAGAGCACGTGAGACCTGGTGCTTCCACACATGAATGGCCACAGCCGGAAAAGCAGATGCAGACCCAGTTCAGTACGGGCCGGGTTTGCTTTACTGGCTGAATGTGGCCTTAGGTACAGTCAGATCTCATTGATTTGGATCAGCCTGTTTGTCTAACTACTGGACTTTGGAAATGGAGGGCTGTTAAAAGTCCAGCTTCCTGCTCAGGAAGGAATATCTTCCCAGAGGGAGACTGAGTCATGCACTGATGCCTGTGTGTTCCTCTGCCCCAGCAGGTGCCTCCTGGGATGTCCTCGTTGGCAGCCTGGGTGTGGTGCTGCTGGAGCAAAAGAGAGGGGACATCCACAAACCAGCCTGGAGGGTCTTGTTGGGGTGGAGTGGCCGGTTGTTGGGGTGGAGTGGCCGGTTGTGGGGTGGAGTGGCCGGTTGTTGGGTGGAGTGGCCAGATGTGGGGTGGAGTGGCCGGTTGTTGGGGTGGAGTGGCCAGATGTGGGGTGGAGTGGCCGGTTGTTGGGGTGGAGTGGCCAGATGTGGGGTGGAGTGGCCGGTTGTTGGGGTGGAGTGGCCAGATGTGGGGTGGAGTGGCCGGTTGTTGGGGTGGAGTGGCCGGTTGTGGGGTGGAGTGGCCGGTTGTTGGGGTGGAGTGGCCGGATGTGGGGTGGAGTGGCCGGTTGTTGGGGTGGAGTGGCCGGTTGTTGGGTGGAGTGGCCGGTTGTTGGGGTGGAGTGGCCGGTTGTTGGGTGGAGTGGCCGGTTGTTGGGGTGGAGTGGCCGGTTGTTGGGTGGAGTGGCCGGTTGTTGGGGTGGAGTGGCCGGTTGTTGGGGTGGAGTGGCCGGTTGTTGGGTGGAGTGGCCGGTTGTTGGGGTGGAGTGGCCGGTTGTTGGGTGGAGTGGCCGGTTGTGGGGTGGAGTGGCCGGTTGTTGGGTGGAGTGACTGGTTGTTGGGGTGGAGTGGCTGGTTGTCGGGGTGGAGTGGCCAGTTGGCACAAGTCCCTGGGATGCTTGGCCTGCCCTTTCCCATGTACAGGGAACCACCTGGCCTTGCCTGTAGAGCACTACATTTATTCAATGATTTTCTTGATTCAGCTGTGGTCCATGGGGACTAAGAGCCATAGGATGAGGCTATGTCTTTATTCCTTCATGTATTTCTCACTGCTGGGGTCTTGGACCCTCTGCCCAGTACCTGCCTGTCAAGGGCTATGTGTGGGCAATGGGGCCATGGGGAACCCCAGGCTGCCTGGGCATAGACCCTTGGGGAGCCTTCCTGAAGGGTCCGGCTGGTGAGTGAGCCAATGTCTTCAAGGAAGCTCAGGCCATGTGATCAGGACCAGAACAGCCTCATGCCTGCCTGTGTGGGAGGCAGGCTATGTCCTCTGTGTCGCTCAACCCTGATGGGCTAAATAGTGTGTCCTGGCCAGGCAGCTCCTCAGGGGCAGCTGGAATGTGAGCCCTACAGCTCCACAGCCTGTCACCGCAGTGCACCTGCCCTGCAGCAGCTCAGGTGGAGGGAGGTTATACAAGAGAGAAAGCAGCTGTGCCCTCTCCTGCTCTGTGTCTGTGATCCTCAGAGGCTACAGGTGTGTCCACTGCAGGAGTGGCAGCTGAGGTGTGATAGGAGAGGGCGCTTGGGCCTGAGCATGCTAACCAGGCTTTGTCACTGCAGAGCTGGCCTCCACCCTGCTGGACGCCATCACCGATAAGGACCCCCTGGTGCAGGAGCAGGTCTGCAGTGCCCTGTGCTCCCTCGGGGAGGTGCGGCCGGTGGAGACGCTCCGTGCCTGCGAGGAGTACCTGCGGCAGCATGACAAGGTATGTGTGCTCTTTGGTGGGGATGATGTTGTCAGGGCCATGATCGGTTGGGGCTTACTTGGTTTGGGAAGAGACAGTCCAGCCAGGAGCAGTGGGTCGGGTGTTACACAGGGGTGGCCACATGTCTAACCCCCCCACACGTGCCTATGTCAGGATGGGTAACCTGCCTTGTCTCATCATGTGTGGGGTATGGCCGCATCCCCCCACCATGGCACTGTTCAACCCTCCTGGCCGAGGCTCTTTGCTGCCCCTTTTACTCACTAAGTGGAGGCCTAATGGCTGGGCTGTGTGCCTAGTGCCTGAGGGACAGACCATGTTCCCTGCCTGAAGGACAGAAGGTTGTTTCTGAGAGAATCTCATCAACCCAAGGGGCCAGAAACACTGATAAGTGCTCAGAGAGTCCCCAAGGGCCCGGCGCTGCTGGTCTTCCTGCACCCTCAGGGAGGGGCTGCCCAGGAGGGGCCAGGGCCTTGCCTTGCTGTGCTGGAATGTCCTGTCCTCTCACTCAGGAGAGCTACAAGAGCCTCTTGGGAACTCTCTCTTCAGCCCCACAGGGATGCCAAATCAGTGATCTGAACCCTAGGACAGACGTGGCCCGGCTGGCTCTCGCCTCCCGGGATTTCGGCCTCGCCTGATCTTGGTTCAGTGGTTCTCTGTCACCGCTGACAGCGTTAGCACTGCATTGTTTGAAACTGTTATGTACGCTTTCTAGTTTTTCTCTGTGTGTGTGGTTTGGGCTGTTCTGGGAAGGGGAAGAGGCTTTTGCAGTATCAAAAGGCCATTATTCTTTTTGTTTTATTTAACATTTTGGTATGTAAAAAGGGACCTCTATACAGTGTATTTCTTATCAGCTACCATCTCCTGGGGAAGATGACCCAGTTCCATGAAAATACCTGCCCACTGCCGTGGCCTGGCGGCACTTCCTGGGGCAGGATCTCTCCTTTCTTCCTCTGTCAGCTGTCTTAGCTGTTTATTTTTATTTTTAATAAATTTATTTATTCATTATTGTTATTTTTTTTTTTTGAGATGGAGTCTCACTCTGTTGCCCAGGCTGGAGTGCAGTGGACCATCTCGGCTCACTGCAACGTCCACCTCCCGGGTTCAAGCGATTCTCCTGTCTCAGCCTCCTGAGTAGCTGGGACTACAGGTGTGCACCACCACACATGGCTAATTTTGTATTTTTATTTTTATTATTTATTTATATATGTTTTTTGAGATGGAATTTGGCTCTGTCACCCAGGCTGGAGTGCAGTGGCGTGATCTCGGCTCACTGCAACCTCCACCTCCCGGGTTCAAGCGATTCTCCTGTCTCAGCCTCCTGAGTAGCTGGGACTACAGGTGTGCACCACCACACACGGCTAATTTTGTATTTTTATTTTTATTATTTATTTATATATGTTTTTTGAGATGGAATTTGGCTCTGTCACCCAGGCTGGAGTGCAGTGGCGTGATCTCGGCTCACTGCAACCTCCACCTCCCGGGTTCAAGCGATTCTCCTGTCTCAGCCTCCTGAGTAGCTGGGATTACAGGTGCCTGCCACCATGCCCGGCTAATTTTTGTGTTTTAGTAGAGATGGGGTTTCACCATGTTGCCCATGTTGGTCTCGAACTCCTGACCTCAAGTGATCTGCCAGCCTCGGCCTCCCAGAGTGCTGGGATTACAGGCGTGAGCCACTACCTGGCCAATATTTACAGGTTTTATGGCTGCCTTGGGGTAGAATGAGGAGGAGAGAGAGGAGGGCAGAGCAGATCTGAGAGGGACTTTGCTCCTGAGCCTCCGTTCTGGGGTGTCCTCCTCTGAGCCCCAGCCACTCCATGCTTGTCCTACTTTGTTTCTGATTTTACCCCTTTTCTAACCTTTACATTTTTTTAACTGAATTTTTTAAAAGTCTGCCTTCACAGTTGCGTGTTTACATATTATACACATGCTGAGCTGGAAGCACTGACCCTGCGGGCTGTGACCCTTCCCAGGGACCTCCCCTGCCCTAGTCCTCTTCTGTCGTCTCCTCCTGCAGACCGCCTCCAGGAGGTTTGGGTCACAGCCTCCAGTTTCTGCCATTTGTTTGTGGATCTCACCGCATTTGCACTTCGCTTGATTGCGTCTTGCCTAGATAGCAGGCATGGTTCAAAGCCCACTGAGTCTCTCCAGAAAGATGTGGAACAATAGGGAAAAGCAATGCCACATCCCCCTCCAGGCCTCAGGTGTCAGCACAGTGTCCTGGGGTACTCCTGGAGCTTTACAGGTTTCAGCTCCTGTCTGGCGTCTGTATCTGTGGTTCTGTTTTTATGAACCCAGAGGCCCATGACTTTGTAGCATGCCACCTGTGCCACCGAGGGGTGCTGGGCCTCACGGTTTTAGACACATCCAGTCTTGTACACGTCAGCCAGGGTTCTGCACAGGACAGACAGACTCCTCAGGGGCCGTCAGGCCATGGGGAGGGACGGGATTTGGGGAAGAGAAGCAAGAATAGTAAAACTGGATTTTCAAATTCTGTGAGTAGGAAAACTCAAACTCACATTGTTTTCTCTGCTCTTACACCACGCAACAATCAACACAGAAGACTTCTGTGACCAAATTGGGGGGATTTCTCTCCACCAGTAAGCAGCAGTCAGTTGTGCAGTGGACACCAGCTGGGTGTCCTCAATTCAATTCCAACACCATCCACCTGGAGGTCGCGTCAGATCCGGCAGGTGGAGGGCTCAGTCCCACACAACAGCCCTGCTTCTGATGCCAGTCGCAAGCTCCAGGTGTGGCCTGTGCTTCTGACCGACCTGCCATGAATCAGGGTTTTCACGACCCCCTCCTCAGGCTTGATGAATTGCAGCAGTGGCTCACAGAATGCAGGGACAGAGTGGCCTGCGTTTACCCATTTATGACACAGGCTGTGACGAAGGGTGCGGGTGCACAGCAGGTGGAGGAGATGCTTGGGCAGGAATGGGGAGGGGCGCGGAGCTCCCGGGCCCTCCTGGGAACCACCTCCAGGCACCTGCATGGGTTCCGCTACCGGAAGCTCCTTTTGAGGGTTTGTGCTCAGTTGCGCGCCTGCTCACTTGAGGCATTCTTCCCTTACCAGCCAAGTGTTTCTAGAGGAAGGCCATATACCGGTTAAACACCACCATTTCACCTCAGTGTGCTTGCTGGAGCCCATTCACCCAACTCCTGAGATCCTCTAAGGAAGCTGCTGTCACCAGCCTTAGGTGTTTTCTTTCTTTTCCTTATTCCACCATGCAGAAGCTTTAGGTGTTTTCCATCTGCTGTGAGACTGTCTTTCCCTGGTGCTGGCAGTGACCAATTATTATTTTAGAGAGACGCCTAAACAACCGCCTGACCATCACCTGATGACCGCCTGACATTCCTAGTTGGGGGCCTCTCCTGCCCTGTTCATGTCTGCCTAGCAGCCTACTCTAACATCCTCTTGTCCAAGGAGACCCGGGAGCGACGTGGAAAACTACCTTCCAGGCTATGACAGACAGAAAGGGAGATTGGACACACCTCGTTATACCTGCTCCCTTTTGGAGTTTGGACAACCAGCGAACATTAGGTTAAAACAGAGATCGTAAGTCTGACAAAACAGACTCCTTGTAGCAATAAAATTCCAGACTGGACTCTGGCATAGCATCACATGATAGATAGTGGGCCCTGAAGGAAATAAAAGTATTTTACCCCAAAATCTATTCTTGACATATTTTGAAATGGCCCTGCAAAACCATATTTTGTGGAGGAAAATTGCATCTGTGGAGAATCTCCTTCCATTTCCAGGTCTTTTTCTGATCCAGAAGAGATTTAACTAAGAGTCTGACACCTTTAAGGTCTGAAAAGAGACATTTACTATCTATTATCTCTGAAGGCTGCTATCTGGAGGCTTCATCTACGTAACAAGAACCTTGGCTTTCACAAGCCCCTTTAATTCAGGCGTTTCTTTCTGCTGACTTTAAGTCCTTAGGCAACATTTAACTCTTTTTTTTTTCTTTCTTTTTTTCCCCCGAGAGGGAGTCTTGCTCTGTCGCCCAAGCTGGAGGGCAATGGCGCGATCTCGGCTCACTGCAACCTCCGCCTCCTGGGTTCAAGCGATTCTCCTGCCTCAGCCTCCTGAGTAGCTGGGATTACAGACGCGTGCCACCACACCAGCTAATTTTTGTATTTTTAGTAGAGACCGGGTTTCACCGTGTTGGTCAGGCAGGTCTCGAACTCCTGACCTTGTGATCTGCCCACCTTGGCCTCCCAAGGTGCTGGGATTACAGGTGCGAGCCAACATGCCTGGCCAGTTTAACTCTTTTAACCAGTTGCCAATCAGAAAATCTCTGAATCCACCTATGCCCTATAAGCACTCCCTGAGATGTCCCACATTTCTAGGCTGAACTAGTGTACACCTTCCATGTATTGATTTATGTCTTTGCCTGTAATTCTGTCCCCTAAAATGTATAAAACCAAACTAACCTGACCATCTTGGGTGTACTTTCTCAGATGTTCCCTGGGCCGTGGTCAGTCATAGTGGCACAGAATAAACCTTGTTAGGTATTTTAGAGTTTAGCTTTTTTGTCAACAGTATTTTTATTTAAAGGGGCTTATTATGTGTTTGCTTTCCTTGAAGAACTTTCCTAAGTGGGCCTTTTCCAACTGTGAATGGAGGCAGGGCTGTGAAAGTTATGGTACTTTTTTTTTTTTTTTTTCCTGAGGCAGAGTCTCGCTCTGTTGCCCAGGCTTGAGTGCGGTGGTGTGATCTCAGCTCACTGCAACCTCTACCTCCTGGGTCAAGCAATTCTTGTGCCTCAGCCTCACAAGTAGCTGGGACTACAGGCACATGCCACCACTCCTGGCTAATTTTTTTTTGTAGTTTTAGTAGAGATTGGGTTTCGCCACGTTGGCCAGTTTGGTCATGAACTCCTGACCTCAAGCAATCCACCTGCCTTGGCTTCCCAAAGTGCTGGTGATGTAGGATTCTTCTTTTTTATTTATTTATTTATTTATTTATTTTTTTTTTTTTTTTTTTTGAGACAGAGTCTCACTCTTGCCCAGGCTGGGCTGGAGTACAATGGCGCAAACCGGCTCACTGCAACCTCTGCCTCCTGGGTTCAAGCAGTTCTCCTGCCTCAGCCTCCTGAGTAGCTGGGATTACAGGTGCACGCCACCACACCTGTCTCATTTTTTTGTATTTTTAGTACAGGTGGGGTTTCACCATGTTGGTCAGGCTGGTCTCAAACTCCTGACCTGATGATCCACCCACCTCGGCCTCCCAAAGTGCTGGGATGACAGGCCTGAGCCACTGCGCCCAGCCATAGGATTCTTCTTCTTGGTCCCTTTGCAAGCCCTAGCGATGCCCCACCTGGGCCTTGCCCAGCCATGCTGGCGTGCCTCAGCTTGCCTACATTATAGCTTGTAACTGTGTTTGGCGGTTCCTGAACTCTTACACCACACCCAAGAAGAATGAGGATACAATGGACATTGAAGTGTGAGGAGGGCAGAGAAGAATTTTACTGAGCGATGAAAATGGCTCTTAGTGGAGAGGGGACGGGAAGGACAGGTCATGTTCCCCAAAGTCAGGCTGTCTCTTCGCCCAAGTTAGGCCACCTCCCCTCTGCCAACTGAGTCTGGGGTCTTTATAGGCACAGAATGAGGAGTGTATGCTGATTGGTTTGTAAGTCTGCAAAAGAGGTTAAAGTGAAGACACCACTCAAAGGTGGGCGTGATGGTATAGAAAGCCAATTAGAAAAGGGTAGGTATATGTGAAATAGGTGAAGGGTGGGGATCAATCAGAGGAAAGCACACCAGACAGGAAGACAGGCTCTCAATCTGGTCCCAGGATTTTACTTGTAGCTTGGCTTTCAGGCTTTAAACTGTTTTTGGCTTGGAGGTGGGGTTTCTCAGGGGACCCACCCCTCTCTGCCTAGGCATTTGGCTGCCTCCTGTCACTATCATGGGGATTACAGGCATGAACCACCATGCCCGGCCAAAAGTATGGTACTTATACCATAAAATCAAACAATTCAAACCAACCCTGGAACACAAGTAATACATAACCTTTTTTTTTTTTTTTTTTTTTTTTAAATTCAGGGATGGACTCCCTCTGTTGCGTAGGCTGGAGTGCAGTGGTGCAATTTTGGCTTACTGCAGCCTTGATCTCCCGTACACAAGTGATCCTCCTGCTTCAGCCTCCGAAGTAGCTGGGACCACAGGCGCACCACCACACCTGGCTAATTGTTTTTATTTTTTGTAGAAACAGGGCCTTACTATGTTACCCAGGCTGGTCTTGAACTCCTAGGCTCAAGTGATCCTCCCACCTTGGCCTCCCAAAGTGCTGGGGTTACAGGTGTGAGCCACTGTGGCTGGCCCCTATCCATTTTTTGTAAAATGTAGATTCCTATGCCTTTTTCATGGGTTCCTATGTTTTCCAGTTGCATAACCCATTGTAGACTTGCTGAGTCAGCCTGTCACCCTGCACTGAGCACTCAATCACCAGGACACAGAGTGACAGATGGAGATGCCACAGTTGTGAGTGGAATCTGGAGAACTCAGTCCCAGGACTCACTTCTCCCTATTGTTTTCCTCTGGAAAAAAGCAAAGATTTCCCTCAAACTTCCTCATATACATGAAGAGAATTAGTAGCTAAAGATGGAAGCATAATGCAACTTGAGATGTGTTTCCAAGATCAAGAACCAGAGGAGATGGCAGCTGTGGGTCTGGTCAGGTGGGTAGTAATGCCCTGCTGCACCTGAACTTCTCCTCCCAGCAGCAGATCTGGTCGAGTGGGTATAAATGCCCTGCTGCACCCAAGCTGCCCCTCCCAGCAGCGGGTCTGGTCGGGTGGGTATAAATGCCCTGCTGCACCCAAGCTGCTCCTCCCAGTAGCGGGTCCGGTTGGATGAGTATAAATGCCCTGCTGCACCCAAGCTGCCCCTCCCAGCATCGGGTCCGGTTGGATGGGTATAAATGCCCTGCTACACCTGAGCTGCCCCTCCCAGCAACAGGTCTGGTCAGATGGGTATAAATGCCCACTTGCTGTACCCAAGCTGCTGCTCCCAGCTCAGCCATGCTCTGACTAGATAGAACCAGACCAATTTACACTGATTTTCAATTCTTTCCCCCTCAGTTCCTGCACTATACCAGCCGTGCTGCCCCGGCAGTTAATCCACCCACTTAGAGCCTCAGCTCTGCGACGTCCCAGGTGGGGATGGGCTTCTCAAGGACTACATTGTCTCCTACCTGGGAAGAGCGTCTAGATTATGAAAGTCAGAAACAATAGGCTGGGTGCCAGGGCACACGCCTGTAATCCCAGCACTTTGGGAGCCTGAGACAAGAGGATCGCTTGAGGCCAGGGGTTTGAGACCAGCCTGGGCAACACAGACACCATCTCTAAAAAAATAAAATATGCCGGGCTCGGTGGCTCACGCCTGTAATCCCAGCACTTTGGGAGGCCAAGGCGGGCAGATCACGAGGTCAGGAGTTTGAGACCATCCTGGCCAACATGGTGAAACCCTGTCTCTACTAAAGATACAAAAATTATCCAGGCGTGGTGGCACGCGCCTGTAGTTCCAGCTGCTCAGGAGACTGAGGCAGAAGAATTGCTTGAACCTGGGAGGCGGAGGTTGCAGTGAGCCGAGATCAAAACACTGCACTCCAACCTGGGTGACAGGGCGAGACTCTGTCTCAAAAAAAAAAATAAATAAATAAAAATCACTATCGAGGGCTGGGTGCAGCGGCTCATGCCTGTAATCCCAAAACTTTGGGAGGCAGAGGCGGGTGGATACCTTGAGGCCAGGAGTTCAAGACCAGCCTGCCTGGCCAACGTGGCGAAACCTCATTTCTACTGAAAATACAAAAAAAAAAAATTAGCCAGGAGTGGTGGTGCATACGTGTAGTCCCAGGTACTCGGGAGGCTGAGGCATGATCATCACTTGAACCTGGGATGCAGAGGTTGCAGTGAGCTGAGATCGTGCCACAGCACTCCAGCCTGGGTGACAGAGCGAGACTGCATCTCAAAAAAAAAAAAAAAAAAAAAAGCTGAGTGTGGTGGTGTGTGCCTGTAGTCCCAGCTACTTGAGAGGTTGTGGCAGGAGGGTCTCTTGAGCCTGCAAGTTCAAGGTGCAGTGAGTTATGATTGCACAACTGCACTCTAGCCTGGGTGATGGAGTGAGACCCTGACTCAGAAAAAAAAAAAAAAAGAAATTTGGCCCAGTATGATGGCTCATGCCTACAATCTCAGCACTTTGGGAGGCTGAGGCAAGCGGATCACAAGGTCAGGAGCCTGGCCAACACAGTGAAACCCTGTCTCTACTAAAAATACAAAAAGTAGCCAGGCATGGTGGTGTACACCTGTAGTCCCAGCTACTCGGGAGGCTGAGGCAGGAGAATCACTTGAACTCGGAAGGCGGAGGTTGCAGTGAGCTGAGATTGTGCCACTGCACTCCAGCCTGGGCGACAGAGTGAGACTCTGTCTCAAAAAAAAAAAAAAGAAATGATTCTCTAATACAGAATTTAAATACAGTCTGCCTGCAGAAGCCTTAAAGGAAAGGGAGTCATGTGTAGCCGGTGGGTGGAGGTGGCTGGTACAGTGAGACTGATTCCCCACCTGCCTCCCTCTTGCCTCACTGCGGCGCCAACACTCAAGGATGGGAAATCTAACAGTGAAAATCAACCCCAGCTGAAGCTCTTCCCCTGGAGAATTGGCAGGTTCCACGTGAACTTAGTGTACCATGCTGAGGCTTGTGACCTACATTGGCTATTTTGAAGAACAAAAATCACTCCCACTCGTGGGCCTGGGGCTAAACCATGATAGTTTGTAACTCGTTTCGCAGAGTGGCAGTGAGCAAGCCTGTCTGCTGCTACTGATGCTGGGACTCTCAACGTTTGAGATAGTTGCGTGATTCTGAACATGTATGCCACAGCGTGTATGTGGCACGTGTATGTGGGCCTGGGAGCTGCCTGGCGCTGCCCCGTCACTGGCACTGCTGCATGCCAGGGCCAAGTGCGTGTCAAGTGGCTGGGTGTCAACTTCAAATAGTTTCTGAACAAAACCAAGACTTTCACGAAGCTCCCAATCCTTCCTACTATTGTTTCTCCTCCAAACGACCTTGTCACGCTTTCCTTCAAGTGTCCTGCGTGGCTGTCTTCACTGAGCCGGTAGCATTTCTCCTATGTGGGCCCACCTCCACCTGCCGTGGCGGCCATAGCTGTCAGAGTGGATGAGGGGAGTGCAGACCCTGTGACCATCAGTGTCTGATCTGGTTTGAATCTGTGTCCCCACCCAAATCTCATGTTGAAATGTAATCCCCAGTGCTGGAGGTGGGGCCTGGTGGGAGGTGACTGGATCCTGGGGGCGACTTCCCCCTTTGAGGCTGTTCTCATGATAGAGTTCTCAGGAGATCTGGTTGTTTGAAAGCATGTGGCTCCTTCTCCTCCTCCTCCTCCTCCTCCTCTGTCTTCCTCCTGCTCAGGCTATGTGAGATGTGCCTGCTTCTGCTTCATTTTCCACAACGATTGTGTTTTCCTGAGGCCTCCCCAGCCATGCTTCCTGTACAGCCTGCAGCTTTGAGCTAATTAGACCTTTTTTCTTTGTAAGTTACCCAGTCTCAGGTATTTCTTCTTCTTTTTTTTTTTTTCCTTTGAGACAGTCTTGCTCTGTCGCCCAGGCTGGAGTGGTGTGATCTCGGCTCACTGCAACCTCCACCTCCCGGGTTCAAGCTTTTCTCCTGCCTCAGCCTCCCAAGTAGCTGGGATTACAGGTGCCGGCCACCGTGACCGGGTAATTTTTGTTTTTGTTTTTTTTTTTTTTGAGACAGAGTCTTGCTCCGTGGCCCAGGCTGGAGTGCAGTGGCGCGATCTCGGCTCACTGCAACCTCTGCCTCCCGGGTTCAAGCGATTCTTCTGCCTCAGCCTCCCGAGTAGCTGGGACTACAGGTGTGCGCCACCACACACGGCTAATTTTTGTATTTTTAGTAGAGACAGGGTTTCACCATATTGGCCAGGCTGGTCTCGAACCCCTGACATCAGGTGATCCGCCCGCCTCGGCCTCCCTAAGTGTTGGGATTACAGGCGTGAGCCACCACGCATGGCCTGTACTTTTTTTTTTTTTAGTAGAGACAGGGTTTCACCATGTTGGCCAGGCTGGTCTTGAACCCCTGACATCAGGTGATCCGCCCGCCTCAGCCTCCCTAAGTGTTGAGATTACAGGCGTGAGCCACCGCGCCTGTTCGGGTTTTTGCAGGTCACCTCTTTATAGCCATGTGAGAATGGACGACAGAGCCTGTGGGCCTCTGGGCCGCCCTGTGCCGGCCATGTTGCCTGGTGCAGGCTGCTCTCAGGGTGGTGGAGGGAGGGGCCATGGTGGGTGCATCATTGGGGAGGGGCTGTCAACACAGGGTGGCCGGGTGCCCCAGGTTCCTTTCCTGGGTTGGGCAGTAGCCTACTCTGCTGTGTGCCCCCGCGGGTCCCAGCTTTCAGTCCCAGTCCTTGGTGTGTCCCCAGTTGAGGCAAGGCCAGTTTGTGCTCTTTGGATTTACAGTGGAGGTGGTGGTCGACAGGAGAGCTGCTTAGGGGGAGGATGAAGGCAGGTGGTTGGACTGCGGAGGGTTAACCTGGGAGGTGGAGGTGGCTTGGGGGCGCGGCGGAAGGTGGTGTGGTGGGTGGCGTTTTTCCTTAGCAGCCTTGGGGAGGGGCCGTTGGATACAAGCACTAGCCTAGCGGCAGAGACTGAGGCCATGACCACTGAGCTGGAGACAGGAGTGTGCTCCTCCTCTGACAGGGGAGGGCAGGGCAAGGAGGTGGAAGGGTCCTGGGAGTGTCATGTGACTGGGAGACCCTACTGACTACCCCTGGAGGAGAGAAGCCCCCCGCCTCGCCCTCTGCATGTTGGTTGTCTGGCGCAGGATAACGCTCCACCCTTCTGGAGATGGGCCGTGAGTGTGAGGCTTGCAGGCCGGCTTTTAGGGCGTGAGGAGTGATCAGGTGTACCCCTCCCCTCCTGCACTTGAGGCAGAGAGATTTGTGCGGTATCATCTTGTAGAGACAGTGACAGGCACTCAGAGTGTCTGGGTGTGGGGCTCACCTGGGACCGACCCGGACGGTGTCTCTCCGCAGCTGGCGCACCCATACCGAGCAGCGGTCCTGAGGGCCATGGAGAGGGTCCTGAGCAGTCACGCCAGTGAGCTGGACAAGGACACAGCCAGCACCATCATCCTCCTGGCCTCCAGCGAGATGACCAAGACGAAGGTATTCAGCAGGCCCTCTGGCCTCGCAGACTCAGGCCTAGCTTGGGAAGGGAAGCTGCTTCTTGGCCTTTCTACCCAGCAGCCTTGAGAGTATAGGGTGGTGTTTGGCTGCCTTGGGCTGGCAGATGCCCTTCGGTCTCATGCACCACCCTGCAGGGGTGGGGGGTGGTCCCCTGTGATTTTCAGAGGCAGCAACTGAAGCAGAGAGCAAGTTGCCAGAACTCAGCACACGCAGGACCGTGGTGTGCGTGCAGCTGGGGCCAAAGGCTGTGCCCGGCAGTGGGGTTGGTGCAGGGCTCTGGTGGGCCTAACTCTTGGGGCACTGAGTGCAGCCCCCTCTCACCAGGGCTCTGCTGCTCCTGCGTGTGTGGGGTCTCCTCAGCAGCCCCTCACCTCTCACCAGGGCTCTGCTGCTCCTGCGTGTGTGGGGTCTCCTCAGCAGCCCCCTCTCACCAGGGCTCTGCTGCTCCTGCGTGTGGGGTCTCCTCAGCAGCCCCTCAGCAGAGGAGGCTGTGCCCACCACCTTCCCTGACCTGCACTTTCTGGGGACACTGAAAACAGCGTGCGCTTGTCCGAGGCTGGCAGCGACTGAGGGCAGAATGTCTTGGTCTTGCCTTTTGGTCTACCTGCCGGTGTTTTGGGTTCAGGACCTGGTCTGGGACTGGCAGCAGGCGGCGAGTGGCGTCCTGGTGGCCGTGGGAAGACAGTTCATCAGCAAGGTGATGGAGGAGCTGCTGCGCAGGCTGCACCCTGGGACCCTGCCACACTGCGCCGTGCTGCACACCCTCGCCAGCCTCTCGGTGGCCAATGGTAGGTGACGCGCGGCCTGCCCCAGGAGGAGCACTGGGCGCTGGAAGCCTTGGCGGAGGCCTTTGACGGTGTCCTCTCTCACAGCGTTCGGCGTAGTCCCCTTCCTGCCATCCGTCCTGAGCTCCCTGCTGCCCGTGCTGGGCGTGGCCAAGCAGGACACGGTGCGCGTGGCGTTCTGCTCCGGTAAGAGGCGGCCTCGTCACCTTCTGTCTCAAGTGCCCCTTTGTGGGGGGCTGTTCCCGGGCATGCCTGTTTTAGGGGGGACAGGTGGGCACTTTAGGCTGCAGGAAGGGGGGCTGTTGGAGGGAGGGGCCCCCTGGCTGAGGCTGCTGGCTGGTTGGGGGGCCCATGTGGGGCTGACACAGCCTCTGTCTCTTGTTTCTCTCTACTCCTGGAGAGCCCCCCACCTTACACTGTGGGTCCACTGAGGGCTGGACGTGCCTGGGGGGTAGGAAGAGACTTCCTCGAAGCCATGACTTTTTGTTTTCCTCCCCACTCCAGGCTAGAAAAGTGTCCACTCTCTGGGCATCCCAGGACCCAGGGGATGGGGGCACATTCATTCACCCCCACCCTCTGCCAGGAGCCCCGTTCCTGGCAGCAGTGCCCACAGCCCTCTGTGTGCCTGGCAGGGGACTGCGGGCATGTCATGGGCCTGGACCTTGGTTTCCCCTGCCACTGACAGTGGGGGAGTGGTTGGTGGGATTGGAGGGCATTTCTGTTAGAAGGGGGTGTGGAGATTGGAGATCCTGAGCTACCCTTAGTGCCCTCACAGCCCACGGCCTCGTGCTCCCAGTGTCCCATGTCAGGAAGACGGCCAGCCCTGGTAGCTGGCCGGGAGGAGAACAGGACCCTCGTGCCCAGGGGACCAGCCCTTGTAAAGACCCAGCCCTCTGGGGCCTCCTCCCCAGGCAGCAGGTGTGGGAGGGTCCGGTGACGGGGGAGGGGCCTGGTGGGGCCCGGGCAGGGCATGTTTTCGAAGCATGGAGGGAGTGGTTACAGGGCTGGGCTGGGCTCTGTAGACTGCAGGGTTGGTTTGGAGCATTTGGACCCACCTGCTCTGCTCCTGGTGACTTTGGGTTCAGATCACAGGGCTCCTGCCTCCCTCTCCTCAGCCCCTGCGCTCCGTCTCTCCTGGCCCTGCTCTTTGATAAATGCCTTCATCTTTGGGGCACTCCTTCACAGGCTCTTTCTCACCTGTGGATGAGGGCAGGGCCCCTTGGGTAGAAGGGATAGTAACCCCATGTGACCCAGTTTTGGCTAAAAATGGGATTGGTGACAGGATGGGGGCAGCTGCATACTGAGCCAGGTGTGAAGGAGCAGAGAGTGGAAGTGGGTGTGGGTGTGGACTCAGCTAAGGTGCCTGGGGCGCAGGACGTGCCATCCAGGCTGCAGGGCGGAGACAGAACGGGGCGCCTGTCTCTGTGCTGCACGCACATCGCCCCTTCCCGCCACTCCTCTGGGAAGTGGCCTGATCCCTGCAGCTGCTGAGGCTCTAAGCAGAAACGGACTTGCAGTTCTGACACCTCTTGCTTACCTTCCCCTTCATAGGGGACCTGCGGCTCCTCTGGGCCCTACCATGCTGGCATTTTCCTCCATGTGTCAAACACATAGGTTCAGCCAGCGAAGATTCCATGGGACCTCCTCGTGTGGGGCGTGGGCTCCCCACCACAAATGGAATGTTCCCTGTTTGCATCTGGAGGGGTTGGTGGTCCTGCTGGCTGGAGCAGCCTGGGGCCAGAGGAAGCCGTATCAACCGGGTGAGGCCTAGTGGTGGGGGCGGTGGCAGGCCTGCGTCCACTGCGGGAGGGTGCAGGTCCAGCCAGGACAGGCAGTGTGCCAAGGATAGGAGTGCCCTCAGGGCACTGCAGCCAGGAGGTGAGGAGCCTCAGGGAAGACTCCCAGTGGTGGAGGCACGGCTGGCCTGGCCACGCCGTCCGGCAGGGCAGGCATCCAGTAATTCCTCCCGGCCAAGTAACCCCTCCAGTAGGAAAGGTGGCAACAAAAGAAGCAGACACTAATTGGAGATGTAGATGGTTCAGGGAGAAGAAAATAACAGAGAAAGAAAATCTCTGATTAATATCCTCAGGAAAATAAGTGGGCATCATGCATTCACGGGACAAGAGGTGTCACCATGGAGAAGCCACATTCAGAGAATAAAACTGACCTTCTGTGAATTAAAGATGCCATAATAGAAATGCGAAAAATAACAGAAGAATTGGAAGAGAAAGTTGTGGAAATTTCCAGAAAATAGAGGAAAAAGGCAAAAATATGGAAAGTAGGAGAGAAAGAGAAGAATGAACTAGCAGGCTGAACCCTGAAGCCAGCATTCCAATCAGAGGCACCCTAGAAAGAATGGACAGAGATGGGAGGTCAAGAGATGACGCAAAGGCATGCCCTAGTGGCTGGGCGCGGTGGCTCATGCCTGTAATCCCAGCACTTTGGAAAGCCGAAGCGGGCTGATCACTTGAGGTCAGGAGTTCAAGACCAGTCTGGCCAACATGGCAAAACCCCGTCTCTACTAAAAATACAAAAAAATTAGCCGGGTGTGGTGGCGCATGTCTGTAATCCCTGATACTGTGGATGAGACAGGAGGATTGCTTGAACCTCGGAGGCGGAGGCTGCAGTGAGCCAAGATTGCACCACTGTACTCCAGCCTGGGTGACAGAGTGAGACTCTGTCTCAAAACAAACAAATCAAAACTAGCTGGGCATGGTGGCTTACGCCTGTAATCCCAGTACTTTGGGAGGCCAAAATGGGAGGATCACTTGAGCCCAGGAATTCGAGACCAGGCTGGGCAGCATGGTGAGACCCCATCGTTAGAAAAAATATTTTTAAAAATTTGCCAGGTATGGTAGCACATGCCTGTATTCCAGCTCCTTGGAAGGCTGAGGCAGGAGGATTGCTTGACCCTGGGAAGTCGAGGCTGCAGTGAACCAAGCTCAAGCTACTGAACTCCAGCCTGGGTGACAGAGCAAGATTCTGTCTCAAAAAAAAAAAAAAAAAAAAAAAATCCTAATAACACAACAGGGGTGGGCTTCTGCTTGTGGCATTATGGTGGTCTGTTATTCTGAAAAACCTTCCCACTGCCGAATACCTGGAATGCTGATGAGTTGACCAGCATCCTTCTGATCAATCAGAAGGAGAAACCTAGGCCCACAGAGGCCAAGAGGGGAGGTGAGAGGTTAGAGCTCTCCAGTGGCCCCTGGGCACCTGCCTGCCTTGATTTCACATGGGAGACAAGGCCTTTCTTTTTCTTTTTTCTTTTTTTTTTTTTGAGATGGAGTCTCGCTCTGTTGCCCAGGCTGGAGTGCAGTGGCGCAATCTCGGCTCACTGCAAGCTCCGCCTCCCGGGTTCACGCCATTCGCCTGCCTCAGCCTCTCCGAGTAGCTGGGACTACAGGCGCCCACCACCACGCCTGGCTAATTTTTTGTATTTTTAGTGGAGACGGGGTTTCACCATGTTAGCCAAGATGGTCTCGATCTCCTGACCTTGTGATCCGCCCGCCTCGGCCTCCCAAAGTGCTGGGATTACAGGCATGGAACACCGCGCCTGGCCAGACAAGGCCTTTCTTTGCACTGGGTCAGAGCCCACCTGTACCAGACCCTTCAAGGCCCCTCCTCAGCAAAAAGTGACTGATGAGGAAGCTTCCACTGTGCACCCTGGGAGGTAGTCTGTTTTCTTTTAGAATTTCTTTTAAATCCTCTCTCCTGAGAATTTGTAACCATGGTCTGTCCTGATGTAGTTGTAGGGTTCAAAGTTGTTCTTTGTGTTGGACTGGGAAGCCCTTAAGCTGAGACGTTAGCCGTGTAAATGGGCCGGGCTGAAGTGTCCTGGGTGGGGTGACCAGTGTCCTACTGAATGTTTGCGTCCCAGTCAGGCTGCATGGCAGTGGCTCTGGCCGGGGGGTGTGGCTGTGGGAAGCAGCGCTTCCCTGGAGCGCAGGGTCTCGGCTCTGGTGTGGGGCCAGCAGCTCTCCACGGACCCAGGACCAGCAGTATCAGTTACAGTCACAAAGCACACACGTCAGCACACAAAGGAGCATTAGAGCAGAAAGTCACATAATTTGGATTGATGAGATACAGGATAAAAATAGCAAGGTAAAGAGGCGAAAGGGAGAAAGGACAGGGTCCTACGAGGACAGAGCCAGTGTGAAAAGAGAACCAAATACAGTCTAGAAACAAAACTGTAACCATTTCCATTAAAGAATAAGGAGGTGGGTGTGGCAGCCGGTTGCAGACACTGAAGAGAGTGCACCAGCTGGACAGGGGTCTGGGGACAACCCGGAGGGCAGCCCTGAGCTGGCAGAGAGAAGGCGTCAGGTGAGCTGGCCGAGCACTGCCGGCTACAGAGCACGAGTCCAGAAGAGGTGAGAAGAGGCCCAGGCTCACCGGCATCATCAAAGGGAGACACTGTGGAGGGGCCGCCAGGAGCTGCTGACTTTCACAGCCAGTTCCAGACCTGTTCCCTGGAGCCCTGTCACCTCCACCCAGGGCAGAAGGACGCTATGGGGCTGGGGCAGAGCAGGAGTCCCCACCCCCTGCACTGGAGAGGGTGTGGACGCCCTGGGTGCTGCTGGTGAGTGACAGGTGTGCAGGGGATCCCCGCGCCAGCAAGAAAGGAGCTGAGGAGGAGGGGGAGGCAGGCAGCCTCTTGCCCTTTTCTCTGTCGGGGAGGGAAGTGTCTTGTAGCTTTAGGGAAACCACTGCAGTGTTGCAGTCCCAGGATTTCTGTGCAGTGTGTCGCTCCTGCAGGCAGCCTGCCGGTTCCACTGGAATCCTCGTGCTGTGCCGCCTGACCCTCCCTGGCCTCTGTGGTCTCTGCAGGGTGGGAAGTGGGAGCTGAGCCCTCCCATCTCACTGTATGTGTCAGGCCGTTGCAAGTTTTGTCGTTACTGTGGTCTCACCTACCCAGACCTGAGCAAGGCAGAAAACACAGAAACTAATGCTTTAGAAAATAAGCAGTTGGCAAAACGTTATGTTTTATACCTAGTTCTTTGAAATAAGTGAATTAAATACTTAAGCTGCTGCCTCATCAAGAGAAAAGAGAGAAACAAGCCAAGTGGTAAACAGGAGGTGAATAGATGTGAGGACAGCGAGGGGTGGCGCGGGGACCGCGGGGAGATGTGAGGGGTGGCGTGGGGACCGTGAGAGGGGCGGTGAGGGGCGGCGCAGGGGCCTTGAGGGGACGTGAGGGGCAGTGTGGGGACCGCGGGGGGCGGTGAGGGGCGGCGCAGGGGCCTTGAGGGGACGTGAGGGGCAGTGCGGGGACTGGGGGGGGACGTGAGGGGCAGTGCGGGGACTGGGGGGGACGTGAGGGGCAGTGCGGGGACTGGGGGGGGACGTGAGGGGCAGTGTGGGGACCGCGGGGGGCGGTGAGGGGCGGGGGGGGATGGTGAGGGGCGGCGCGGGGACCTCGAGGGGACGTGAGGGGCGGCGCGGGGACCGTGGGGGGACGGTGAGGGGCGGCGCGGGGACCTCGAGGGGACGTGAGAGGCAGTGTGGGGACCGCGGGGGGCGGTGAGGGGCAGTGCAGGGACCGTGGGGGGGTGGTGAGGGGTGGCAGGGGGGGCGGTGAGGGGCGATGTGGGGACCACAAGGGACCAGCAAGGGCCGCCGAGGGGACCGCGTGCCCAGTGCAGCCACCTCTGAAAGCCCAGCAGCGAGTGCTCCAGGAGAGCGCCAGTTCCCAGGCAGTGCTCCATGGGCTCCGCAGTGGGCTCTCTCCCAGTCCTCAGGGCTGTGTCACCCTGGGGAAATGAAGCAAAAAGGACAGTTTCCAATTTTTTTTTTTTTTTTTTTTTTGGAGACAGGGTCTCACTCTGTCACCCAGGCTGGAGTGCAGTGGTGTGATCTTGGCTCACTGCAACCTCTTGCCTCCCAGGCTGAAGTGATCCTCCCACCTCAGCTCCCAGAGTAGCTGCGACCAGAGGTGCCCGCCACCACACCCAGCTAATTTTTGTATTTTTAGTAGAGACGGGGTTTCCCCATGTTGGCCAGGCTGGTCTCGAACTCCTGACCTCAGGTGATCTGTCCACCTCGGCCTCCCAAAGTGCTGGGATTACAGGCATGAGCCACTGCACCCGGCCCCAAATTCTTTTTGTGACCTGAGCATCACCACAAAAGAGATCCAGGGACCAGCCTCACTCAGGGTCTGCCCTCCCCGTCCATGCCCCTGCTGCTGAACCCAAGTCAGAGATGGTTTCAGGTGCCTTTGCTGGGATACAGTGACCCTTGATATCCCAGAACTTGGAACGAAGCAGATTCCTGTCACCTCACATACCCCGCTGTGATCGCTGACCCTAGGAACAAAATCCATATTGCCTGGCATAGGGGCTGGCTCTGTCCTGACGGGGGGGGTCACCCCAGGAGTGAGAGGCCAGCTCCACATTGGGAGGGTGGGCCCTCACACTGATTGACATAAGAAGGGAAACCACATGGCCACTGCCCTTGTTGATTCTTATTAAAAACTCAGGCTAGGCCGGGCGCGGTGGCTCACGCCTATAATCCTAGCACTTTGGGAGGCTGAGGCGGGCGGATTGCCTGAGCTCAGGAGTTTGAGACCAGCCTGGGCAACACGGTGAAACCCCGTCTCAACTAAAATACAAAAAATTAAATTAGCTGGGTGTGGCAGTGTGTGCCTATAGTCCCAGCTACTCAGGAGGCTGAGGCAGGAGAATTGCTTGAACCCGGGAGGCAGAGGTTGCAGTGAGCCAAGATCACGCCACTGCATTCCAGCCTCAGTGACAGAGTGAGACTGTCTCCAAAAAAAAAAAACAAAACAAAACAAAACTCAGGCTGGGCATGGTGGCCTACGCCTGTAATCCCAGCACTTTGGGAGGCCGAGGTGGTTGGATCGCTTGAACCCAGGAGTTTGACACCAATCTGGGCATCATAGTGAGACCTCTGTTTCTAAAAAAATATAAAATTAGCCAGGTACAGTGTCACGCACCTGTAGTCCTAGCTACTTGAGAGGCTGAGGTGGGAGGATCACTTGAGCCCAGGAGGTCGAGGCTGCAGTGAGCTAAGTTGGTGTCACTACACTCCAGCCTGAGTGACAGACCGAGACCGTGTCTTAAAAAAAAAAAAAGAAAAAAAACCAAAATCCTACAATCACCCACACAGACAAAGAATGGAAGAAACCAAAGGTTTTTGGTCTTCACTTAATAAAATTGTTTATATAAAATCCCAACACATTCCCACAAATTATTAGAGGTGACAAGAATTTAGCAGGATGCTGTTGGAGGATCAGCAGCTGAAGCTTATCTGCATTCCTGTGTACTAGACTCAGAGGTGCCAGCTCCTCTGTGAATCTATCATCACAGATTCTGGTGAGCTTCTGATGAGAGTCCCGCAGGGCCTGAGTTGACCATTGGGTTTACGCCTGGAGGTGCTGGTGACCCTGAAGGCAGTGCTAGAAGGTGGCCAGTGGCCCCATGAAGGGGGCGAGGGGTACAGGTAGAGATTTTTTGTCTGGGTGGCGCTTCTCAGGGCCTTTGCTCTTGCAGGGTTGCTGCAGGGTCTGTGTCAGAGGGAGGCTTTATGGGGACCGATGGCTACACGGGAGCCAGGTGGGGATGTAGGAAGCACAGCGCATAGGTGCGGGTTCCAGTGGTCTCAGGGTCCTCTTCCATGAGGTTGTCAGCCCATTGTGAGGAGGGGTTTGTGGCGAGAAAAGGGTGCAAAACAGTTGCCCAAGCATGGAAAGCCAGGGGCCGGCGAGCCTCGCAGGACTGTCGGGAGCACCTGCACCCTTTGATTCTTACAGGCTGGGTTTAAAGTGATTTCTTAAGATACAAAAAAGTATAAATCACAAAGGAAAATATTAACAAGTTTGACATGACAAATTAAAGGAATTCGTTCATCAGAAGATCTGAAAAAATGTACAGAACTGCAGATGAACATCACCAAGAAAAAGAATTACCAAAGAAGATACTATAAATAGTTTTCTCTACTTTATAAGAAGTGGAAAGGCTCACCCATGGCCCTGGGAGCAGCAGTGGATGGGGCCTAAGGCCAGTGGGAACTGCACTCACACCCCAACCTGGCCCTCTGCACCACATGTGCTTCAGCCCAGGGGGGCCTCACAGCAGCCCTGGGTCAGGTGCTACCACTGCCCAATTTTTTTTTTTTTTTTTTTTTTTGAGACAATCTCACACTGTCGCCCAGGCTGGAGTGCAGTGGCATGATCTCAGCTCACTGCAACCTCTGCCTCCCGGATTCGAGTGATTCTCCTGCTTCAGCCTCCCAAGTAGCTGGGATTACAGGTGCGTGCCACCACACCCAGCTAATTTTTTGTATTTTTAGTACAGACGGGGTGTCAACATGTTGCCCAGGATGGTCTCGAACTCCTGACCTCATGATTCACCCGCCTCAGCCTCCCAAAGTTCTGGGATTACAGGCATGAGCCACCGCGCCTGGCCACTGCTTCATTTTATAAGTGAGGAAACTGAGGCACAAAGAGGCTGAATAACTCGTCCCAGGCCATACACCTGGGGAGTGGGAGAGCCAGGACTAGGCCAGCCTGCACCTCTGAGCTGCCTTTTAAAGCAGATGTGGGAAGAACTGCTAGGAAATCAGAAGGGGAGACTACAGCTCAGAAAAATGGGGCAAGAAAAGGCCAGAACCACACAGCCAGCCAACATACACACAGAAAGGTGATTAGCCCACTATCTGCAAAGCGGTGTTATCTCACATTAAGCAGTTTGGAGAAAATTAAAAGTAATTGTTTGAAAATACCAAGTTTAGATTGTGCTTTGGAGCAGGGCCTGTAGCAGCGAGCTATTGGGATTGGCACTTGGCAGCCACTCTGGAGAGAGTGGGCCCATCAGAAGAACTCAAGATTGGGGCAGCTGAGGTGGTCCCAGCAGCGCCCCCTTGGTCTTGTGCCTTGTGCAGCCCCTCCCCGTGCGGTGGGTGCATCCTTTCGGGGCTCTGGACTTTGCCCTGAAGCTCATGGTCCCTTTGTGTTTCCTCCTCCAGTTTCTGCGTCTCCGCCTGGTCCTCAGCAGGGCTGTGTGAAAGGTGCTGGCCTCAGTTTATCTCCCTGTGCCCCCATGTTCCCCCTTTACCCGGGGCCCAGCCCCACTGACCACTCGCACATCACCTGAGTTCGGCCCATGTCCTGGGCTCCAGGCCTTACAGCCAGTGTTTTCTGACTCTCCACCCAGATGTCCATACCACTCGAAGCCTGGGTGGCCACCTGCCCAGCCTCTGCCTGCTCCCAGCTCTGCCCGCTCCCAGCTCTGCCCTCAGGGTCAGCCCAAGGCCACCGCTGAGTCACATCCACAGTCACTGGCGCACTGTCAGGAGCCGCGCACCCGTGGGAGGGCCTCATGCTGACCCTGGCATCCTGGTGCCCCTCTGCCCTGCCATTGTTCTCCCTGTGGCTCCTTCCACCCACACTGTGCCCAGCACGGCAGCCTTGGGCAGAATGTGTGGCACAAGTCTGTCTGTGAGGATGGGTGGGCGTGGCACTGCTCCTCTTGTCTCTGTGGCAGACTGGAGTGGGCAGGAACTTGTGGGCAGAGGGCATTTTGGGGAGGAGGTTGGTACTTGCACCAGTTTTCTTTGGTGACAAGCACCAAGTGCAAATTAGGTGGCTTCAAACAACAGAAATGTATTTTCTCACAGTTTTGGAGACTGGAAGTCCAAGCTCAAGATGTTGGCAGGATTGGTTCCTTCTTGGGAGCCCAGAGAAAGAATTCATTTCAGGCTCCCCAGCTTCTGGTGGGGCCATGGATTCTGGGTGTCCTTGGCCTGAGGCTGCCTCGCCCCAGTCTGTGCCTCCATGTCACATGGCCATCTTCCTCCTGCCTCTGCATCTCTTCTTATAAGGATGTTGTCATGTTGGAGTTACAGCCCACCCTACTTTGCTATGACCCCATTTTAACAGTCACATCTGGCCAGGCGCGGTGGCTGATGCCTGTAATCTCAGCACTTTGGGAGGCCAAGGTGGGCAGATCACTTGAGGTCAGCAGTTTGAAACCAGCCTGGCCAACATGGTGAAACCCTGTCTCTTCTAAAAATTAGCCAAGTATGATGGTACACCCCTGTAGTTCCAGCTAGTCAGGAGGCTAAGGCAGGAGAATTGCTTGAACCTGGGAGGCAAAGGTTGTAATGAGCTGAGATCAAGCCACTGCATTCCAGCCTGGGTGACACAGCAAGACTGTGTCACAACACACCAGCCTGAGTGACAGACCGAGCAAGACTCTGTCTCAAAAAAAGTCACATCTGCAAAAACCCTGTTTCCAATAAGGCCATGAATTTGGAGGGACACTTTTCATCCTGTGTAGTCCTGGAGTTGTGTGCTTGGCTGGTGTTCTAGGGAGGGCATCTTGCAGGCCATGGGATTTCTGGAAGGGGCAGGAGGCAGACATAGGTGCTGAGGATCGTCACAAACCCATGGCCTGCAGCCACTTACCACTGGCCGGTTTTGTAGCTCTGCAGCGCTTCAGCGAGGGTGCCCTGGAGTACCTAGCCAACCTGGACCGAGCCCCAGACCCCACGGTCAGGAAGGACGCCTTTGCCACCGACATCTTCAGCGCCTACGATGTTCTCTTCCATCAGTGGCTGCAGAGTCGAGAAGCCAAGGTATGCCCCGTGGCTGCATCAGTCCACGCCTGATGCCAGGGCGCTCTCCTCCCCACATTCCCTGCCCGTGGCAAATTGATCAGAGGGTGGTGGTGTTGCATTGGCGAGCAGAGGTGCCCAATGGGAGGTGGCTCACCTTTATTTATTTTTTTGAGACAGAGTCTCACTCTGTCACCCAGGCTGGAGTGCAGTGGCATGACCTTGGCTCACTGCAGCCTCTGCCTCCCTGCTTCAAGCGATTCTCATGCCTCAGCCTCCTGAGTAGGTGGGATTACAGGCGCCTGCCACCACTCCCGGCTTATTTTTGTATTTTTAGTAGAGATGAGGTTTCGCCATGTTGGCCAGGCTGGTCTCGAACTCCTGACCTCAGGCGATCCACCCGCCTTGGCCTCCCAAAGCTCTGGGATTACAGGTGTGAGCCACCGTGCCTGGCCACCTTTAGGCTGCCACACCTGCACAGGGCCCCCTCTGCAGTCCCCATACTTGTGACTTCTGCCAGAGGGACCTAGTCACTGTGGGTTTTTCCTTCTGCCCAGAGGCCCAGTGCTGCTGGCGGGGCACTGAGCATCTCCTACAAACCCCCTGGGCCTGGCCAGCATCTGGCTTGCTGTGGTCTCCCCACAGCTGACCTCTGGGTGCTGGGCTCACGTCCCAGCCCCCGTAGCACCCACTGGTAGCCCAGTGTTCGTTCACGTCCGTCACGGGTGCTTGCTGGACATGCTCTGAGCAGTCGGTGTTGACTGAGCAGCGTAAGCTTCCTGCCCACTGTCCCCTCTCAGCTCCGTCTTGCCGTGGTGGAGGCTCTGGGGCCTATGAGCCATCTGCTGCCCAGTGAGAGGCTGGAAGAGCAGCTGCCCAAGCTCCTCCCTGGGATTCTCGCCCTCTACAAGAAGCACGCAGAGACCTTCTACTTGTCCAAGGTATCTGCAGGCAGGGCAGGTCTACTGTCCCCGAGGACCCCTCCAATCAGACTCCCCGGGGGTGGCCGTGAGTCCTCGGCTAGGGCTCAGTGGTGGGTGGGGGTGGCCCTGAGTTCTCTGCTAAGGCTCAGTGGTGGGCTGTGAAGGACAGGGCCCTCGTGGGGACCAGCTTAGTTTTCCCATCGCTCTGCCCTGGACGGTGCCAGGAACCTGGACCTCTTGGTCCATGGCACCTGTGGCTTAGGGAGCCCCCTTCCTGGGCCCTCCCCACCCTCCTCCCTGGCTCTGAGTTCTAGAAGTAGACGAAGGGCCTCCTCATTTGAGCCCCAAGGTGGGGCGCATGTCCTCCTGGCCCATGTCTTCCTGTGGCCCAACTGGGAGGCTCTGATTGACCTTAGTCAGTTCGGGGGGCTGGAGGTAGGACTGACGGCCTCTTCTCCCTACCCGGAGCAGAGCCTGGGCCAGATCCTCGAGGCAGCTGTGAGTGTGGGCAGCCGCACACTGGAGACCCAGCTGGATGCCCTCTTGGCTGCACTGCACTCCCAGGTAGGAGGCGGGCGTCAGGGGGCGGGTCCAGGTTCTACACACCCTTCCGTGGGAAGTTGCTGGACAAGGGGTGCAGAAAGCAAGTTGGGGTGGACGGCTCAGCCACGTGGGGCTGAGGACTGGGCATTCCCTGAAGGTCACTCAGGTGACTTCTTAGCGATGTGGCGATGCTCTTGCCCTGCCCAGCAGTGGCACATGCAGGTGACATAGCAGCCCCCAGGATGGAGGTGGCAGGAGTGGGTGCCCAGGCCCAGTGCAGGCCCAGTACAGGTGGTCCCAGAGAAAGGTCAGCGCAGCTGAAGCACCAGTTGGGGGAGACTGCCCTGAGTTTCTGGGGACTGAGCTCAGAGGAGCAGAGGAGAGGCCCTGGGCTGCAGGACGGGGGTCTTGAAGGCCCTGCTGGAGAGGAAGCGATGTGGGGAGGAGGCTGAGCAGCTGGGGCAGCTGGGACCCCTCCCCAGGTCGGGTGAATGAGGCTGAGAACGACTGAGGGACGCAGGTGCCGGGTCACCCGTGACCTTGGCACTGGGGGTCATCTGTCCATGGGACTCTCTGGATGAGAGAGGAGAGGGTCAGGGAGCTAGAGAGGGTGGTGTGGTGAAGTCTGCAAGGAAACTTTCTGAAAAGAAGTGTGGAGGTGGGTTTACTGCTTGGCTCTGCCCCTCTCCTGGCCCACTCCAGCTGGGCCCCACTCTCCACCGCCTGGATGGTCCTGGCTGCATCCCAGAAACAAAGGGGAAGAGGGGACGGCAGCCACAGAGCTAGTAAACATAATGTAAGTGCTGTGAACAGTTACATGGTAACAAACTGTTAAAACTGTATGAAATGGTTAGGTTCCTAGAAAGATAAAAATGTCAACATTGGTATGAAAAACAACAGAGAATTGAATAAGCCAATAAAGCAACAGAAATAATATTCTAAGACCTTTCTTCCTTAAAACAAGCCTGGGACCCAAATGGTTTCACGACTGAGTTCTACCAAACTTTTGAGGAACAATTAATTCCTGTCCAGTACAAGTACATTTGGAAATAGAAAAAGATCCAGAGCTACCTCTTTCATTCTGTGAGGCCTTGGTCAAATCCCAGTCAGAGCCGTATAAGGAAATGCAGATGTGTAACGATGAGCACAGACGTGAGGTTTTGCATAAAGTAGCAGGTTACTGAACCCAAGACCATACTTTTATTTATTATTTATTCATTTATTTATTTATTATTTATTTATTTTGAGATGGAGTTTCGCTCTTGATGCCCTGGCTGGAGTGCTGTGGCATGATCTCGGCTCACTGCAACCTCTGCCTCTCGGGTACAAGCGATCTCCTGCCTCAGCCTCCTGAGTAGCTGGGATTACAGGTGCCCACCGCCACACCTGGCTAGTTTTTTGTATTTTTAGTAGAGATGGGGTTTCACCATGTTGGCCAGGCTGACCTCGAACTCCTGACCTCAAGTGATCCACCTGCCTCGGCCTCCCAAAGTGTTGGGATTACAGGCATGAGCCACAGAGCCCAGCCAAGACCGTGCTTTTCAAAACACCTTATGCGGGAGGGCTTAGCTCATATTGCAAGGCCTATCCAGCATGCAGGAGCTGTCAGTGCACTTCATCACAGTAATAGACTAAAGAAAAATAGTGTCTGAGTTCAATCAATGCAGAAAAAACTTTTGATGATTTTTTCTTTTCCCCTGAGATGGAGTTTCGCTCTTGTTGCCCAGGCTGGAGTGCAATGGTGCGATCTTGGCTCACTGCAACCTCCGCCTCCTGGGTTTAAGCAATTCTCTTGCCTCAGCCTCCCAAGTAGCTGTGGTTACAGGCACGCACCACCACGCCTGGCTAATTTTTGTATTTTTAATAGAGATGGGGTTTCACCATGTTGGCCAGGCTGGTCACGAACTCCTGACCTCAAGTGATCCCCCTGCTTCAGCCTTCCAAAGTATTGGGATTACAGGCGTGAGCCACTGTGCCTGGCCTAAAATTCTTAACAACTAAGATTGGAAAGGAACTTCCCTAAGTTAACAAAGTTTGGATACCCGAACCCTCAGTCTGCATCATAACTGATGGGAAGTGTTAGGCAATTCCCTGTAAGGTCAGTAACAGGAAGGACCTGCCTCTCAATGCAGATCGGATCCTCTGCTGGTTCTATAGGGAAACAAAAGAACCAGGAGGGAAGGGAAGATGGTCATTATTCATCACCTGTCCACCTTTCTGGCCAAGCTATTAGGACTAATCAGAAGTTCCTGCAAGGCGTGGTGGCTCACATCTGTAATCCCAGCACTTTGGGAGGCTGAGGAGGAAGAACTGCTTGAGCCCAGGAATTCGAGACAACCTGGGCAACATAGGGAGACCCCATCTCTACAGAAAAAATGTAGCTGAGTACAGTGGCACAGATCTGTAATCCCAGCTATTCAGGAGGCTGAGGTTGGAGGATCACTTGAGCCCAGGAAGTTGAGGCTGCAGTGAGCCATGATCATGCCACTGTACTCCAGCCTGGGTGACAGAGCAAGACCTTGTCTCAAAAAAGAAAAAAAAAGTTCTGCAAATTTGCCAGTTACAAGACCAACCTACAAAAGCCAAGAACATTTTTCTACACCAGCACTGACCAGCTAGAAAGTATATGAAAACACTATCTACAATAGCAACAGAAACTTATTAACAGCCAGGTGTCATGGCGCATGCCTGTGGTTCCAGCTACTCGAGAGGCTGAGGTGGGAGGATCGCTTGAGCCCAGGAGGCTGAGGCTGCAGAGAGCTGTGATCACGCCAGTGCATTCCAGCCTGGGTGACAGTGCGAGACTGTGTCTTTAAAAAAAAAAAAAAAGGCCGAGCGCCGTGGCTCATGCCTGTAATCCCAGCACTTTGGGAGGCCAAGGCAGGCGGATCACGAGGTCAGGAGATCGAGACCATCCAGACCAACATGGTGAAACCCTGTCTCTACCAAAAATACAAATATTAGCCAGGCGTGGTGGCACACACTTGTAATCCCAGCTACTCAGGAGGCTGAGGCAGGAGAATCACTTGAACCCAGGAGGCGGAGGTTGCAGTGAGCCAAGATCGCGCCATTGCACTCCAGCCTGGGAAACAGAGCAAGACTCTGTCTCAAAAAACAACAACAACAACATCTGTTATCTCACAGTGGGTCCAGAAGGTGAGAGCAGCTCAGGGGGTCGCTCCAACTCAGGGTCCTTGTTAGTTTACACCCATTCATGTGGTCTGCCTGGGCCGTGCCATCTGAAGGCTCTACTGGGGTTGGAGGATCTGCTTCCAGGGCTGTTCATTCATGTGGCTGTTGGCTGGAGGCCCCAGTTCCTCACCACATTGATCTCTCCATAAGGCCGCTTGAGTGTTCCCACAACATGGTGGCTAGCTTCCTGCAGGGTGAGTGATCTGAAAGAGTGCGCAGGAAGCTGCAGCATCTTTTTTTTTTTTTTTTTTGAGACGGAATCTCGCTCTGTCACCCAGGCTGGAGTGCAGTGGCGCGATCTTGGCTCACTGCAAGCTCTGCCTCCCCGGTTCACGCCATTCTCCTGCCTCAGCCTCCCGAGTAGCTGGGACTACAGGCGCCTGCAACCACGCCTGGCTAATTTTTTGTATTTTTACTAGAGATGGGGTTTCACCGTGTTAGCCAGGACGGTCTCCATCTCTTGACCTTGGGATCCGCCCACCTCGGCCTCCCAAAGTGCTGGGATTACAGGCGTGAGCCACTGCACCCAGCCAACTGCAGCATCTTTTATGATCATATTTGGTCTTTACAGTAGAAATAACAAGGAGCACACCGGGGGCGGTGACTCACGCCTGTAATCCCAGCACTTTGGGAGGCCGAGGCGGGCGGATCACCTGAGGTCAGGAGTTAGAGACCATCCAGACCAACATGGAGAAACCCCGTCTCTATTAAAAATACAAAAATTAGCCAGGTGTGGTGGCACACACCTGAGGCTGAGAATTGCTTGAACCCGGGAGGCGGAGGTTGCAGTGAGCCAAGGTCACGCCATTGCACTCCAGCCTGGGCAACAAGAGCAAAACTGTTTCAAAAAAAAAAAAAAAGAAAGAAAAAGAAATAACAAGGAGCTACCTGGGAACCTAGAGCCGAGCCCTGGGGCCAGCTCCTCCACCTCGCAGTGCTTTCTGACAGTTCTCTAGGAACCCAGGTTGGGGTGTGGCCCTGTGGGCCTGGGGCCTTTGCTGTGGTTACCTCTTCCGGCTCATAAGAGGGCTCTGCTGAAGAATTGCTTTGGAGCTCTTTGTGCAGAGAGACCCTGTCAGTGCCCTTTGCTGTGACACCTGCGAGTGGGGACCTAGGATGTCACACCTGAATTAGTGGGGGTGTGCTTCTATATCACCCACTAAGGTACCATGGAGCCCAGAGATGCATCTGCCAGCATCCTTAGTTTTTTATTGTTGTTTGTTCATTTGTTTGAGACAGAGTCTTGCTCTGTACTCGGGCTGGAGTGCGGTGGCACCATTACAGCTCACTGTAGCCTCAACCTCCCGGGCTCAGGCAGTCCTCTCACTTCAGCCTCCTGAGTAGCTGGGACCACAGGCATGCACCACCATGCCGAGCCAACAGCCTTAGTTTTTGCTTTTTACCAATAAGACTTTTTTTTTCCTTATAACTTTGAACAAGTGGACTCCAGAAGTTTTGGGTTCCAGTGCTTTATGTGTCCTAGAGATTCATGCTTTCCAGCCTGGGTCCTGGGCATCATGCCTGGGGCATGGGAGACTCTCCTCTCTAGTCAAGAAATATTTCTTGGGAATCTCTTTTCCTGCTGCTGGTAGGAGAGGTGGAGGGTGGCAGGAGCAGGATGTGTCCCTGGAGACTTGACAGTAGCTGTGTGTCTGCCTGTTGCTGCCTGTCTCCCTCCTCTCCCCCACCTAAGGAGATGGGGCTGGTCCCTGGAGGGCCTCTGATTACAGGGGATGAGACTGTCCTGCATCCAGGGCTTGGGTGAGAAAGAGCCTGGAGCGCCCGCTGCATGCTGTAGGCATGGGGTGGAAACCCAGAGCCCTCTGCCCAGCTGCCCAGGCCCAGAATTGTCAGAGGGCGGGAATCCTTCCTTCTGGCCTCTCTGGTCTATAACCTCTGCCCCATTCCTGGAGCAGATCTGTGTGCCTGTGGAGTCCTCAAGCCCCCTGGTGATGAGTAACCAGAAGGAGGTGCTGCGCTGCTTCACTGTGCTGGGTGAGTGGTGGGCCCAGCTTTGCCCATGGGCATCTGTGGACACTCATAGGGTCACCGCCTGCTGTATGTGGAGGATGGTGGTGGCTGGGGTACTGGTCGGGGATGAGGAGGACCCTGTTTCCACCTCTCCTGGGCCTACCTGTGGCTCCAGAGGCCTCTGAACCAGGGCCTGGGCAGTGGCTGCAGCCTGGAACGTTGTTCACCTCCGAGGAGCGTGCTGCTGACCTGCCCAAATCCTTGGGGGCCTCCACTCACGGTCCAGTCTGCACATTCCCTACCTGCCCCCCGCCTACCTGTTTCTCCACACCCAATCTCTGGCTCCATGGCCTGCTCTCTGCTCCCCCAGGGGGCCTATGGCTGCTAGCCCTGGTCACCTGCCAGCCTCCCATGACCCACCTGGAGGTGCCATGCATCCTGTCACCACCCCCACTGGATGCTGTCCCTATGCCCTGCACAGGCCCTCATAGCCATCCTGGAGGGGCAGCAGATGGTGTGAGGAGGGGCCCTGCTTGCACTTGGGGCTGTCACCCTGCTGGGGCCACAGCATCAACATCTCCCTGAAGCTGATCAGGCAGGCGGGGCCTCAGGTCCCCCACCTACATGAGCATCTACCCTTACACAAGATCCGCAGGAGGGGTGTGGGGAGACTGACTGCAGCCAGGCTGGGGGCAGGGTTATGGTGGGCAGATGGACCACAGGTCTGATACCCAGGCAGAGCAGGCCTCCAGAGCCCACCTGGAATGGGGATGGCTCTGGTCCGTGAAGTACTGGTAAGGGAACTGCTGCAGTCGTTGCCAGAGGGCTCCTGGAGCTTGGGCTGCATTAGCCCTGCTTGGGCTGGGGGTCTGTGTGCTTGACAGCTCAAGTCCCCTTGAGCCTTAGACTGGCCTAGAGCCAAGAGAGTCAAGAGGGGCTACTGATGGCCCTCTTGTGGGCCCCCTCTTGAGCTGGAGATGCTGAAACAAGCACCGGTGTGCTGGGTGGGCCAAGATCTAAGTCCCGGCATGCTCTGGGTGGTGCTGGCGCCGTGGGATAAGGGCTACATGTGCTCCAACCCTGCCTTAGACAAGGGCATCGGAGCCAGGCCCAGTGATTAGGTGGCCCCAGCTTCTCACCTTCACACAGCAACTCTCCTCTGGCTCCTCCCCTGTGCTGGAGAGTAGGTGGACGCTGTGTATAGGGATGAACAAGATGACATGGAGCCTAATCTGTACCCGTTGCCCTGTAGCCTGCAGCTCGCCTGACCGCCTACTGGCCTTCCTGCTGCCCAGGCTGGACACCAGCAATGAGAGGACTCGCGTGGGCACCCTGCAGGTGGTCAGACATGTCATCAACTCGGCTGGTGAGTGCCTCCATGCTAGCCTGGCCGCCACCCCTGGCCATGTCCAGGATGGAGCAGGTCCTGGCAGATTGTGTCCCTCTAAGTGAAAACACCATCCTGCTTTGAATTCTCTAGAAAGATTTCCCTACTTACTATTTTGCAAAATTCTAAACTTTTTGAAAAGTTGCAAGGGTGGTACCTTTCTACCCTTCGCCATATGTTGGTGGCTCACACTTGCTTTGACAGCTGGCTGCAGGAGAGGAGCGCCCGCTCTCTGGAGGGGAAGAGAGGGAAGTGCAGGCTCTCTGTGGAGGGCCTGAGAGGAGAGCGCCTGCAGCTTCCACACAGAGGGGCTGCTCTGGTCAGTGGTCCTTGGGGAAGGGAGCCTCAGAGGCATGGGGCGTGTGGCAGCCCCACAGAAAGTAAAGCATCTGCGTCAGCAGCATGCACTCAGCCTCTGGTGGTAGAAGTAACCCTTGAGGCAGGTGCTCTTCTCCCCATTTACCTGATGAGGTTGGCATCTGAAGTGGAATTCTTAGTGCCCATGCTCTTGTTAGAGATGGGTTTTTCCATTCAGAAGTTCAACATTTCATGGGATTAACCATGCTCAACTTCCCTTTGTTAATTCATCAATCACATTTATGCTTTTCAGCGTTCACTTTGTTTTCCCCATATTTCATTTTTTCCTTGAAGTTCTTTCTCTGTGCATTTACGTATGTACAAATGCATG
This sequence comes from Pan paniscus, assembly GCF_029289425.2. Lineage (NCBI taxonomy): Eukaryota > Metazoa > Chordata > Mammalia > Primates > Hominidae > Pan > Pan paniscus. The sequence goes on from NC_073256.2 coordinate 161,687,400, forward strand.
TACGCAAGGAAATATTTTAACCAAATGACATACTTCAAAACATGCTTTTTTCACTTGCTAGTATATCTTAGAGGACTTTTAACATCAGCACATATACATCTGTGTCATTTTTTGTTTTGTTTTGAGACAGGGTCTCGTTCTTTCACCCAGGTTGGAATGCAGTGGTGCAGTCATAGCTTATTGTAGCCTTGAGCTCCTGTGCTCAAGCAATTCTCCCACCTCAGCCTCCCAAGCAGCTGGGACTGCGGGTGTGCACCACCACGCTCTGCCAGTTTTTTTGTATTTTTGTAGAAATGGGGTCTACTTATGTTGCCCAGGCTGGTCTCGAACTCCTGGATTCAAGTGATCCTCCTTCCTTGGCCTCCCAAAGTGCTGGGATTACAGAAGTGAGATGGGCACCTATGCCGTCTATGTCATTTTTAATTGTTTTTATTTTGAAGTATAATACACATACAGAAAAATGTACACGTTAACTGTTCAGCTTCATGAATAATCACACAGTAAGCCTATGTATTTATTCACCAACCAGGTGAAGAAATGGGACATTGACAACACCCAGGGGTGGCACTCTCAAGTCCCTCAGAAGGGGTGACTTCTAACAATAGAAGATAGTGTTGCTGTTTCAGGATGTTGTACAAAGAGAATTGTATGGTGTAAATAATTTTGTATCTGGCTTCTTTTCCTCAGTATTCTCTTGGTGAAATTTATACATATAGTACAGCTTATTTATTTTCACTCCCGTGAAGGATTCCAGTGAATTATCTACTACAGTGATTCATTTTGCCTGTGATGGGTAAATGGCTATACCCAGTATTTAACTGTTAATGCATAAGCCACTATTAACATTTGTCCTTTACACAGTTAGTGTTTACCTAGATGTAGAATTTTGGGTTATAAAGTATGTATGTGTTCAAGTTGCATAGATAAACCCTTCTGTTTTTCCAAAGTAGCTGTTTATACCCCAATTTATACCCCACACCTTATGTCTCACAAGTGGCTTATGAGCATTATTGCTTCATGTCCTCACCAACATTGGTTGGTCTTTAATTTTAGCCATTTTTGTGGGTATGTTATGAGGTCCTGCTTTGTTGCCCAGGCTGGTCTCCAACTCCTGGGCTCAAGCAATCCTCCCACCTTGGCCTCCCAAAGTACTGGGATTACAGGCGTGAGCCATTGCACCCAGCCAGAAGTCATCATGTTTTCAATGAAAATATTGGAACATGATTGCAAGTTGAGGCCGTGGTTGGTCCCTGCATGTCATTCTTTCAGTCCATGGTCCAGAGAGCTGTTTCTCGTGTTAGACACCAGGCCATCTCAGTTTAAGTGGCTGGGTATAAAAGTCTGAGGTATCTTAATATGTTGCTTTCTTGTCTTCTAGAATCTGTTACTGCTATTGATAACTCATTGATGACTATCTGATTTGACTGTGATTTTCCTTATACATGATTTGGTCTTTTCTGCCTAGATGCCCAAAGGATTTATATATATATATAAATTCTTTGCATATATATAGACACACACACACACACGCATGCATGCCAGGATTACAGGCTGTTTTATATCTTAAAACCGGAAATTTTACTGTGTCTCAGTGTTGGCTATTCTGAGTTGATTTCCCCCCCAGGTCCATAGAGTGCGCATTCAGCATTTGCGTCAATTCTGTTTTATCTCAAGAGACCTTGTTTTTCAGTCATAGCATTTCAGTACCCCCTGACTTCGGAAGCCTTCTCTGGGATTCCCTGTTACATGTGTGTTGTGTCATTGTTGCCTATCTTAGATACTTTTATAAATCAAATTTTTGAAAGGCTTTTGGCCTCCAGTCATATTTTCTTCCAGAATTTTATTTTCTAAAATTGAACATAATCTTCAATAGAAATGCAGTAAAATGCATAAATCTTAACTGTATACTTGGTGACATCTTACACATTGTTCACCCATATGACTACCACTCAAATCAAAATGTGGAACATTTTTCTAAAACCCAAAAAGTTTTCCTTGTATTTATTTTCAGCTAACACCTACACCTACTGTTAAGAAGTGACCTCTTTTATGAGGTCACAGCGCAGGCTTGTGCTCTGTCGCCCAGGCTGGAGTGCGGTGGCACGCTCACAGCTCACTGCAGCCTTGACCTCACGGGTTCAAGGGATCTTCCTGCCTCGGCCTCCTGAGTGGCTGGGACTGCAGGAGTGTACCCGGCCCACCGTTATGACTTCTGTCACCATAATTAATTCTGCCTGCTGTTGAGTTCCATGTAGATGGGCTAGTTGTAGGAGGACCCTTCGTGAGCGTAGGCATTCACTGAGCACGGTGCTGCTGTCAGTGCACTCTTCTTTACTGCTAAGTTGTATTCTGTTACATTTTCTGAATTTAAAAGTTATTTGTTTTCCTGTTAATAGACACTTGGGTTGTTCATGTTCTTTTTCTTTTTTTTTTTTGAGACAGAGTTTCGCTCTTGTTGCCCAGGCTGGAAGGTAGTGGCACGATCTCGGCTCACTGCAACCTCCACCTCCCGGGTTCAAGCGATTCTCCTGCCTCAGCTTCCTGAGTAGCTGGGATTACAGGCGAACACCACCACACCCGGCTAATTTTTGTATTTTTAATAGAGATGGGGTTTCGCCATGTTGGCCAGGCTGGTCTCGAACTCCTGACCTCAGGTGATCCACCCGCCTCGGTCTCCCAAAGTGCTGGGATTATAGGCATGAGCCACCGTGCCTGGCCTTTTTTCTCATTTTAAATTGTCCTCTTTGCCAGACACGGTGGCTCACGCCTGTAATCCCAGAACTTTGCGAGGCCGAGGCAGGTGGATCACCTGAGGTCAGGAGTTTGAGACTAGCCTGGCCAACATGGTGAAACCCTCTCTCTACTAAAAATACAAAAAAATGCCAGGTGTGATGGCACACGCCTGTAGTTCCAGCTACTCTGGAGGCTGAGGCAGGAGAATTGCTTGAACCCGGGCGGCAGAGGTTGCAGTGAGCCAAGATTGCATCACTGCGCTCCAGCCTGGGCGACAGAGCGAGATTCTGTCTCAATTAAAAGAGAGAGAAAAGAAATTAAAAAAAAAAAAAAGGAAGTTCCCTGGTGAGTAAATTGATGAAGCACCTTTTCATATGCTTATTGACCTTCAGATATATTTGCGTATATATGTTGAAGTTCCTTTTCAAGTCTTTTTTTGGGGGGTTGGGGGGGGCCGGTTGTTGTTTTTTTGAGATGGAGTCGTGCTCTGTCACCAAGCCGGAGTGCAGTGGTGCGATCTTGGCTCACTGCAACCTCCGCCTCCTGGGTTCAAGCAATTCTCCTGCCTCAGCCTTCCAAGTAGCTAGGACTACAGGCGCTCACCACCATGCCCAGCTAATTTTTGTATTTTTAGTAGAGACAGGGTTTCACCATGTTGGCCAGGATGGTCTTGATCTTCTGACCTCGTGATCTACCCACCTTGGCCTCCCAAAGTGCTGGGATTACAGGCGTGTGCCACCACGCCCGACCCCTGTTCAGGTCTTTTGCCCATTTTGATTGATTTATAGAGAGAGGGTCTCACTACGTTACCCAGGCTAGAGTGCAGTGCTGTGATCATAGCTTACCACATCCTCGGCCTCCTGGGCTCAAGCGATCCTTCTGCCCCAGCCTCCAGAGTAGCCTGGGTTACAGGAGTGCACTACCATGCCCAGCTGTTGTTCATTTAACAACTGGGTTGTTTGTCGTTTTATTATGATTATTTTGTAGTGTTCTTTATTGGATACATAGAGACATAAATATATGTTTTTATGATTAGTACCTTTATGTTTAAGAAACCTTTACCTGCTCAGAAGTCATGAAGATATTCTTCTATATTTTCTTTTAGATGCTTTATTGTTTGAGCTTGCAAATTTATGTCTGTGATTCATCTTTTACTAATGTTTGGGTGTGGGTGAAATGTAGGGGGCAAGGTGTGTTTTTTTTTTTAATTACTTTTTTTTTTTTTTTTTGAGACAGAGTTTTGCTGTTGTTGCCCAGGCTGGAGTGCAGTGGCGCGATCTCAGCTCGCTGAAGCCTCCACCTCCCAGGTTCAAGTGATGCTCCTGCCTCAGCCTCCCGAGTATCTGGGATTACAGGCACATGCCATCACACCGGCTAATTTTGTATTTTTAGTAGAGACAGGATTTTGCCATGTTGGTCAGGCTGGTCTCAAACTCCTGACCTCAGGTGATCCGCCCGCCTTGGCCTCCCAAAATGTTGGGATTACAGGCATGAGCCACCACACCCGGCCTGCAAGGTTATTTTTATATGGATGTCCAGTTGTTCCAGTCTCACTTGTTGAAAAGACTTTACTTTCTCCATTGAATTGCTTCTGTGCCTTGGTACAAGGTCAGGTAACCTTATGTATTAATGTAACAGCTGCAGTAACAAAGTACCACCGACTGGTGGGTGGGTTTTTTTTTTTTTTCTGTTACCCTGATCTCTGTTTTATCTTCATGTGCATTTTTCCTGTGTGCCTGTCTGTATCCCTGTATCCCCCTTTTATAAGGGTACCAGCCATATTGGATGAAGGGCCCACCCTACTCCAGTGTGACCCCCTCTCAACTTATTAATTCTGCAGTAACTATTTCCAAATAAGGTCACATTCCGAGGTACAGGGGTTGGGATTTGCACATACGAATTTTGAGGCCACAATTCAACTTATAGCATCATATGTTAGTGGGTATATTTCAGGACTCTATTCTTTCCTTACACCAATATCACACTTTTTTTTTTCTTTTTTCTTTTTTGAGACAAAGTCTCACTGTGTCACCCAGGCTGGAGTACAGTGGCGCGACCTTGGCTTACTGCAGCCTCTGTCTCCTGGGTTGAAGCGATTCTCCTGCCTCAGGCTCCTGAGTAGCTGGGATTACAGGCATGCACCACCACGTCCGGCTAATTTTTGTGTTTTTAGTAGAGACAGGGTTTCACCGTGTTGGCCAGGCTGGTCTTGAACTCCTGATCTCAGGTGATCCACCTGCCTCAGCCTCCCAAAGTGCTGGGATTACAGGCATGAGCCAATGCACTCGGCCATTTTGTGTGTGTGTGTGTGTGTGTGTGTGTGTGTGTGTGTGTGTTTAGTGGAGACGGAGTTTCGCCATGTTGGTCAGGCTGGTCTCAAACTCCTGGACTCAAGTGATCTGCCCGCCTCAGCCTCCCAAAGTGCTGGGATTATAGGCCAATATCACATTTTCTCAGTTGTTTTAGTTTTATCCTAAGGCTTTAAATCTGGTAGAGGATGTCCTTCAACTTTATTCTTCTTCAAGATTGTTCATCCCCATTGAAAAATCGTTAGTATAGGCCGGGCACGGTGGCTCAAACGCCTGTAATCCCAGCACTTTGGGAGGCCGAGGCAGGCGGATCACGAGGTTAGGAGATTGAGATCATCCTGGCTAACACGGTGAAACCCCGTCTCTACAAAAAATACAAAAAATTAGCCGGGCGTGGTGGCGGGCGCCTGTAGTTCCAGCTACTTGGGAGGCTGAGGCAGAGAATGGTGTGAACCCAGGATGCAGAGCTTGCAGTGAGCTGAGATGGTGCCACTGCACTCCAGCCTGGGCGACAGAGTGAGACTCCGTCTCAAAAAAAAAAAAAAAAAGAAAAAAGAAAAATTGTTAGTATAAAAGAAATCATGGAAGGGCACAGTGGCTCACACCTGTAATCCTAGCACTTTGGGATCCCGCAGCAGGCAGATCGCTTTATCCTAGGAGCTTCAGACTAGGCTGAAAAACATGGTGAAACCCTGTCTCTACTAAAAATAAAAAAAGCCAGGTGTGGTAGCATGCATCTGTAGTCCCAGCTACTCTGGGGACTGAGGTGAGAGGATCACCTGAGCCCAGGAGGTCGAGGCTGCAGTGAGCTGTGACGGTGCCACTGCATTTCAGCCTTGGCTACAGAGTGAGACCCTGTCTCAAAAAAAAAAAAAAAAAAAAAAAAGGGAAGGAAATGTAGAAACCACATAAAACAAATGTGTGACTTATTACATATCATTCTAAGACAACAACATCAGATCTACCACCAGGTCTTCTGGATTGAAGTTGCCACCGAGACGCCCCTCCTTGCATCCTATTCCAGTCACAGTTCTTCACTCCCCAACAAGTAACAGCTATCCTGATTTTTATAGTAATCACTCCCTTATGATTAGCTGTGTCCACTTTAAAAGCCTACCTATGGCCGGGTGCGGTGGCTCACACCTGTAATCCTAGCACTTTGGGAGCCTGAGAGGGGCGGATCACTCGAGGTCAGGAATTTGAGACCAGCCTGGCCAATACAGGGAAACCCTGTCTCTACTAAAAATACAAAAATTAGCCAGCGTGGTGGCAGGTGCCTGTAATCCCAGCTACTTGGGAGGCTGAGGCAGGAGAATTGCTTGAACCTGGGAGGGGGAGGTTGCAGTGAGCCGAGATTACACCACTGCATAAACAGGCCCTGTGAGGTGGCTCACACCTGTAATCCCAGCACTTTGGGAGGCCAAGGCAGGCAGATTACTTGAGGCCAGGAGTTCGAAACCAGCCTGGGCAACATGATGAAACCCCGTCTCTACTAAAAATGCAAAAATTAGCTGGGTATAGTGGCGCACACCTGTCCCAGCTACTCAGGAGGCTAAGACATGAGAATCGCTTGAGCCCAGGTGGCAGAGGTTGCAGTGAGCCAAGATCGTGCCACTGCACTCCAGCCTGGGTGACAGATGGAGACTCTGTCTCTCTCTGTCTCTCTCTCTCTCTCTCTCTCTCTCTCTCTCTCTCTCTATATATATATATATATATATATACATTCAAATTTATATAGAGATAATAATGTATAAATATATTTTTTACATAGATTTAAGTCTTTTTTTGGAGGCTTGACCATTGATGATTTTGTTTTAGTGTGGTAAAATACATGTAATATAAAATTTAGCATCTTAATCGTTTTTAAGCAAATGCTTCAGTAGTGTTAAGTACATTCTCATTGTCAGGCAACTGTCACCACCATCTGCCTCCACAACTCTTTTCATCTTGCAAAACTGAAACTCCGTGCCTGTGAAACAGCAACTCCCCATATTTAAGTCCCTCATAAGCTACAGGTTCCCCTCCGTTCTTCTCTTTCTCTTATAATTTATCTGTAGAAGAACCTGGCTGTTTATTCTGTGGATTTGCTCATTGTTGAGTTTTGCTGACTGCATTGTCAAGGTGCAAGTCAACATGTTTCTCTGCCGTCTGAATTTCTAGCACATTGGTAGCTGGATTCAGAAACAGATTCAGACTCAAGCTCAGTCCCTTGGGCAAGACGATAGGGGTCATGTGATATGTGGTATTCTCTCCTTTGAACGTCAGTCTTAGCAGCATTGATGCTGAATGCCTGTATCCATTAATTAATTAATTGGTGGGAGGATGATACTATAATTCTATCATTTATTTTTCATTAAGTGGAACACCTTGACAAAGAGATACTTGCCCCAGGTACCATTTGCTTACCCAGGGGTATGGTTCATATAAGAAAGGCAGGGTTGGCCGGGCACAGTGGCTCACGCCTGTAATCCCAGCACTTTGGGAGGCGGAGGCAGGTGGATCACGAGGTCAGGAGTTCAAGACCAGCCTGACCAACATGGTGAAACCCCCCCTCCCTACTAAAAAATACAAAAATTAGCCAGGCATGGTGACGCGGGCCTGTAATCCCAGCTAATCCAGGAGGCTGAGGCAGAGAATCGCTTAAACCCAGGAGACAGAGGTTGCAGTGAGCCAAGATTGCGACACTGCACTCCAGCCTGTGCGACAAGAGTGAAATTCCGTCTCAAAAAAAAAAAAAAGAAAAAGAAAGGTAGGTTCAGCCCTTGATTCTTTTGTGTTTTTATTTATCAGTTTTCAAGGTAGTGGATTGGTTTCCTATCACCCTCCAGAGGTGGTTTGGAAGGACGCATTTGATGGCTTCAATCCAGAGCAGTCATCACCATCACCGAAGCTCAGATCGTCTTGTCTTTGGCAAGCGGCAGCCTCTTGAGATCTGAATCCCTCTGATATGGCCCTGCTGGTCTTTGGCAGCTCATGTTTTAGGCTTCTTTCATCTGTTTCTTGCTTTAGACCTGGAATTGGCCATTTCTACAAAAATAGCCCTGGTTCCTTTTAGTGAGAAGCTGTCTTGTTTTTTTGTTTGTTTGTTTGTTTGTTTGTTTTTGAGATGGAGTCTCACTCTGTCGCCCAGGGTGGAGTGTAGCAGCTCAAACACGGCTCACTGCAACCCTAACCTCCTGGGCTTAAGGGATCCTCCTGTCTCAGCCTCCTAAGTAGCTGGGACTTGCAGGTGCACACCACCACACCTGGCTAATTTTTCTATTTTTTGTAGAGATGGGGTCTCACTATGTTGCCCAGGCTGGTCCTGGATTCCTGGGCTCAAGTGATCCACTTGCCTCGGCCTCCCAAAGTACTGGCATTACAGGTATGAGTCACTGCACCTAGCCAAGAAGTTACCTTTTAAGACAGTAGTCTGTTTCTGGAGGGCTCGTTACTTCTGGATGGTTACTATTCCTGGGCCTTTTCAGTAGACAGAGCTAGGAAATATCTCTTATCAGTAGATAGATAAAATACCTTATGAGTTCATGTTGATACTTCCAGTTCAACATATGGACCTCAGAGATTTTTACCTCTCTTCTGTTACATATATATTTTTTTTTTTTTTGAGACAGTCTTGCTTTGTTCCCCAGGCTGGAGTGCAGTGGTGGGATCATGGCTTACTGTAACCTCTGTTTTCCAGGTTCAAGCGATTCTCATGCCCCAGCCTCCCTACTAGCTGGGACTACAGGCATGTGCCACGACACCCAGTTAATTTTTGTATTTTTTAGTACAGATGGGGTTTCACCATGTTGGCCAGACTGATCTTGAGCTCCTGATCTCAAGTGATCCACCTGCCTCGGCCTCCCAAAGTGTTGGGATTACAGGCATGAGCCACCGCATCTAACCTCTTTTCTGTTACATCTCTATCTCTGTTCTCAGGAATCCAGTTCTCAAGGTTAATAGAATTGGACTATCCCATAATTACCATTTGTTTGATCTCGTTACACAGGCAGCACTAACACCAGAATAACACTGATGTTGCCATCACCAGTCACATGACTGAAACATGAGGACTGCCCTGCACGTGCTGCTCCACAGCCTGCTGATCTAACAGCCGTGCCCTGCGTCTGTTGTTTGAGTCACCATGGCTGTTACATCCCGTGCTCTCCCTTCTCTGCCTTCTTGGTGTTGGTTCTGCAGGCGACTGCCCATGTGGCCCTCAGCCTCATCCTCTGTTCATGGCTCTCTGCCACTCTTGTTGTCCAAAGCTCTTTCTCTGTAGGTTCCATGGGAAAAGCTCATGGGAACATGATCCTCGACCTCATGCTTGCTGATCATAGTTTATTGTGCCTTTTATAGTTGATGGTTTTGCTGGTTATAGGATTCTTGGCTGACATTTCCTTGAGTGTCTTAAGTTATTCCATATTCTTCTGGCAGAGAGTTGCCAGATTTAGCAAAAACAAATAAACAGGATGCCCCAAATATTGTGTGGGACATTTTTGTACTGAAAACATGATTTGCTGGGCTGGGAGCAGTGGTTCGCGTCTGTAATCCCAGTACTTTGGGAGGCCAAGGCGGGCAGATCATTTGAGGTCAGGAGTTCAAGAACATCCTGGGTAACATGGTGAAACCCCGTTTCTGCTAAAAATACAAAAATTAGCTGGGCGTGGTGGCGTGTGCCTATAATCCCAGCTACTCAGGAGGCTGAGGCAGGAGGATCACTTGAGCCTGGGAAGCAGAGGTTGCAGTGAGCCAAGATCACACACTGCACTCCAGCCTGGGCAGCAGAGCAAGACTCCGTCTCAAAAAAAAAAAATTATTTATTGTTTATCTGAAAATCAAATTTAACTGAGCATCTCATATTTTATCTGGCAACCCTATTCTGGCATAAAGCATTGTTATCGAAGTCTGATGATAATCTAATTTTCTATCCTCTTAGATGCCGTGGGGTTTTTTTTTTGTTTCTTTGTTTTGGTTTTGTTTTCTGATGTCCAAAAGATGTTCTTCTTTCTCTTTAAAACACAGTAATTTCATAGAATATCCTGATGTTGGTCCTGCAGTGCCCTGCAGTTGGGACAGAGCCCTGCTCCTCACCACGGCCTTTCTGCTCCCACCAGCTCCCTGGGCCAAGCTCCCACCAGGGATCCCTCCTTGGCCACACTCGGCTGCCTGATGTTGGAGGCTCTTCCAGCCTGGAATCATCTTTCTGTGGCTCCCACATAGCCAGCTCTCTTCCTTTGAGTCTTAGCTTCAGGGTCACTTTTCAGAATAGCCCTTGGTGTTGACCCCCTTCTTCCAATGCAACACCCCCATGAATATGTTTCTCAGCCTCTCGTCTGCACCTCTCCTGATGCTGCCACAGTGTGTGGTGATCTTATTTACTGTCCAGTTGTCTTTGTGTCTTTTCCATTAGGACATAAGCTACTTGAGGGCAAGCCCCATCTGCCTTATAAAGGGCCTAGCAGGGAGTTGGCCTCCCCATAAACTTGAGGAGTGAATAAAATATTGCAGGTAAACCCCGGTGCATGTGAAATGTTATCGGTGACCGTAACTTTTGGTTTTTCCTTGGTGCTTTTTAGTTTGTTTGTTGTCTTGAATCTCAGGGACATGGGCCTGCATGGGCCCAAATCCTCAGCCACACCCTGGCTTGCTTGTGTTCTGCATTCTCATGTGGGGCCGCGGCCACCCCAGCCATTGTTCGTTCCCTTTGTCTCCTCTTCTGGGAGGCAACTGCTCATGGCTCATGTCCATTTTTCTATTGGGTTGTTCGTTTATATTCTTTAACTTTTTGTATTAGGGTTCTCTAGAGGGACAGAACTAATAGGATACATGTGTATATGAAGGGGAATTTCACGATCACAGGGTCCCACAATAGGTGGTCTGCAAGCTAAGGAGCAAGGAAGCCAGTCCCAGTCCCACAGCTGAAGAACCTGGAGTCTGATGTTGGAGGGCAGGAAGCATCCAGCACGGGAGAAAGATGCAGGCTGGGAGGCTAAGCCAGTCTAGTCTTTCCACATTCTTCTTCCCGCATTTATTCTGGCCATGCTGGCATCTGATTAGATGGTGCCCACCAAGATTGAGGATGGGTCTGCCTTTCCCAGTCCACTGACTCAAATGTTAATCTCCTTTGGTGACACCCTCACAGACACATCCAGGAACAATACTTTGCATCCTTCAATCTAATTAAGTTGACACTCAACTATTAACCATCAAACTTTTTAATCTTTTATTGGGAAATACAAATACAGGTTGATTGTCTGTAATCTAAAAATTAGAAATCACAAATGTTCCAAAGTTCGAAACTTTTTGAACACTGACATCATGATGAAGATGACCTTAACACTACAGGAAATGTACAGAAACACCGTGGTGAGTGTGCGATGGGCTTACTGAAGAGCTGGAGCAGCAGGACACGTAACAGAGCAAGAAACCATGGCAGTGTACAAAATCAGAGTGATGTCTAAGACAAAAACCATTGTTAGTGAGGCAGATGACCCTGGAGGAATCACTTTAAAAAGCATCTGGCAGAATGCCCCTCCTCCCTAGAGGACCACTTCCTGGTCCCTCAGCTGCATCTGAGGTTTCTTCTCACCTAAAAAATGAAACACAGGCCGGGCATGGTGGCTCACACCTGTAATCCCAGCACTTTGGGAGGCCGAGACCGGCAGATCACGAGGTCAGGAGATCGAGACCATCCTGGCTAACACGGTGAAACCCCATCTCTACTAAAAATACAATGAAAAGTAGCCGGGCGTGGTGGCGGGCACCTGTAGTCCCAGCTACTCAGGAGGCTGAGGCAGGAGAATGGCATGAACCTGGGTGGCAGAGCTTGCAGTGAGCCAAGATTGTGCCACTGCACTCCAGCCTGGGTGATAGAGCGAGACTCTGTCGCAAAAAAAAAAAAAAAAAGAAAAATAATGAAACACGGGCTGGGTGCGGTGGCTCACGCCTGTAATCCCAGCACTTTGGGAGGCCGAGGCAGGCGGATCACCTGCGGTCAGGAGTTCAAGACCAGCCTGGCCAACATGGTGAAACCCCCATCTCTACTAAAAATACAAAATTAGCCGGGCGTGGTGGCACATGCCTGTAATCACAGCTACTTGGGAGGCAGGAGAATCACTTGAACCTGGGAGGCGGAGGTTGCAGTGAGCCGAGATTGCACCATTGCACTCCAGCCTGGGCAGCAAGAGTGAAACCCTGTCTCAAAAAAAACAAAGAGCCTGGCGCAGTGGCTCACGCCTGTAATCCCAGCACTTTTGGAGGCTGCGGTGGGCAGATTACGAGGTCAGGAGAGCGAGACCATCCTGGTTAACACAGTGAAACCCCATCTCTACTAAAAATACAAAAAATTAGCCGGGCGTGGTGGCGGGCACCTGTAATTCCAGCTACTCGGGAGGCTGAGGCAGGAGAATGGCGTGAACCCAGGAGGCAGAGCTTGCAGTGAGCTGAGATCACACCACTCCATTCCATCCTGGGCAACAGAGCAAGACTCCGTCTCAAAAAAATAAGAAGAAGAAACACAGTGTCCAGTGTCTTTGCCATCAGTACTCAACAGTCTTGTTTGTGAGTGGAGACTGGAAGCTGCTGTTGATTGCTGCTGCAGCTGTTTAATGGCTGCTCCAGGTGTTCTGGTGGTCCCACTGTTCACTTGGTTACCCTGAACACATGATGTCTTCATTGTATTAATGGTATGTCATATTTTTTACTGCTTTTTTTTTTTTTTTTTTTTTGAAATGGAGTCTCGCTGTGTCGCCCAGGCTAGAGTGCAGTGTCATGATCTCAGCTCGCTGCAACTTCCACCTCCTGGGTTCAAGCGATTCTCCTGCCTCAGCTTCCCGAGTAGCTGGGATTACAGGCACCTGCCACCACATCCGGCTAATTTTGGTATCTTTAGTAGAGACGGGGTTTCACCATGTTGGTCAGGCTGGTCTCAAACTCCTGACCTCCTGATCCATCCGCCTTGTCCTCCCAAAGTGCTGGGATTACAGATGTGAGCCATCGCGCCTGGCCTATTGCTAAGTTCTTATGTGTGAATAAGTGTAAGAAATGATTGCTTATTGAGCTGGGTGTGGTGGCTCATGCCAGTAATCCCTGCGTTTTCGGAGGCCAAGGTAGGAGGATTGAGTCCAGGAGTTGGAGACCAGCCTGGGCAACATAGTGGGATCTCATCACTTAAAAAAACGAAACAAAATGATTGCTTATTGGTAGCATATAAATTTAGTCAGGAGTGACAGGGGTGGCAGACAACCACAGATTGTCCACATGGGTGCTAAAAGGTGACACTTGTGCTTTCTAACAGTTCAGTGTACACAAACTTTGTGCACAAAATTTTAGAAATCCTGTATGAAATACCTCCAGGCTATATGTGTAAGGTGTATATGAACCATAAATGAATTTTGTGTTTGGACTTGGATTCTGTTTCCAGGAACTCTCATTATGTATATGCAAATATTCCAAGCTCTGAAAGACCCCAAAATCTGAAACACATCGGGTCCCAAGCATTTCAGATAAGGGAATGCTCAATCTATTCAAGCTGAAAGTTCTCAGAACACACGGCCCATCAGCCCCTCCATGGCAGTCACTGACTCTCACAGGGACCAAACATTGTTGGTTGTTGTTGTTTTTTTCTTTTCTTTTCTTTTGAGACAGGGTCTCACTCTGTCACCCAGGCTGGAGTGCAGTGGCACGATCTCGGCTCACTACAGCCTCTGCCTCCCGGGTTCAAGCGATTCTTGCACCTCAGCCTCCCGAGGAGCTGGGATGACAAGTGTGCGTGACCACACCTGCCTAATTTTTGTGGGACCAGACCTTATTGTTTTAGTTTTGCCGCTATTGTGTGAGTCCCTAAGTAACATAATGTGGTCTTGCCCGTTTCTGAACTTTATAAACATAGGATCATACTGCTGTATTCTTCTCTGTTTTACCTCTTTATCCAGTAGGTCGTTGCCAGGATCCCTCTGGGTGGCTGTGTTAGCGGCCCGGGATCCCTCGGGCGGCTGTGTTAGTGGCCCAGTATCCCTCGGGCGGCTGCGTTAGAGGCCCGGGATCCCTCGGGTGGCTGCGTTAGCGGCCCGGGATCCCTCTGGGTGGCTGCGTTAGCGGCCCGGGATCCCTCTGGGTGGCTGCGTTAGCGGCCCGGGATCCCTCTGGGTGTCTGCGTTAGCGGCCCGGGATCCCTCTGGGTGTCTGCGTTAGCGGCCCGGGATCCCTCTGGGTGGCTGCGTTAGCGGCCCGGGATCCCTCTGGGTGGCTGCGTTAGCGGCCCGGGATCCCTCTGGGTGGCTGCGTTAGTGCCCGTCTACTCAATTCCATTGCTGTGTCTTGCCCCATGGCTTGGAAGCCAGCGCCCCGTCAGCCCCTGTCCTAGTGTGTTGTGCGCTTGGGCTCTTGGCAGTTTGCTGTCATAAACAGGCCCCCCTGCATATGTCAGAGCTCCTCTGGTGCAGGAACATTACCCGAGATGGACTTGGTGGGTCTCAGGTGTGTGTATCCTCTGCCTTTTAGATGATGCCGAGGTGTTTTCCAAAGTCCCCATGCCAGTTTCTCCAGCAGCCTCCAAGCATTCTACCTGTTCCAGCATCCTTACTCCCATGAGGTTTTGCACCGGACTCCTGCGCCTATTCCAGTCAGGCCGTCATTCTGTGTCTCTCTGGCCAGCGGGGAAGCCCAGTGGCGTTGCGTGGGTGTTGGCCCTTGAGATTTTTTTTCACATCTTTCGTCTTTCTGTTGATGAGTCTTGTTCTCATCAACTTGTTGGAATTCCCGGCACCCTTTGCTGTGTCCACCACAGTGGCTGTCCTTCCAGCTCAATTCATACTATTTTGATTAACAGAAATTCTGAACTTCACTGAAATTCAGTGGTCGTTTACCATCCTCCCCTCCTCTCCCCTCCCGTCCCCTCTCCCCTCCCCTCTCTCCTCCCCTCTCCCCTCCTGTCCCCCCTCCCCTCCCCTCTTCCCTCCCCTCCCCTCTCGCCTCCCCTCTCCCCTCCCCTCCTCTCTCCCCTCCCCTCCGCTCTCCCCTCCCCTCTTCCCTCCCCTCCCCTCTTCCCTCCCCTCTCCCCTCCCCTCCGCTCTCCCCTCCCCTCTTCCCTCCCCTCCCCTCTTCCCTCCCCTCTCCCCTCCCCTCCCCTCTCCCCTCCCCTCCCCCCTCCCCTCCCCTCCCCCTCCCCTCCCCTCCCCCTCCCTCCCCCCTCCCCCTCCCCTCCCCCTCCCTCCCCCCTCCCCCTCCCCTCCCCCCTCCCCTCCCCCCTCCCCTCCCCCCTCCCCTCCCCCCTCCCCTCCCCCCTCCCCTCCCCCCTCCCCTCCCCTGTTTTGACAGGATCTTGCTCTGTCACTCAGGCTAGAGTGTAGTGGTGTGATCTCAGCTCACTGCAACCTCCGCCTCCTGGGCTCAAGTGATTCTTGTGCCTCGGCCTCCCAAGTAGCTGGGACTATAGGTGTGCACTACTACCCTTAGCTAATTTTTGTGTTTTTTTGTTGTTGTTGTTGTTGTTGTTGTTTGTTTTTGAGACAGAGTCTCGCTCTGTTGCCCAGGCTGGAGTGCAGTGGCGCGATCTCAGCTCACTGCAAGCTCTGCCTCCCGGGTTCACGCCATTCTCCTGCCTCAGCCTCCCAAGTAGCTGGGACTACAGGCATCCACCACCATGCCTGGCTAATTTTTTGTATTTTTAGTAGAGACAAGGTTTCACCGTGTTAGCCAGGATGGTCTCGATCTCCTGACCTCGTGATCCGCCCGTCTCGGCCTCCCAGAGTGCTGGGATTACAGGCGTGAGCCACCGCACCCGACCAATTTTTGTATTTTTTAGTACAGAAGGGGTTTGGCCATGTTGTCCAGGCTGGTCTTAAACTCCTGGGCTCAAGTGATCTGCCCACCTTGGCCTCCCAAAGTGCTGGGTTTACAGCCATGAGCCACCACGCCTAACCCCTTACATCTTTTCTTATTGCCTTCCATACTTCCCAGTTCTGAGGCTATGAAGATCCTTCTACAGCATCTTCTAAAAGCAGTATGGTGTGTCTCATGGTTAGATCTGGAACCTGTCTTTTCTGAGCTTCTATGGCACACGTCTGTTTCATCCTCCTAACCCAGGGCTGGAGTCGCCCCAGACGTGACAGGGGAGTTCCCACAAGGGAGTGTCCCAAACCCTCAGAGAAGGGACCAATTGGGATCCCAAAGAAGCACTAAATGCCAGCTCAGAGCATTAATTAGGGGAACATTGGCATAGAGAGCTGCAGCTGGCCTCGAAACCGACAGTGAGAGACAAGGTGTTCTACCCGGGTGTGCCCGCATTGAGGAGCCAGGGTATGGGGTGTATGAGCAGCTTTAAGGCACTGGGTTCCAGGCATGAAGAGGCTGTGTCTAGCTCTGCCATTTGCTGCTCCGCAGTCCCTGGGGCCTCCAGTTCCTCATCTGTGACATTGGGTTGTCGTGACCCTTCTCTCCAAGGACTGTCGTGTGGGACAGCAGTCCTGTCCTGTGCAGTGGACCTCAGAGGGCACTTGCACTGTCCCCAGTGTCCTTCATTTTTATAGTCTCTCAGCCACTCTTAGATATCCACTTTTTATCCCCATTTAAATATCCGGAAATGAAGGCCCTGTTGATGGTTCTCAAGGGGGTCCCCAGACCAGCAGCATTAGCTCACCTTGGAACGTATGAGAAATGCACACCTGAGCCCCCCAAGACCTGCTGAGTCAGCGCCTGGAGGGGGAGCAGGAGAGGACCCTGCCCCCAGTGCTTAATCCGCCTTCAGTGATTCTGATGCTGTAGCGCTTGAGAACCACTGAAGGAACTTCCCCGGCGTTGGAACCTGGGTGTACCTGACTCAGGCCCATTCTTCTACGACCGACCGCCCTAAACTACCAGCCGCTTAGCTTTTGGATTAGGTAGAATGATGTTATTTGAGGAAAGTAAATCATTTGTCCCCTGAAGAAAAGTGGGTATGCTTTCCTTATGCTCCCTCTTCCTCCTACACGGGGACCACGGGGAAGCCAGGCCCCTGGTGATGTGGAATGGACCTTGAGGTCCTCATCTCAGTGGTAGGCTGAGCTGTCCTGTCTGTTTCTTGCAGCTGCTCAGATGGAAGATAAAAAGCCCTTTATCCTGTCTTCCATGAGGCTTCCTCTCCTGGACACCAACAGCAAGGTAAACCACATGGGCCAGCCCAGGCTGCACCACCACACCACAGGCAGCTGCAGGGTGTGGCCAGGCTGTGCTGTGAGATCACCCACCAACCAGGCGGCCACCACCCTTGGCTGGACTGAGCTTGGGAACAAAGGATGACAGTGTGCCATTCAGTGTGTGGCTGGTGCTTTTCCCACATCTCACTCAGGAAACAGTCCCCAAGGCCACCCTACACTGGCACCAGTTATAGGCCCGCGGGTCCCTAGCCCCTCCTTCAGGCTCAGTTGTTCTCTAGAAGGACCTGGAACTCACAGTGCTGCTCTGCTCGCGGTGATTGCAGCAAAAGGATGCAGGTCCACGTCAGCCACGGTTGGGGTGCCTGGGACAGAATCCGGGAGGGCCCACACACAGGGCTCCCAGCCATCCTCCCCTGGGGTCACGGACAGGGTTAGACCCCCCGCCCCTCCTCACAGCAGCAATGTGGGTCACAGAGCACCACAACCAGGGAAGCTCCTGCCTTGGGGTCTGTCATGTGGACCCGGTTGGCGCCCTCGTGGCTGAGCTATCTCCAGCCCCTCTGGAGGTGGAGCTGATGCCACGTGGCCCGTAGCCTCCACCTGTCACATGAGACCATCTGGTGTGGCCTAAGACCCCAGGTGGACAAGAACATTCTTACCAGGCCAGATGTTTGGGGCTTAGTGATGACCTCCCAGGAACCCAGGGCAGAGGCCAGGCCTAGCTTTGGGCGGGTGGATCTTTGCGAAAGTTAGGACTGCACCCAGGTTTGCACCCAGGTTACCCAGGGGCTGCTGTCTTGGGTAGGACCTGCTTGCTACAGGGGGAGCAGAGACCCTTAGCCCTCTCGGGGGCTGCTCCAGCCTTTGTGCTGGGCCTCCTCTTGGGGTCCTTCTGTGAGACTCTTGTTGTTTCCCCAGAAGCTACTGAAACGGACCCCATGCCACATCTGTTGCAGTGCTCCTTACATGTTCCACACACTCCCCAGCGTTCAGAGCTCTTCTCCCCAACGTACCCCTGACAGGGTCTTTTGGTCCTTTTGGACACCACCTGCAATGCCAGGTGGCTAAACGCACACAGTCTGAGCACTCTGAGACCAACCGGCTCACTCCTCCACACCCACCCTGTTCTCTGAGATAGCACAAGGAGGAAGTGCTTGGAGAAGCCTCCTCGGGGTGGGGATGCTGGACGTGAGAGCTGAAGGGGCAGAGGCGTGGTCGCGATGCTGGAGAAAAGGATCCCCAGGGAGGGCAGCATGGGCAGAAGCCATGGCTCAGGGGAAGGGCTGGTTGCACCACATTGGCCTGGCTGTGCCTCCAAGTCACCAGGCATGGTTACTGGGCGAGGCTGGACATGCAGGCTCAACTCCTAGGATTGCTTGGGTGACAACTGCAGATTCAGGGACCAGATTTATGGTACACCCCAGGAAACATGGGGATCACAAGAGAGAAGCTAGCTCAGAAAGACAGCAGCCCCACCCCGAGGCCAGGGTGAGCCCCGGACGGAGGGATGGGTGTATTTGGAGCCTGGGAAGGGCAGCTGCCAGTGCCCAGGAGGCTGGGGGTTGGGGGCAGGGTGGCTTTGGGTGGAGCCCTCAGCAGAGCAGCTCTCTTGGAGTTGGGGTGCAGCTTGATGGAAGTGGATGGAGGAGGGAAAGTAAGTGAGATGCTCTCCTCTGGCAGCAGGGGAGGGAGGCAAAGGGAACTGGAGGAAAAGAATCCTTCCCTACGGACCTGAGCCCATCCACAAGCTGGCGGGAAGGCTGCCTTCCAGGGGCAAAGGGGCCTTCACACAGCTTAGGGACAGAGAAAAAGGCAGACACAGGCACAGGTGCAGGTGCAGGTACAGGTACATCCAGGTACAGGTGTGGGTGCAGACCCAGGTAGGTATGTATAGATATGGGTGTGAGTGCAGGCTTAGGTGTGGATGCAGGTAATTATAGGTATGGGTGTTGGTGCTGGCACAGGTGTGGAGGAAGGTAGGTTCAGGTACAGGTGTGGGAGCAGGCATAGGTGTGGATGTGGGTGCAGGTAGGTACAGGTGCAGGTATGGATGCAGGCACAGGTGCAAGTGTGGGTGCAGGCATAGGTGTGGGTATAGGTGTGGGCGTTGGCACAGGTATGTGGGTACAGGCCCAGGTGTGGATACAGGTAGGTACAGGTGTGGGTACAGGTGCAGGCCCAGATGTGGGTGCAGGTAGATCCAGGTACAGATGTGGGGGTAGGTCCAGGTACAGGTGTGGGTGCAGGTACAGGTGTCAGTGTAGCTGCAGTTGTGGGCACATGTGTGGATGTGGGTGGGAGGAAGACTGAGGTTCCTCTCTGCTGGCTGGACTGGCATGGCAGTCTCTGCGTCCCCTTCCTGATCTCCCATTTGTTCTCTGGGCAGGTGAAGCGGGCAGTGGTGCAGGTGATTAGCGCCATGGCCCACCACGGCTACCTGGAGCAGCCTGGAGGTGAGGCGATGATCGAGTACATCGTGCAGCAGTGCGCGCTGCCCCCCGAGCAGGAGGTAAGGGGCTGCCACCTTGCCTGCCTCCTAGGCCCACGCTGCCCCTGGCCTGTGTTAGGCACTGGCATCAGGAGCCACTGGCCCAGCAGATGGTGGATGTGTGGGCTGCAGTCTGCGTGCGGAGGTGCCCTCTGCTGTCTTTTGTTTAATAGAGACAGGGTCTTGCTTCTGTGGCCCAGGCTGGAGTGCAGTGGCTGTTCTCAGGTGTGATCATAGCACACTGCAGCCTGGAACTCCTGGGATCAAGAGACCCTCCCGCCTCAGCCCCCCAAGACTACAGGCACATGCCACTGTGCCTGGCTCCCTCTGGTTTCTGAGTCAGAGCCTCTGCATTGAGCCAGTCCTCTCAGCAGCTCCCAGGACTCAGAACGCAGAAGCAGGAAATGGAGAGTTTGTCCTATTTGGGGCTTTTCTATTTAAGAAGTTACTGTACAAATGCCAATTTCTTGAAGGAGAGCAAGGTAGAACGTGGTGAAATAACCCACAGATGGTCTAGACAGCCCTCTGTCACCCTGAGCTGCAGCCTGCTGGCTGCTGAGCGCATCAGTGCTTGAGTCCCTGCAGCTCTGGGTCTGGTTCTTCAAGTTGGCAAAGCTGGTCTGTCCACCAAGGCCAGCTCAGAACAGACACGCCGCCCTCCTTGTGTTCTCGTGACCATCACTGTGGTGCCCGCTGTGCCCCAAGTGGGATACGTGAATTTAACTGGAAACATCTGAGCTCAGTGACAGCATGCTGTGATGTTGCTTCTAAGTGCGTGGTCGTCAGTGAGGAAGCCGCACACATGCCTGTTCTGCAGGCCCCAGCAGGTGGGCCGCCACCAGCTCAGCTGATTCTGACCTCAGCGTCTTCATGGCAGCTCCACGGGTCGTTAGGCATGAACTGGAGAGCCAAGGCCTCTGTTTTAGTCTTTCAGTTCCCAAGAGTTTGGGAGTTGGAGGTTTCTTTGAATATTAGAAAACGTTATTAAGGTTTTCTAAAACCAAAAGAAAAACCATTTTGAATAGGATGGAATCTAACACTCAGATATTTATACCTAAGTAATAATAATTATTATTTTTGAGACAGGGTCTCGCTCTGCCAGCCAGAC
Source organism: Pan paniscus (assembly GCF_029289425.2). Classification (NCBI taxonomy): domain Eukaryota; kingdom Metazoa; phylum Chordata; class Mammalia; order Primates; family Hominidae; genus Pan; species Pan paniscus. Next base: position 161,708,154 of record NC_073256.2, read on the forward strand.
TGGAGTGCATTGGCGAGATCACAGCTCACTGCAGCCTTGAACTGTGCTGAAGCGATCATCCTACCTCAGCCTCCTGAGTAGCTGGGACTACAGGCTCATGCCACCACACCTGGCTAATTTTTTATTTTTTGTAGAGACGAGATCACACTATGTTGCCCAGGTTGCTTTCGAACTCCTGAGGTCAAGCAACCCTCCCACCTCGGCCTGAAAAAGTGCTAGGATTACAAGTGTGTGCTCAAGCAACCCTCCCACCTCGGCCTGAAAAAGTGCTAGGATTACAGGTGTGTGCCACCACACCCAGCACTCAAATGTGTTTTAACCACAGCACCTTGCTGTTTCTGTGGAGCCTCTCACTCAGTCTCCATTGCTTGATGTGTGGGGTTCAGTGTATCGACCTTTCTACTTTTGCATGTTTCAAATTATTCGTGATCAAATGTTCAAAAAGCAAAGCAGGACATGTTGCTCTGAGACAAGTGGGCCTTGGGGTGTTCGCCAGACACACTGCAGAGGGGGTGAGCGTCAGCGGCAGGCCCTGTGGTGCCACTGGGTGCTGGGCTCTGTGGTTCAGCCCAAGGGGTGGCCGGATGATTCTGGAGCAGGCAGGTGCAGGGCCACTGGGGAGGAGAAGACAAATCAGGGAGCCTCGCCTGGATGTAGATTCCCCTTTAAGGTTTTTGGAGAAACATGAGTTAAAGATTAGAATTAGTTATTATTGTACTGTTTTATCTATATTACCCCACCTAACTTTATTTTTTTTTCCATTTAAATTATGTTTGTTTTTTAAATTTTTTAGAGACAAGGTCTCACTCTGTTGCCAAGGCTAGAGTGCAGTGGCACGATAATGGCCCATTGCAGGTTCAAACTCCTGGGCTCAAGTGATCTTCCTGCCTCAGCCTCCCGAGTAGGTGGGACCACAGGCATGCGCCAGCCACCATGGGTGGCACTTCTTGTGCCCATTTTCAAATTGGGTTGTTTTCTTGTTATAGAATTTTGAGAGATCTTTCTATATTCTGGGCACAAGTCCTTTGTTGGATTTATGGCTTATAAATATGTATTTTTTTAACTTTTAATACATATTGTTTTGTTCTTGAATAGAGACAGCCTGTGTTACCCAGGCTGATCTTTAACTCTTGGCCTTGAGTGATTCGCTTGCCTCAGCCTCCCAAAGTGCTGGGATTATAGGTATGGGCCTCTGCTCCTGCCCATAGACATTTTCTTACAGGTCTGTTGCTTGTCTTTTTACTTTCTTAACACTGTCTTTCAGAGAGCAGAAGTTTTAATTTTTTTTTAATGGCCAGTTTACTTGAGACGGAGTCTCACTCTGTTGCCCAGGCTGGAGTGTGCAGTGGTGCAATCTTGGCTCACTGCAACCTCCGCCTCCCAGGTTCAGGCGATTCTCCTGCCTCAGTCTCCCGAGTAGCTGGGATCACAGGCATGCACCACCATGCCTGGCTAATTTTTTATTTTTTAAATTTTTAGTAGACACAGAGTTTTACCATGTTGGCCAGGCTGGTCTTGAACTCCTGACCTCAGGTGATCTGCCTGCCCCGGCCTCCCAAAGTGCTGGGATTACAGGTGTGAGCCACTGCACCTGGCCTAAAAGTTTTAAGTTTTAGGATTCACATATAGGCCTATGATTCATTTTTAGTTTTTTGTTTTTTTAGATGGCGTCTCACCCTATTGCCCAGGCTGGAGTGCAATGGCGTGATCTCAGCTCACTGCAACCTCCACCTCCTGGGTTCAAGCAATTCTCATGCCTCAGCCTCCCGGGTAGCTGGGATTACAGACGTGCACCACCACACCAGGCTAATTTTTGTATTTTTAGTAGAGACAGGGTTTCACCATGTTGGACAGGCTGGTCTCAAACTCCTGACCTCAGGTGATCCTCCTGCCTCGGCCTCCCAAAGTGCTGGGATTACAGGCATGAGCCACTGTGCCCGGCCTTTTGAGTTAATTTTTGTTAAATGTGAGGTGTGTTTGAGGCTCGTTTTTTTGCATGTGAATGTCCAGTTGTCCCAGCACCACGTGTTGAGAACACTCTTCTCTGTACGTTGACAAATTGCCTTGCATCTTCGTCGAAAATCAGGCAACTGTATGGATTCTCTCTAACGCTCCAGCTCCACTCATCTGCGGAATCTGTCATCATCTGTCAGCAGTACCACACTGTCTTTCCATGGCTTTACGTTAAGTTCTTTTTTTTGAGACGGAGTCTTGCTCTGTTACTCAGGCTGGAGTAAAATGGTGCCATGCCGGCTCACTGCAGCCTCCACCTCCCAGGTTCAAGCAATTCTCGTGCCTCAGCCTCCTGAGTAGCTGGGATTATAGACGTGTACCACCACACCCGTCTAAGTTTTGTATTTTCAGTAGAGATGCAGTTTTACTGCGTTGGCCAGGCTGGTCTCAAACTCCTGGCCTCAAGTGATCCACCCGCCTCGGCCTCCCAAAGTGCTGGGATTACAGGCGTGAGCCACCGTGCCCAGATGCTTTATAGTAAGTTCTGGAGTCAGGTAATGTGAGTCTTCCATCTTTGGTCTTTTTCTATCATGTTTTGGCTATTTTAGTTCCTTTGTTTTTCCCTGTAAATTTTAGAGTCATCTTGTTGATAATATTCCGTCTTCCAATCCATGAAAGCAGTACATTTCTACACTTATTTAGATCTTCGATTTTGTTCACCAGTATTTTGTAATTCTCAGCATGTCAATTCTGTATATTCTGGTATTTTGTTAGATTTGTAAAAGCTATGTTTTTACTGCCATTGTAATGGTACAATTTTGTTCATTTCAATTTCTAACTGTTCATCGTTAGCGTACAGAATATACAATTAATTTTTAGATATTGACCATGTATCCTGTGGCTTTGCTTTTCTATAGATTCTTTGGGATTTTCTACATAGAGCATCATGTCTTCTTCATATAGGCACTTTTATTTGTAAATCTGGGTTAGCTTTTTTTGTTTTCTTGACTTACTACATTGGTGAAGTCTCTAGCATGCTGCTGAATGAATAGAAGTGGTGAGAGCAGCCACCCCTGCTTTGTTCCCATAAGGGGAACATACTGCCTTTTACTATTAAGAATACTGGGGGCTGGGCGCAGTGGCTCATGCCTGTAATCCCAGCACTTTGGGAGGCTGAGGCGGGCAGATCATTCAATCTCCTTGAGTTCAGGAGTTCAAAACCAGCCTGGACAATCTGGCGAAACCCCATCTCCACAAAAAATACAAAAATTAGCTGGGTATGGTGGCACATACCTGTAGTCCCAGCTACTCTGGAGGCTGAGGCAGGAAGATCACTGGAGCCTGGGAGGCAGAGGTTGCAGTGAGCCAAGATCATGCCATTATACTCCAGCCTGGGTGACAGAACGAGACCCTGTCACACACACACAAAAAGTTGAATGCTGGGCCAGCGCAGTGGCTCACACCTGTAATCCCAGCACTTTGGGAGGCCAAGGCAGGAGGATCGCTTGAGCCTGGGAGTTTGAGACCAGCCTGGGCAACATAGCGAGACCTTATCTCTACAAATAATTAAAAAAAAATTAGCTGGGCCTGACGGCTCACGCCTCAGGTCCCAGCCACTCGGGAGGCTGAGGTGGGAGGATCATTTGAGCCCAGGGAGTCGAGGCTGCAGTGAGCTGTGATCACACCACTGCACTCCCGCCTGGGTGACATAGTGACACCCTACCTGAAAAAAGAAAACAGAATGTTGTTTGGGGAAGCACTTTAGGAGGCTGGGGCAGGAAAATCGTTTAAGGCCAGGAATTTGAGACCAGCCTGGACAATGTAACCAGACCTCATCTCTACAAAAAAATTTAAAAACATTAGCTGGGTATGGTGGCATATGCCGGTGGTCCCAGCTGCTCAAGAGGCTGAGGTGGGAGGATTGCTTGAGCACAGGAGGCTGAAGCTGCAGTGAGCTGTGATCACACTATTATGCTCCAGCCTGGGCAACAGAACGAGAACCTCTCAAAAAGAAAAGTTATGTTTACACTATACTGTAGTACATTAAATGTGCAATAGCATTATGTCTAAAAAGCAATGTACATGCCTTAACTTACAAACACTTTATTGCTAAAAAAATTGCTAAGGATCATCTGAGCCATCACTAGTCATAATCTTCTTGTTGGTGGAGGGTCTTGCCTTGATATTGATAGCTGCTGGACTGATCAGGGCGGTGGTTGCTGAAGGTTAGGGTGGCTGTGACAATTTCTTTTTTTTTTTTTTTTTTTTTTGAGATGGAGAGTCTTGCTCTGTTGCCAGGCTGGAGTGCAGTGGCGCAATATCAGCTCACAGCAACCTCCACCTCCCGGGTTCAAGCAATTTCCCTGCCTCAGCCTCCCAAGTAGTTGGGATTACAGCCACACGCCACCACACCCAGCTAATTGTTTGTATTTTAGAAGAGACGGGTTTTCACCATGTTAGCCAAGATGGTCGCAATCTCCTGACCTCATGATCCACCCGCCTCGGCCTCCCAAAGTGCTGGGATTACAGGCGTAAGCCACTGCACCTGGCCAACAATTTCTTAAAATAGGACAATGATGAAGTTTGCTGCATTGATTGACTCTTCTGTTCACAAAACTTTTCTATGTCTTATGCACTGCTATTTGATAGCATTTTACCTACAGTAGAGCTTTCCTCTCAAACCCTGCCACTGCTTTATCAACTAAGTTTATGGAATAGTCTGAATCCTTTGTTGTCGTTTCAACAACGTTCACAGCATCTTCACCAGGAGCAGATTCAATCTCAAAAAACCACTTTCTTTGCCCATCCAAAAGAAACACTACCTCATCCATTCCGGTTTGATCATGAGATCGCAGCAATTCAGTTCCATCTTCAGGCTCCGTTTCCAATTCTAATTCTCTTACTGTTTCCACTACATTTGCAGTGACTTCCTCCACTGATGTCTTGACCCTGTCAAAGTTATCCATGAGGTTTGGAATCAACTTCTTCCAAACTCTTGTTCATGTCGATTTTGTTGACCTCTTCCCATGAATCACAAATGCTCTTCATGGTATCTACTATAGTGAGTCCTTCCCAGAAGGTTTTCAGTTTTTGTTGCCCAGATCTGTGAGAGAAATCACTGTCTATGGCAGCAATCAATTAATCACCTTATGAATTTTTTTTTTTTTTTTTTTGGAATAGGGTCTCACTCTGTGACCCAGGCTGGAGTTCAGTGGCTCCATCACAGCTCACTGAGAGAAATCACCGTCTATGGCAGCAATCGATTAATCACCTTATGAATTTTTTTTTTTGGAATAAGGTCTCACTCTGTGACCCAGGCTGGAGTTCAGTGGCTCCATCACAGCTCACTGAGAGAAATCACCGTCTATGGCAGCAATCGATTAATCACCTTATGAATTTTTTTTTTTTTTTTTTGGAATAGGGTCTCACTCTGTGACCCAGGCTGGAGTTCAGTGGCTCCATCACAGCTCACTGAGAGAAATCACCGTCTATGGCAGCAATCGATTAATCACCTTATGAATTTTTTTTTTTGGAATAGGGTCTCACTCTGTGGCCCAGGCTGGAGTTCAGTGGCTCCATCACAGCTCACTGAGAGAAATCACCGTCTATGGCAGCAATCGATTAATCACCTTATGAATTTTTTTTTTTGGAATAGGGTCTCACTCTGTGACCCAGGCTGGAGTTCAGTGGCTCCATCACAGCTCACTGAGAGAAATCACCGTCTATGGCAGCAATCGATTAATCACCTTATGAATTTTTTTTTTTGGAATAGGGTCTCACTCTGTGGCCCAGGCTGGAGTTCAGTGGCTCCATCACAGCTCACTGAGAGAAATCGCTGTCTATGGCAGCAATCGATTAATCACCTTATGAATTTTTTTTTTTTGGAATAGGGTCTCACTCTGTGGCCCAGGCTGGAGTTCAGTGGCTCCATCACAGCTCACTGAGAGAAATCACCGTCTATGGCAGCAATCGATTAATCACCTTATGAATTTTTTTTTTTTTTTTTTTTTGGAATAGGGTCTCACTCTGTGACCCAGGCTGGAGTTCAGTGGCTCCATCACAGCTCACTGAGAGAAATCACCGTCTATGGCAGCAATCGATTAATCACCTTATGAATTTTTTTTTTGGGAATAGGGTCTCACTCTGTGGCCCAGGCTGGAGTTCAGTGACTCCATCACAGCTCACTGAGAGAAATCACCGTCTATGGCAGCAATCGATTAATCACCTTATGAATTTTTTTTTTTTTTTTTGGAATAGGGTCTCACTCTGTGGCCCAGGCTGGAGTTCAGTGGCTCCATCACAGCTCACTGAGAGAAATCACTGTCTATGGCAGCAATCGATTAATCACCTTATGAATTTTTTTTTTTTTTTTTTTGGAATAGGGTCTCTGTGACCCAGGCTGGAGTTCAGTGGCTCCATCACAGCTCACTGCAGCCTCAGCCTCCTGGGCTCAATCCTCCCACCTCACCCTCCTGAGTAGCTGGGACTACAGGCACACACCAACACGCCCAGCTAATTTTTGTTTTGTTTTGTCTTGTTTTTTTAAAGATAGGTTTTGCTGTGTTGCCCAGGTTGGTCTTAAACTCCTGAGCTCAAGCGATCTGCCCACCTGGGTGACAGAGCAAGACTGTGTCTCAAACAAAAACAAAGAAATAATAAAATGCTCTTAAAATGTCTCCATGCCAGCAATAAGGCTTTTTTGTTTTCTCTTAGCTTTTCCTTTGCAGTCATTACAGCTCATGCCTGTAATCCCAGCACTTTGGGAAGCTGAGGCCAGCAGATCACTTGAGGTCAGGACTTCGAGACCAGCCTGGCCAACATGGTGAAACCCCGTCTCTACTAAAAATACAAAAATTAGCTAAGCGTGGTGGACCACACCTGTATTCCCAGCTACTCGGGAAGCTGAGGCAGGAGAATCACTTGAACCTGGGAGGCAGAGGCTACAGTGAGCTGAGATGGCGCCACTGCACTCTAGCCTGGGCGACAGAGCTACACTCTGTCTCAAAAATAATAATAATAATAATAATAATAATAATAATAATAATGCTCTTTGCTAATCTCCTGGACAACTTGTTGCGGTTTCTCCATCAGCAGTTTCTGCTGCACCTTGGTATTTTTGTTAGGGAGATGGCTTCTTTCCTTAACCCTCATGAACCAACCTCTGCCAGCTTCCAGCTTTTCTTTTGCAGCTTCCTCTCTGCTCTCAGCCTTCACAGAGTTGAAAAGAGTTGCTCTGGATTAGGCTTCGGCTTAAGGGAATGTTTGGCCGGTCTGATTCCCTATGCAGACCATTCAGACTTTCTCAGTGTCAGCAATAAGGCTGTTTTGTTTTCTTATCATTCGTGTGTTCACTGGAGTAACACTTTTAATTTCCTTCAAGAGCTTTTCCTTTGTATTCACAACATGGCTGACTAGCACAAGAGGCCTGGCCTTTAGCCCGCGTCAGCTTTTGACATGCCTTCCTCACTAAGCTTCATCATTTCTGGCCTTTGATTTAAAGTGAGAGGTGTGCGGCTCTTCCTCTCACATGAACACATAGAGGTGATTGTAGGGTTTTAATTGGACCAATTTCATTATTGTTGTCTTTCAGGGAGCAGGGAGACCCTAGCAGAGGGCGAGAGGTGGGGAGTGGCTGGCCAGTGGGTCAGGACACCCAACATTCATTGATTAAGCTTGCAGTTTTATATACTGCAGTTCATAGCACCCCAAAACAATTATAGTAACATCAGAGATCTCTAATCACAAATCACCATCACAGATATAATATTAATGAAGCAGTTTGAAATATTCCAAGAATGAGCAAAATGTGACACAGAGACACACACCAAGCACAGGCTGTTGAAAAAGGCGGCCGTAGACTCGCTGGACACAGGGCTGCCCCAGACCTTCCACTTGGTTAAAATGCAGCCCCTGTGACGTACGGTAAAGCAAAGCCCAGTGAAACAAGGTCAGACCTTCCACTTGGTTAAAATGCAGCCCCTGTGACGTACAGTAAAGCGAAGCCCAGTGAAACAAGGTCACGCCCGAAATGGGCTTGCTTGCTTGTTTTTATTGACACATAATAGATGTACGTATACTCAGGGTACCTGTGATAACTTAATACATTCATATTATGTGTAGAGATCAAATCCGGGTAACTGGGATAGCCACCACCTTGCATGTTGGTTCTTTCTTTATGCTAGAAGCATTCTAATTATTCCTTTCTAGCGATTTGGAAATGTACAATAGATTATACTATAATCCATAATCTATAGTAGGGTAAACTATAGTCACCCTACTGATCTATAGGATACTAGGTCTTTTTTCTGAATATATATTTGTACCCATTAATCAGCCTCTCTTCATACTCCCACCTTCTACCCTTCCCGGCCTCTGGTAACCACCAGCCTACTCTCTGTCTCCATGAGAGGCACTGTTTTTGCTCCCACCTGTAATAGGTTTTCATTGATGCCCTTTATCAGCTTGAAGAAATTCCTTTCTATTTCTAGTTTTCTGAGACTTTATTATGGATTTTATGGATTGATGTCAAAATTGAAACATTTTTGTGCATCTATTGGTGAAATTATGTATTTTTTCTTCTTTTGACTGTTAGTATGGTAGATTAGATTGAGTGCTTTGTGTTTGTTTGTTTATTTATTTATTTATTTATTTATTTTTGAGACAGAGTCTTGCTCTGTCCCCCGGGCTGGAGTGCAGTGGCGCAATCTCGGCTCATGGCAACCTCCGCCTCCCGGGTTCATGCCATTCTCCTGCCTCAGCCTCCTGAGTAGCTGGGACTACATGCGCACACCGCCACGCTTGGCTAATTTTTTGTATTTTCAGTAGAGATGGGGTTTCACCGTGTTAGCCAGGATGGTCTCGATCTCCTGACCTCGTGATCTGCCCACCTTGGCCTCCCAAAGTGCTGGGATTACAGGCGTGAGCCACCGCACCTGGCCTATTTATTTATTTATTTATTTATTTATTTATTTTATGAGACAGGGTCTTGCTTTGTTACCCAGGTTGGAGTATAGTGATGCAATCATGGCTTACTGCAGCCTCAACCTCGCAGGCTCAAGCAGTCCTCCTGCCTCAGTCTCCCAAGTAGCTGGGACCACAGGTGGGCACCACCACACCTGGCTAATATTAAGTTGTGTTTTTGTAGGGATGGGGTCTCTCTGTGTTGCCCAGGCCAGTCTAGAGCTCCTGGGCTCAAGCAGTCTTTCTGCCTTGGCCTCCCAAAGGGCTGGGATTACAAGCAAGAGCCACAGCACCTGGCCATGATTGCTTTTTCAGTAAAACATTTTTATGATGGTAAAATATCATAAACTTGACTGTCTCAACCCATTTTAAGTGCACACTTCAGCGACTTTAAGCTCATTCACATTGTTGTGGAGCCATCACCACCTTCCAGCTCCAGAGCTTGTCCATGTTCCCAAACAGAAACTCTGTCCTCATTGAATGCTAACTCCCATTCCCTCCCCCGCAGCTCCTGCACCCACCATCCACCTTCCCTCCCCCGCAGCTCCTGCACCCCACCATCCACCTTCTCTCCCCCGCAGCTCCTGCACCCACCATCCACCTTCTCTCCCCCGCAGCTCCTGCACCCACCATCCACCTTCCCTCCCCCGCAGCTCCTGCACCCACCATCCACCTTCTCTCTCCCGCAGCTCCTGCACCCACCATCCACCTTCTCTCCCCCGCAGCTCCTGCACCCACCATCCACCTTCTCTCCCCCGCAGCTCCTGCACCCACCATCCACCTTCCCTCTCCCGCAGCTCCTGCACCCACCATCCACCTTCTCTCCCCCGCAGCTCCTGCACCCCACCATCCACCTTCCCTCCCCCGCAGCTCCTGCACCCACCATCGACCTTCTCTCCCCCGCAGCTCCTGCACCCCACCATCCACCTTCCCTCCCCCGCAGCTCCTGCACCCACCATCCACCTTCCCTCTCCCGCAGCTCCTGCACCCACCATCCACCTTCTCTCCCCCGCAGCTCCTGCACCCCACCATCCACCTTCCCTCCCCCGCAGCTCCTGCACCCACCATCGACCTTCTCTCCCCCGCAGCTCCTGCACCCCACCATCCACCTTCCCTCCCCCGCAGCTCCTGCACCCACCATCCACCTTCTCTCCCCCGCAGCTCCTGCACCCACCATCCACCTTCCCTCCCCCGCAGCTCCTGCACCCACCATCCACCTTCCCTCCCCCGCAGCTCCTGCACCCACCATCCACCTTCCCTCCCCCGCAGCTCCTGCACCCACCATCCACCTTCTCTCCCCCGCAGCTCCTGCACCCACCATCGACCTTCCCTCCCCCGCAGCTCCTGCACCCACCATCCACCTTCCCTCCCCCGCAGCTCCTGTACCCCACCATCCACCTTCCCTCCCCCGCAGCTCCTGCACCCACCATCCACCTTCCCTCCCCCGCAGCTCCTGCACCCACCATCCACCTTCCCTCCCCCGCAGCTCCTGCACCCACCATCCACCTTCCCTCCCCCGCAGCTCCTGCACCCACCATCCACCTTCCCTCCCCCGCAGCTCCTGCACCCACCATCCACCTTCCCTCCCCCGCAGCTCCTGCACCCACCATCCACCTTCCCTCCCCCGCAGCTCCTGCACCCACCATCCACCTTCCCTCCCCCGCAGCTCCTGCACCCACCATCCACCTTCCCTCCCCCGCAGCTCCTGCACCCACCATCCACCTTCCCTCCCCCGCAGCTCCTGCACCCACCATCCACCTTCTCTCCCCCGCAGCTCCTGCACCCACCATCCACCTTCTCTCTCTACGAATTTCACTGCTCGAGGCACTTCGTGTAAGTGGACGTAAACAGCGTTTGTCCTTTTGTGTCTGGCTTCTCCCACTCAGCATAAGGTCCTGAATGTTCTCCCATGGTGTGGCGCTGCCAGAATTTCGCTCCTTCATGGCTCGATATTCCTTGTGTGGAGATGGCGAAGTGCTTATGCCATTCGTCCCTTCATGGACACTCGGGGTGCTGCCACCTTCTGGCTCCTGTGAATAATGCTGCTGTGAACATTGTTGCTTTGTAGCAAATTCTGAAATTGGGAAATACAAGTTCTCCAACTTTGTTCTTTTTCAAGATCATTTGGCTATTTTGGGTCCCTTGAATTCCCATGTGAATTTATTTTAGCATCCGCTTGTCAATTCTTGCACAGAAGTCACCCGGAATTTTTATAGGGATTGCACTGAATCTGTATATGTTTGGGGAGTAGTTCCATCTTTTTATTTATGCATTTATTTTTGAGACGGAGTCTCGCTCTGTCGCCCGGGCTGGAGTGCAGTGGCGCGATCTCGGCTCACTGCAAGCTCCGCCTCCCGGGTTCACGCCATTCTCCTGCCTCAGCCTCCCGAGTAGCTGGGACTACAGGCGCCTGCAACCACGCCCCGCTAATTTTTTGTATTTTTAGTAGAGACGGGGTTTCACCGTGTTAGCCAGGACGGTCTCGATCTCCTGACCTCGTGATCCGCCGGCCTCGGCCTCCCAAAGTGCTGGAATTAAGACGTGAGCCACCGCGCCCGGCTGTAGTTCCATTTTAACAATATCAAAATCTTTGTGTATCTATGAACATGGGATGTATTTCTATTATTTAGGTCTTTAATTTATTTTAACATTTTGTAGTTTTCAGAGTATACGTTTTGCACGTTTTTCGTTAGATTTATTCATAAATATTTTATTCTTTTTGATGCTATTGTAAATGGAATTATTTTCTTTCTTTTTCGTTTTCTTTTTTTTTTTTTTTTTTTTCAGAAAGAGTCTTGCTCTGTCTCCCAGGCTGGAGTGCAGTGGCACAATCTCGGCTCACTGCAATCTCCACTTCCTGAGTTCAAGCAATTCTCCTGCCTTAGTCTCCTGAGTAGCTGGAATTACAGGCGCCCACCACCATGTCTGGCTAATTTTTTTTTTTTTTTTTTGGTAGAGATGGGGTTTCACCATGTTGGCCAGGCTGGTCTTGAACTCCTGACCTCAAGCCATCTACCCACCTTGGCCTCCTTAAGTGCTGGGACCACAGGTGTGAGCCACTGCACCTAGTCTGAATTATTTTCTTAATTTCATTTTCAGTTTATTATTTGCTACTGTATAGAAATACAATTATTCTTTTTCTTTTTCTTTTTTTTTTTGAGACAGAGTTTCACTTTGTTGCCCAGGCTGCAGTGCAATGGCACCCTCTCGGCTCACTGTGACCTCCGCCTCCTGGGTTCAAGCAGTTCTCATGCCTCAGCCTCCCGCGTAGCTGGGATTACAGGCGTGCGCCACCATGCCCAGCTGATTTGTTTTTGTATTTTAGTAGAGACAGGGTTTCACCATGTTGGCCAGGCTGGTCTCAAACTCCTGAGCTCAGGCCGTCTGCCCATCTTGGCCTCCCAAAGTGCAAGGATTACAGGCGTAAGCCACTGTGCCTGGCCTACAATTATTCTTTCATATCGATCTTGTATACTGCAACCTTGTTGAACTTGCTTATTTTAATAGTTTTTATTGGATTTCTTAGGATTTCTATAAGGATTGTGTCATCTACAACTATAGTTTTACTTCTTTTTTTTCAGTCTGGATGCCTTTTATTTTTCTTGCTTAGTTGTCCCAGCTAGAACGTCCAATACTGTTGAATAAAATCGGTGCGAGCAGACAGCCTTGTCTTGTTCCTTCTCTTTGTGTAGAAGCATTTAGGCCGGCACCATCGGGTATGATTCCTGCTGTGGGGCTTCATCAGGTCACAGGTACCACCTTCTAGTCCTGCTTTGCTGAACGGTTTTGTTATGAAGAAGTACTACATTTGATGTGCTGTTTACTGTGTCTAAGATGAGCTTGTCATTTTTGTTCTTTATTTTAGTGATATGGTGCATTTCATTAAGTGATTTTCCGATGTTAAACCTGCATTCCTGGGATAAATCCCACTTGGTCATGGGATATAATCCTTTTTATGCATTGTTGTGTTCAGTTTGCTGGTATTTTGTTGAGGATTTTCATGTCTATGTAAGAGATCATGGTATATGCTTTTCTTATGCCTTTGTATGATATTTGTAATCTGTACACACACACATAGGTACATACATGCACAATTTTTTTCCAACTCATTTGAGAGAAAATTGAGACATCGTGTCCCTTTATCACTGACTACTAAATACCTTGTTTATTTCCTAAGAATAAGGACATTGTTCTACACAACCATAGTCCAGATGTTGGAATCAGGAAATTCTACATGGAGGCCATAATTTCACCTGATCCATGCACTTCCTCGGTCATCCCAGTTCTGTCCCTTTAGCTGCTTTCTGGCATAGGGTACAGCCCAGACACATACATTATGTGGCTGCTGTGCCCTGTTAGCCTCCTGCCCTTGTGTTTGTTGACCTGGATACTTTCAAAGAATTGAGACCAGTTATTTTGTTGAATAGCTCAGGTATGGTGGTGTTTCCTCATGATTTGATCCAGGTGATGCAGTTTTGGGAGGAATCTCATGGAATCGTGCATGTCCCCACCAGTGTATCATATCGGGGGTCCTAGTGTTGGTTTGTTTCAGTGTTGATCTTGTTAGTTCTGATCACTTGTCTATGCTCGGTTTCTGCACTGAAAAGTTGCTGTTTCCACCTTGTAATAAATAAGTAGTTTGTAGGGAGATCTTTGGGATTAAGTAAACATCTTCTTGTGATTAAACTTTTAGTCAGCATCAGGCCGGGTGCGGTGGCTCACGCCTGTAATCCCAGCACTTTGGGAGGCCGAGGTGGTTGGATCACTTGAAGTCGGGAGTTCAAGACCAGCCTGGCCAACATGGTGAAACCCCATCTCTAGTAAAAATACAAAAAAATTAGCCAGGTATGGTGGTGGGCGCCTGTAATCTCAGCTACTCGGGAGGCTGAGGGAGGAGAATTGCTTGAACCTGGGAGGCAGAGGTTGCAGTGAGCTGAGATCACCCCACTGCACTCCAGCCTGGGTGACAGAGTGAGACTCCATCTCAAAAAATAAAATAAAATAAAACAAAATAAAATAAGTAAATAAACACTTAGTCAACATCAATTGTTTTTAATTATCCATGGATGGTTTTCTAACTCCAGTGATATTGCTGTACTTAGTTCTTTGGCCTCTGTTGTGACAGAGCCCCTCCTATTCTTTTTTTTTTTTTTCTTTGAGACGGAGTCTCGCTCTGTCGCCCAGGCTGGAGTGCAGTGGGGTGATCTCGACTCACTGCAAGCTCTGCCTGCCGGGTTCACGCCGTTCTTCTGCCTCAGCCTCCCGAGTAGCTGGGACTACAGGCGCCCGCCACCACGCCCGGCTAATTTTTTGTATTTTTAGTAGAGACGGGGTTTCACCGTGTTGGCCAGGATGGTCTCGATCTCCTGACCTTGTGATCCGCCCGCCTCGGCCTCCAAAAGTGCTGGGATTATAGGCATGAGCCACCACGCCTGGCCAGAGCCTCTCCTATTCTTATGTGCATGCATCTCTCTCCACGTGGACTCGTGGTTTGCTGTTTGACGCAGGGGTCCATGCGCAGTCCCTGTTGCTGCCCTTGGTGTTCAAACTGTCCCACACTTGGTCGGTAGCACCCTTCGAGCGCGCAGGCCCCTGTCCTGAGGCCCCGTTGCCCTTTCTGGCGCAGGACGGTGTCCCAGCTCACCTGGGGCTGCCCGTGCCTCTGCTCTGCGGACCCTTCCATGAGCTATTGGTCTCTTGTTTCTGGGAAGCTCGCTCCTTTATTTCTTGAGTATTTCTTGTCCCTGTTTTTGTGTCTCACTGACTTTGGTGTATCTGTTATCCGAAGGCTAGCACTGCTGTCTTCACATCTTTTAGCTTTTTCTTCTTCCATTCTTTTTAAATTTCTTCTTCCTTGAAGTCTTCGGCAGCCTGTTCTTCCAAGTTAGTAATTTCTTCCTCAGTGAATCGTTACATTATTTGTTTCCTGAATTGAATTCTTTATTTCATGGTTATACTTTTTCACCCCCTGTCGCTGGGATTTTCCTTGTTCTTGGCTCCTCATTTCCCCGTTGTGGTTCCTTGTCTCCCTGTTGTGGTACTTTTGGTGCATTTTTTCGCACAGGCATTGTCCCCAGTCTGTGTCCTAACGTTCGTGTTTCTGATGGAGTATGTCGTCACTGTTCGTTATCGGGTATTTTGCAGTTTCTATTTGGTTTCTTTATTAACACAAATGATTCTTTTATGATCTTTAAAATCTCCAGGTCGATAGGTTTTCATGGGTGTTGTGGATTTATTGTTATATTGAATCTGGCCAGGTTGATTTCTGCTTTTAAGTGTTGGTTGCAATATTATTTTTGGCCTAATGGTCAGGATTTCAAAGTGTATGTTTGGTATGAAGTTCTATCTATATTTTTAGCGCCTACTGTAAAAATTGAAGTTCAAGGCCTAAATATCACTATTTTTTTTTTCTGTGTGACTTTTAGCTTCTGAAAGAGAGGGATTAGAAGTCCCTGCAGTGTTGCCATTTTTCCAAATATGCCGCTTTGTGGTTGAGCTTTTACTTTTTGGTATTTCAAAACCTGAATGGAACGTGTGGGAAACAGAAGTCGTCTGCTTACAGGGACGCCTTCTGGGGAGCTGAGCGTACAGAGAGGACAGCAGACATCCAGCCCACCGTGGCTGCCGAGGCTGGGTGGCGTCCTGGTGGGAACCAGGTTTTCTGACATGGTTAACGTTCCCACAGAGGCTATCCCGTTCCTCCCCTGCAGGCATTGCAACGTCACGAGCAGTGATTTTTTATGGAGTCAGTAGCTTAGCAAATGCTCAAGGTTTTGTTTGTTTTGAAGATGAGAACTGAGGCAGGTAAGCCTGCTTTCTTGGGTGATCTTAGCGGAGAGTGCCTTTCCTGTCTGTGGCAGGTGGTGCACATGTCTGCATGACCTGCGGCGAGGCTCAGGGTCTGCCCTGCTTCCGGGCAGGCCGTGTCCTCAGGTCCAGAGCCATGGCCGCCCACGCACGCCTTCGCCTTTTGCCTTCCTCCAGCCTGAGAAGCCAGGCCCCGGCAGCAAGGACCCCAAGGCCGACAGTGTGCGGGCCATCAGCGTGCGCACCCTCTACCTGGTCAGCACCACCGTGGACAGGATGAGTCACGTGAGTGCACGGCACCCGTCCCTGCCTGGTGACAACAGAGCTCTCCAGGGCAGTGGCCCAGGGTGCTCAGGCCCAGCAAAGGGTCTGTCTCCACCTTGGAGCTCTGGCAGGGCCCTATCTGCATGGGACCTCCCTCTGGGCGGATGCAGACCAGGCCCTCTGCTCCCCTAGGTCCTCTGGCCATACCTGCTCCAGTTCCTCACCCCTGTGCGCTTCACTGGGGCCCTGACTCCGCTCTGCAGGAGCCTCGTGCATCTGGCACAGAAGAGGCAGGAGGCCGGGGCCGACGCCTTCCTCATCCAGTACGACGCCCATGGTGCGTACCGTGCCGTACTCCACCTCCCCACTCCTGCCCCCACTTCCCCATCCTCCAGTTCCTGACACCCGCCCCAGGGCTACAGGCAGCCCCCCACTGACTATTTCCACCTCTCATCTCCAGCGAGCCTCCCGTCTCCCTATGCTGTAACCGGAAGACTGTTGGTGAGCCTCGCCCTTTCACAGCGTGCCCAGCGCCCCACTCTGTGTCCCTGTGCTCCACCCAGGCTTGGAAGGGGTTACCTTCTCAGTGGGCAGCCGCGGTCAGGGCTCAGGTGTGGTTTTCCTCTACGTGGGCGGCCCAGCTTTGGGAAGAGCCAGGCTCCCCGTCGGGTGATGTGGCCCTGCAGGTGCAGGTTGTGGGCATGACCAGTGCTCCCTGCTCAGACCCGGCTCCCACGCCTCTTTTCAGGTTGTGTCTTCCAGCCCCTACCTAGGGGACGGACGTGGGGCGGCGGCGCTGCGCCTCCTCAGTGTTCTGCACCCAAACATTCACCCTTTGCTGGGTCAGCATTGGGAGACGACTGTCCCGCTGCTGCTGGGGTACCTGGATGGTGAGGCCAGGGTCAGGATGGGGTGCATAGCCCTGTGGGGAGGGCAGGTCTCAGAGTAGGAGAGTGCTAGCTCTGACCCCACCTTTGCCAAGTGGCACTAGGGTGGCCAATGGGGACTAGGGTTGTATAATTGGAAAAAACAGTCTCCCCTGTCATCCAAGAAAGGCCCCAGATGACCTGGGGCTTGAAAAGCACTCCCGCTGGGTGCTTCCTGGGAGCAGGTGGGGGGCAGCGGGGCGCTGGGGCTTGTCTGTGCTGAGCATCCCCAGCTCCAGGGCAGGTGCTGGGCTCTGAGCCCCACTGGTGCGTGTTGGGATGGGCTGGCCTGCGCGGCTGTCATTTCAGAGCACACAGAAGAGACCCTGCCACAGGAGGAGTGGGAGGAGAAGCTGTTGATGGTGAGGGCCGGGGTACGGCCCATCCTGGGCCTTAAGGTGTTGTCTGGCCTGGGGGGTGCTGGGGTGGCAGAGGCTGGGCCACCTGCCTCGACCTCACCTCGTGGTTTGGCTGGGGAGTCAAGGATCAGGCAGCGTCAAGGCTGAAGACCCCAGCAGCCTTGCGGCGGGGGCCTTGCTGTGACAAGGCACCGGCCCTCTAGCAGTCGCAGCCCCAAGCGTCGGGGGCCACCTCTCACCCTGCCTGGTGAGCCAACTGTGGCATGGCTGTCCCCTGAGGGTTGGCTCTGCCGTCCCCGGCCTCCGCTGGAAGGCGGTCTGCAGCCCCTGCAGCCACAGCACATGGGGATGTGCCCAGGCTCCAGCCAGCCCTGTGAGGGGTCGGGCTCCCAGCCCCTCAGTGGCATCTTGGCCTGCAGTTCCTGCGAGACACCCTGGCCATCATTTCTGACAACGCGTGGATCTGCCAGCTGAGCCTGGAGCTGTGCAGGCAGCTGCCCTGCTACGATGAGGCACCCCAGGAGAAGGTGGGGCACCTGCTGGCGTTCTTGGTGTGGTACTTGGGCTCCGAGTTCCTGGGTCTCGTGTCTGTCACTTGCTGTCTGGGCCCTGTCTCCCATGGCCCTGGTGGCCTGGCAGAGCCTCCTCGTGGTGGCTGAGGGCCAGGAGTGCGAGAGCCCACCGGCCCCACCCCTTATTCCTCAGATGTTGCCCCGGACTCACCCTGCAGTTCTCATCAGCTTGTGGGCAGGAGGTGCACCCCAGGGGCAGCCCCACGGCAGCGCTGGGTCTCCCTGTACTCAGGAGTCAGGCAGAGCCGTGTTCTCTGGTTTTGTTTCAGAACTTCCTGTACAAATGCATAGGAACCACCCTGGGTGCTGCTTCAAGTAAGGAGGTGGTGAGGAAGCACCTTCAAGAGCTGCTGGAGACGGCCAGATACCAGGAGGAGGCAGAACGCGAGGTGGGGCCACTTTCCCTGCAGAAGCCCCAGACACCCCAGGGCTGGAGGACGGTGGCACCTGCTGTTCTCTGAGGCAGCTGGCTAGCCTGCATGCCTGTGTGTGCATACACACGTGGTGTGCGTATATGCAGAGAGAGGGTGTGTGCATGTGTTGTGTGTGCAAGTGTGCGCATGTGTGTACATGTGGGTGTGCCCATGTCCACACGTGACAGTGTGCGTGCATGTGTGGCAGTGCGTGCTCTTCCCTGCCCGGGGTAAGTGTGCTGCCCCCCAGGGCCTCGCCTGCTGCTTCGGAATCTGTGCCATCTCCCACCTCGAGGACACGCTGGCCCAGCTGGAGGACTTCGTGAGGTCAGAGGTCTTCAGAAAATCCATTGGCATTCTCAACATTTTTAAGGTTAGGGTGACACCGGTGCAGGGCTGGGGACAGCTGTCTATCCACAAGTTTGAGGCTCAGGGGGTGCCCTGCGGGCTGGAGTTGGGCAGGAAGCTGGTTGCGTCCCTGGAGCAATTTTTGCTCCTGCATTCCTTCCATGGGCAGGACCTGTGCGTGGGTGCTCCCAGTGGGGAGGGCGGCAGAATGGCCTCCTGGAGGCAAACGTAGCTGTGGCCAGGGCCACGTCTCTGCCAGGTGTGGGTGATGAGAGGGGTTCGCGGCTGGGGCAGGCCTCTGCCCCCTGGTGGCTGGCAGATTCTGCGTTCTTGCCAAACCACCAGCTGTGCTGGCGGAGCCTAAGCCTGGTTTAAGGAAGGAGTGGGCCCCTGCTGCAGGCCC
This sequence comes from Pan paniscus, assembly GCF_029289425.2. Lineage (NCBI taxonomy): Eukaryota > Metazoa > Chordata > Mammalia > Primates > Hominidae > Pan > Pan paniscus. The sequence continues at coordinate 161,727,159 of NC_073256.2, forward strand.
CCAACCCGGCTGTGGTCCCTCTGTTTTCTGTCTCCCGTAACTGTCCCAGTTACAGCATCTCAGGGCTGGACCAAGCATGCAGGGCTTCCCAGCCCTTGCTGTGCGGATGGAGGCTGATCTGCAGCGCAGCAAGAGTGGGGCCTTGAGCTCTTCTCAGCTGCCTCCTGCCTGACTCTCTCACGTGGCTGCGCTGCCTTGACCCTCGGCCCTCTGCTACCTCGGCCCTTGGCCCTCTGTTACTCAGTACCCAGTGGGCCCATGCCTGGCTGGCTGCCTGTGCTCCTGCCCCTTGCAAAGAGGCTCTCCCCATCCCCAGATTCAGGTGGTGCCCTGCATGGCTGGGTCACACCTCTGCTGTCACTGACTGGCTCTGGCCCTTCTTCTGGGAAGATTTCAGGAGTTTCTGAGGCCGAGGATTCCCGTCGGGGAGTGTAATTGTGTAACTGAAGTCCCGCTGGTTCCTCTGGCCTCTCAGGATCGAAGTGAGAATGAAGTGGAGAAGGTGAAGAGTGCTCTGATCCTGTGCTATGGGCACGTGGCGGCCCGGGCCCCCCGGGAGCTGGTGCTGGCCAAGGCGGAGTCAGACATCCTCCGGAACATCAGCCAGCACTTCAGCACCAAGGTGGGCACTGCGGTGGGCCTGCCACGCAGGGGAGCTGGGGCTGCCGGGGAGTCACGTCTTAACTCATTTCACTTTTTGTTGTTCAGGTTCTAGGAATAAAGGTAGAAACCAAGGTACAGTGTGTAGGAATTAAGTGCTGGACTGGCTTCTCTCCTCTCGGCTCTCCTCTGGGCGGGTTGAGCTTCATAGGCAGAGGCCGGAGGGGGAGCTTGGAGCTTGCTGGGGCTTCCTGGTCTCCGTCCTCAGGAGGCATTCGAGAGCATCACCAGGGCTCCTTCCCTGGCCTGGGCCCTGGACGGCAGTGGGAAGAAGGGAGGCGTCTGCGCCTCCGAGGGGCCGGGTCGTGGGCTGTCGCCCCCCAGGGAGTTCAGCCAGCCCCACCCGTCCCAGGACAGCTGGAACCTCCTCTGGCTCTGCTCCCCAGTGCTCGTGGGGGCTGTACCTCCCCGGACCCCAGTGAGCAACTAGGAGAGGGGGCAAGGCCCAAAGCCAGTGGAAGTGGCAGTGGAGGCTCCACTGGCCCCCAAGGCCTCACCCCAGCCTCACTAACAAGTTTCCCTTCTGGCCTCCCTGGCACTAACCTGACAAGCCCCTCTCTCAGGACAGTCAGCCCCTCCTTGAAGAATAGGCCCTCTGGTTCTCCTGCGGTGGCTGGGAGGGCGGGGCTGTTCTGAGAGGTTCTTTTCCCAGCCCTTCAGCGCTCCCCGGAGGACTCTGCTCCTGCTGTGGGGGGCCCTCTGGTCACACCACACAGTGTCTGCTCTGTGGCCTGTCTTCTCTGGAGTGTGACACGGGGGAACCCCTGCGTGGCCCCCCGCTTCTTCCACACGGACTTTGATAAGCAAAAGGGCTGGCTAGAGAGCTCCTTTGAGAGCAGAGTGCTTCTGGCTTCGGAGGAAAGAAAAGGGGGTGTGTGCGGGTTCAGCCCTGGAGGGTGGGCGTGGGCGTCTCCTGTAGCCCTGCGTCCCTGCAGGACCCAGCCCTGAAGCTGTGCCTTGTCCAGAGTGTGTGCATGGTCAGCCGCGCCATCTGCAGCAGCACCCAGGCTGGCTCCTTCCACTTCACCCGGAAAGCAGAGCTGGTGGCACAGATGATGGTGAGCGTGGCCGTGGCCTGGCAGGTCCTCAGGCAGGTTCCTGGGAGACTGAGGCCAGAGGTGGGGACTGGGGGCACTGAGGGTGATAATGTGAAGACAGCCTGGGAACATGGGAGGGGCCAGGTAGGGACACATGGGGCTGTGCTCCTCGGGCCCTGCCTGTCACTTAGGCTGGGGGACAGAGCTTGACCAGGGAGGAGAGCTGGCGTTTCCTCCAAGGGCTGAGTCATGCACCTGCCTCACCCAGGAGTTCATCAGGGCAGAGCCCCCGGACTCCCTGAGGACACCTATTCGGAAGAAAGCCATGCTCACCTGCACTTACTTGGTGTATCCTTTCCTGCCTCTGCACAGGCCCGTGCAGCTGCGTGTGTGCGTGCATGTGTGTGCACGTGTGTGCATGCCTGTGTGCGCACACGTGTATGCGTGTGTGTGCACGTGCGCGCGTGTGCGTGTATGCGCGTATGTGCACGCCTTGTGTGTGCGCATGCTGCGTGGGGTGCCGCCATGGTCTGGAGCAGAGTAAACATGGCAGTGGCTGTGCTGCCCGCACAGGCCTGGAGGTTACTGGGTGTCTGAGTCTCAGCCTTAGGATCATTGTCTGGGGCCCTTAACTTGCCTCTCAGCTCCGTGGAGCCAGCGCTGGACGAGCAGGCCCGGGCGGATGTGATCCATGGCTGCCTGCACAGCATCATGGCCCTGCTACCTGAGCCCAAGGAGGAGGACGGAGGCTGCCAGAAGGTATCCCTGTGTTTCCCTTGCCTGTGTCCACATCCGTGAGAGGGGTGGGAGGCCACTGTAGGCTGCGGGGTCACTGGTGGGGCTGGACGGCCTGGCTCTCCTTCCAGTCCCTGTATCTGGAGACACTGCACGCCCTTGAGGATTTGCTGACGAGCCTCCTGCAGCGGAACATGACCCCCCAAGGCCTGCAGATCATGATTGAGGTGTGCAGGGGGGAACTGTCATGGGGATGGGGATGGGGGCACAGAGGGCACTCCACCTGGCTGCTGGCCCTCTCTCCACATATGGGCACCACAGGGACAGTTTGGTGCTCTCTGCACTTGGGGGTGGTTTATGAACAGGCAGGTGCACCCTCTCCCATCTGCGCTGGCAAGCAGTTGGGGAGGCCCTGACCCAGGTGGGACCTCTGGAGCCTGTCCTCTCCCGCCACTGCATGGCACAGGGATGGGGGGGCCCACGGGTACCCATGGCTCCTGACTGGGGGCCGCTACCAGGGTGGCGCTAGGGTGGGGCCGACCCCCATGCTCGGAGTGTGTTCTTCTAGGACCAAGGTGGCCTCCACCCTGTCCCTCCACAGTCCTGGCTGGCCCTGGGTCCACCTGGGCTGGGTTCTGTCTGTGACCAGACTGGAGGACAGAGTGGCAGGGCCAGAGGAGCTATGGTGGCCTAAGGCTGGCACCACTCTGGGTCCCCGGCTTGGCCCCCTGTAGCCCGGGAAGGATGGCCTGGCAGGGACACTGAGCTGGCCCACGATGCACAAGGCTCCTGCCCCCAGGGCTGCCCTCTGAGCAGTACCTGTGTGACGCCCCTCTTCCTCAGCACCTGAGCCCATGGATCAAGTCCCCAAGAGGTCACGAGCGGGCGCGGGCCCTGGGCCTGAGCGCCCTCCTGCTGCGCTACTTCCTGGAGCACCTGCGTGTCAGCGTGAGTACCTGGGTCCCTGGCCCAGGTGCTGATGCCTGTGGCACTCATGACCCAGAGTGTGAGCTGCCTTCCTGGCTTCCTCTGGCCGCCGCCCCAGCTCAGGCCACAGTCCTCTTCCTTGAGACCTGGATTGAGGGCCTGTCAAGGCCAGGAGTTGTCAGGGATGGCTGCTCAGAATAGAGTCCGTTGTCATCAGGGGCCCACTGTTAGCCGGAAGGAACATGCACCTCTGGTCTCCAGGGCTTCACTGTTGAGCGCGGTGCTGGATTTGGTTGGCGATATTTTTATCATGTTCCAGAAGCATCTATTTCTTTTAATGAGAACTTTTATCAGGAACAGATATTAGATTTTGCTAAATATCTTTTTGTCATCTGTCAGGATTATTCTAGGCTTTCTTTTCTCTCTCTTTTTTTCCCTGAGACAGGGTCTCACTCTGTTGCCCAGGCTGGAGTGCAATGGTGCAAACACAGCTCACTGCAGCCTGGAACTCCTGGGCTCAAGTGATCCTCCCGCCTTGGCCTCCCGAGTAGCTGAGACTACAGGTGCATGCCACCACACCCAGCTGATTTTCTTTTATTTTTTGTAGAGATGGGTCTTGCTACATTGCCCAGGCTGGTCTTGAACTCTTGGGCTCAAGTGATCCTCCTGTCTCGGCCTCCCAAAGTGCTGGGATGACAGATGCTGGGGTTACAGATGTGAGCCACTGCACCTGGCCTTTTGTTAATGCACCAAAACTATCTTTTCTTTTCTTTTTTCTTTCCCTCCCTCCCTCCCTCCCTTCCTCCCTTCCTCCCCTCCTCCCCTCCCTCCCTCCCTCCCTCCCTCCCTCCCTTCCTTCCTCCTTCCCTTCCTTCTTTCTTTCCTTTCTGAGACCGAGTCTTTCGCTCTCACCCAGGCTGGAGTGCAGTGGCGCAATCTTGGCTCACAGCAACCTCCGCCTCCTGGGTTGAAGCGATTCTCCTGCCCCAGCCTCCCGAGTAGCTGGGATTACAGGCGCCCACCACCACTGCCGGCTAATTTTTGTATTTTTAGTAGAGACGGGGTTTCATCCTGTTGGCCTTGAACTGGTCTTGAACTCCCAGGCTGGTCTTGAACTCCTGACCTCAAGTGATCTGCCCACCTCAGCCTCCCAAAGTGCTGGGATTACAGGCATGAGCCACCGCGCCCTGCCAAAACTTTCATTCTTTATGTGGCCAAATCTCGTGTGTTCAGGGCTCTTCCCACCTCATGCTTTCATGGCCTGTTCATCACATAACCCTGGTCTGGCTGAAGCTTACCTTGGTGCATGGTGTGATGGATGCCCAGCCTAAGAACAATGGCTGGTCACCCTGCAGTCTTTCTCTAACATTCCAGCCTTTCCCTTCTGACTTGAAATTCTTTCTCATCAGTGGCGCCCAAGTAGATACCAGGTTTCCATCTGAGCCCAGGATCCTGTGCAAGGGCAGGGTGGGAGCACCTCCCAGGAAGGCCTCGCACGTGGGGGCTGAGAAGGGAGCAGGTGGTGGGAGGGGGACAGGTGCGTCTGCCGGGGAGGAGGTGTGGAAGTAGGAGGAAGCTGTCTGCCTATAGGAGCATGGGAGGAGCAGGACTGAGGAGAGCAGAAAGGCTCTGGAAGGCAGGACCAGGACAGTCAGGGTGTGAGGGGGTCTTGTACAGTCCTGCCCCTCACCCAAATTGGCAGAGCCCGTGCACTCCTCCCATTTGGGGCCCCCTCCTCACCCCAGTTGTCCGTCCGCCTGCACACACCTGCGTGCCCACGTCAGCATGGCCTGGCCCTCCTTCTTGTAGGGGCCCGGCCTGGGAGCCTGTGTGGCCCTGGTGTAGACGAGCTGAGCAGCGCCCACGCTGCAGCAGGAAGGGAGGGAGGAACTCACTGGGAGCTGTGTTGGCCACACTGAGGGCCCAGGGCTTCGTGGACACCAGCAGCACTCCTGGCCACACTCCAGCCCTCCTCTGGGTACAGGTGGCATAGGTGGCATCCACCCACCCCCAGCATTCTAATAGCCCAGGCATCTCCTCCTCCAGGCCCTGGTGCCCTTCCACAACCTGGGCCTTCTCATCGGCCTCTTCTCCCCACGGTGTGCGGACCTGTGGCCTGCCACCCGCCAGGAGGCCGTGGACTGTGTCTACTCCCTGCTGTACCTCCAGCTCGGCTATGAGGGTGAGCCCTCGTCAGGAGTGTGGGGGCCAGTGGTCGTGCAGGGGTGCTTGGAGGGATGAGGTGCAGAGTCCAGGCTGGGGGATTGCCAGGGAGGGCCTGGGCCCGACTGCTCGTTCCTGCCGCCTCTCAGGCTTCTCCCGGGACTACCGCGATGACGTGGCGGAGCGGCTCCTCAGCCTCAAGGACGGCCTCGTGCACCCTGACCCCGCCATTCTCTTCCACACCTGCCACAGTGTAGGCCAGGTACCAGCTGGGAGCTCTGCGGCCGGAAGGCAGGCTGGCACTGTCTGGGGCTAACAGGGACTTCCGAGGTAGCACCTGGCCTCCCCTAGCCTCTGTAAGTGCCACCCATGGCCAGTGGACATGAGCAGGGCCTGGGTGTTTGCATTAGTTGCCGGCGCTGCCCTGCACTGGCCCCATCACCCACACCTGCCTACGCTGGGGCAGTGCAGTCCATACGAGAGGAAGGTGCTATTTGTCTTGAGACCTGGCAGAGGCCGAGGAGAGAATGGGGTGCCATGAGGCACAGCCGTCCTCTCCCTGCCACTGATACCCTGGCCTGCTCATGAAGATGCAGGTTTCTGGAACAGAATCTTCAGCGGCTGCCCTGTGTGGTGTTGTCCCCAAAGGCTACCCAAGAGCCACGTGGGGGGCTAGGATCATCGCCTGCAGGGTGCAGCGGGCTCTAGCCCTCTTGCCAAGGGGCCAGGGACGGGCCCTGCCCTTGGTTCCAGCTGGTCAAGGTGCTTTGTCCACTGCCATCTGAAGGGAGGATGACCCTGGGCACTGCGTCCCCTCCCCGACCCATGCCTGCCTGGTCTACTCTGAGGCTCAGCTCACAACACAAGCTTGAGTATTATTAAAGTATTGCATTACAGGGGGAAAAAAAAAAAAAGTCCTTCCAAGGGGATGAGAAAGCTGCCCCTCCCTCCGTGCTCTCATGTGGGTCCCCAAGCTGGAACACGGCCTGTCTCCATTTGGTGCTTAGGAATGGCCTTCCAGGTCCAGAGACTGTGTCTCCTGCAGAGGAAGGAGGGGTAGGTCACCAGGGCCCTTTCTGGTGCTGGGATCACAGGTGTGAGCTAAGGCTCATGTGCCCTTGACCCCGTGTTCTAGAGAGCTCCAGGGCGACCGCACCACAGGGCTGCTCCCAGCCCACTTCACTGGTCAGAAGGAGCCTGAGGAGGGTACTGTGACCCCAGCCCTGCAGCTGCCCAGGCACCACCTTCCAGGAGCCCGCCCAGATTCCAGCAGGCCCTGGCAGGTTCTGGAGAAGGAGACCCCACCCCCGTGCAGCGAGCTCATTGAAGGCGCAGGGCCCAGCGGCTGGGGCCGGGCTGCAAGAAGGGGCGTGGCTTCCCGCCCTAACGCGAGCCCCTGAGACCCGACGCCTCGGAGAAGTGGCGTTGGGGGTGGCCCCCTTCCCTCAACCTCTGGCATCACCTTCCTCCTAGATTATTGCCAAGCGCCTCCCCCCAGACCAGCTCATCAGCCTCTTGCTAACCATGTTTGAGGCCCTGGGAGACCCCGAAAAGAACTGCTCCCGAGCAGCTACCGTCATGATCAACTGCCTGCTGCAGGAGCGGGGCGGCGTGCTCCAGGAGAAGGTAGGAGAGGGTGGGGCGCGGGGGGGGGCTCCAGGAGAAGGTGGGAGAGGGCGCGGTGGGGCGGGCAGGGCAGGAGTGGGGTAGTGGCTCTTGGAGAGGTGGCACTGCGGGAGAAAACAGTGAGGCTGGCCCTGGCCTGTCCTGGACCACCCTGCCCAGCCCTCCTCGGGTGTGACCCTCACTGCTGTGCCCCCTCTCCCTACAGGACTACCATGGAGAAATCTTTCTCTTATGTCTGAAGACAGGGGTTAGAATTTGGCAAAAACAAGTGCTGAGAGAATAAAGGGGGAAAAGGAAGTGAAAAGGCGGGTGAAAGCACTCATGTTTCCCTTAGCCCACAGTGTGTCAGCCGTCCCCTAGGGCGAGGCAAGCCTGACCTCATGGCCCATTGCTTTGTTTGTTTTCACCCAACATGGTGGTATTTTCCAGCTGTGCAGTAAGCATTTGGCAGTAGGGGTCACCATGGCTGAGGGTGGAGAGGAGACTCCCAGGCCAATACCCACCATGAGCAGGGAGCCCCCTCGTGACAAGGCCCCCAGAGTGAGGCTCATGCTATGCTGCTGCTGGACTTGTGGTGGGCCTGGGGGTCCCAGGGCCAGCGTCCTCCTGCCCATGTTTCCCCCGCGTTCCGTTCACCTGCTTTCTGGAGCAGCAGGACAGTCGCAAACTCACAGTCCCCCAAGTCCCATCCTTCCATCTCAGGCCCAGCTCCATCCTCGGTCTGGGAATCTGTCTCCTTCTCCCTTCCCGCCACGTCCCCAGCCCAGCTCCCGCAGGAGTGCCGTTGGCAGCTGTGTGGGTCCTGCCTCCGGTGGGCCTGCCAGGGGAGCCTGAGAGTTGCACCCAGCAGGCGTGCTGTGAGGGCATGGGGCCGCTGGCTCTGTTGGATGCCTGCCCAGCTCCGAACCAGCCTCTGGGCCACATGTGCCCTTGGCGCTTCCTCTACCTCCCGGGGCACTGGCCACTTTGCACGCGGAATCCAGGTCGTGGCTACAGTTCCTTGGCTTCTGGGCTGTCCATGGCCCACGGGGGATCCTGGCCCTACCTCAGGCTGGCACCAGCAGTATGGAGCTCTGCATCTCATGGGGCTCCCTCATGGCCCCACCCCCTTGGGCTGGCGTAGGTGTGCCCACAGCTGTCCCCCACGCGTGGCCTGACCACCGTGTCCCGCCCATCTACAGGTGCCCGAGATCGTGAGCGTGCTGCGCTCCAAGCTTCAGGAGGCCCAGGGAGAGCACATCCTGCCGGCCGCCCAGCACAGCGTGTACCTCCTGGCCACCCAGCACTGCGCAGCCGTGGTGTCCAGCCTCCTGGGCAGCCCCTTGCCCTTGGACAGGTACCTAGCTCAGACTCCAGGCTTAGGGGTTCCTCTGGAATGATGCTCCCCGAGCCCTCCACCCGGCTCTGCACCCCGACTTTCTGCATGAGTTCCCATGGCTGTAGGCCACGTGGGACAGAAAGTGACATGGAGCCAAGCCCCAGTCTCTCAGGTACCCACGGAGACCTCTCCTCTCCAGGCGTTTTGGGATCCTCACTGGCTCCGGTGGGCCCTGCACAGCACCCCCACAGGGAAGCTGCTGTTTCTGCCTTCCTCTAAGGTCCCAAAACTGCCTAGCTGCTCTGTCGGCCCCAGGCTCCAGCACACACTGGAGGCTGCCCCTCACCCTGTGTCTTGGTTCCGGCTGCCCCAAGCCTTGTCCTTTGCAGGGCATCCACTGCTGCCTGTGAGCAGACCCCCGGGAACTGCCTGATCTGAGCCCCCTCAGGAGCTCAAGGACAACCTTGTCTGTACCATACATCACTATGTCTTCCCAAGCTCACACCTCCCAGCTCCCAGCAAAGGGCAGGGCGTGTCTACCACCCACCAGCCCACTGGGGTCCCCCTTCCTCGCTGAGGCCTCCGGAGCATGGGTCTGCTGGCCCTTCCTTTCTTTGCCATCTTAATCATGGACAGAGGCTGGCCCAGGGGCACCTGGCTTCCTGTGACCTCCAGGAGACTCCATGCTGGGCAAGGCAGAGTGACCCTTCCCCTGGCAGGCGGGGGCGTGAGGCTGCCGTGGGGAACACAGGTTTCCTTGCACCTGGCCCTTTACCCTGTCAGCTTTGCTTTTTTTCATATGCTCTGAGGCCCTCCCATTAGGTGCATCCAAGCTGCAATGCCCACTTCCTCCTGGCAGGGGGGACCCGCAGGCACCTTCTGCTCAGAGGTGCACTTGTCTGGTGGCCCTGCTCCTTCCTGGTACTGTTGACCTTTCTGTGTGTTTGTTTTAAATCTCTTGCATGGTAAATAGCTGCATTTTGTTACTGATAAGAGTGAGTTTAAATCCACTGTCATATCTTTTGTGTCTTTGTTACATGTTTTGTTTTTTAAAAATCTTCTTTCTTGTCCTTTTTTAGATTGACAGTATCCCTCTTACCTCACTTTCTCCACTCAGTTTGTAATCCTGCAGTCTGTTGCTTTTCTTTTAGTGTTTGCCCTAAAGGTGGCTGCATGCGTCCTCACTGAAGTCCAGCATGGGCCCCAAATGCAGGCTGAGGTCTGGGTCTGGCTGGGCTGCTGGGCGCCCGAGTCGTCATGACCGTTGTTCTTGGGCACAGCCGGCGTTGACTTGTATTTCCTCCGTGATTACCGTCTGGCTCATCAATCACTGTTTTCGTTTTCCGTGGAGGCGTGGCTCACACAAAGGGCAAGCACGGAGTCACTGGGCCCCGCAGGACTTTCCAGGTCAAGGCAGAGGAGGTGTCCGGTCCCCAGCAGGCTCCTGTGTGCCCCTCAGTCCCCTAGAGGGTCACGGCCACCTGACCGCCACCACTAGAGGTTTTGGCGATTGTGCTGTGTGGTGGGTCTTCCCGGCCTCTGCTTAGCACAGCGGTGCTGCTGCCCATCCTTCCTCCTTGCCAGGTAGTGCCGGGTGCCGCTGCCCATCCTTCCTCTGCCGGGCAGTGCCGGGTGCCGCTGCCCATCCTTCCTCCTTGCCGGGTAGTGCCGGGTGCTGCTGCCCATCCTTCCTCCTTGCCGGGTAGTGCCGGGTGCTGCTGCCCATCCTTCCTCCTTGCCGGACAGTGCCGGGTGCTACTGCCCATCCTTCCTCCTTGCCGGGCAGTGCCGGGTGCTGCTGCCCATCCTTCCTCCTTGCCGGGCAGTGCCGGGTGCTGCTGCCCATCCTTCCTCCTTGCCGGGCAGTGCCGGGTGCTGCTGCCCATCCTTCCTTCTTGCCGGGCAGTGCCGGGTGCTGCTGCCCATCCTTCCTACTTGCCGGACAGTGCTGGGTGCTGCTGCCCATCCTTTCTCCTTGCCGGGCAGTGCTGGGTGCCGTGTGGGCTGCACTGTGTGTCTGTTTCTAGGTGATGGACATTCAGATTGTTTTTGGTTTGGGGCTGCTGGGGATGGCGATGCTTTGAATGTTCCTGGGAGTGTCTGTTGGTGGGTAGAGCATGCATTTCTCTTTCATGTGTATATAGGAGTGGAATCAAGGCCGGGCACTGTGGCTCATACCTGTAATCCCAGCAGGGAGGCTGAGGCAGGAGGATTACCTGAGGTCAGAAGTTTGCGACCAGCCTGGCCAACATGGCAAAACCCCGTCTCTACTAAAAATATAAAAATTGGACAGGCATGGCCAGGCGCAGTGGCTCACCCCTGTAATCCCAGCACTTTGGGAGGCCGAGGCGGGTGGATCACGAGGTCAGGAGATCGAGACCATCCTGGCTAACACGGTAAAACCCCATCTCTACTAAAAATACAAAAAATTAGCCAGGCGAGGTGGCGGGCGCCTGTAGTCCCAGCTACTCGGGAGGCTGAGGCAGGAGAATGGTGTGAACCCAGGAGGCGGAGCTTGCAGTGAGCCGAGATTGCACCACTGCACTCCAGCCTGGGCGACAGAGCGAGAACTCTCTCTCTCAAAAAAAAAAAAAAAAAAAAAAAATTGGCCAGGCACGGTGGCTCACGCCTATAATCCCAACACTTTGGGAGGCGGACCACCTGAGGTTGGGAGTTCGAGACCAGCCTGACCACCATGGTGAAACTTCATCTCTACTAAAAATACAAAATTAGCCAGGCGTGGTGGTGCCTGCCTGTAATCACAGCTACTCGGGAGGCTGAGGCAGGAGAATCACTTGAACCCAGGAGGCGGAAGATGCAGTGAGCCATGATTGGGCCATTGCACTCCAGCCTGGGCAACGAGAGCGAAACTCCGTCTCAAAAAATGAATAAAATTTATTTCATATATATATATAAATTAGCTAGGCGTGGCAGCACGTGTCTGTAATCCCAGCTACTCAGGAGGCCAAGGCAGGAGAATCGCTTGAACCTGGGAGGTGGAGGTTACAGTGAGCTGAGATCGCGCCGTTGCACTCCAGCCTGGGCAACAGAGCAAGACTCTGTCTCAAAAAAAAAGAAGTGGAGTCACTGTGGCCATCTCTACCCTGCCACCCCGTGAGCTAAGGGTAGATGGGTTCTACATTCATAAATGGTCAGAAAAAGACAAAAAGAATATTTCATGACACGTGAAAATGATAGGAAATCCTGATTCCAGTGTCCATGAGTTAAAGCTTCCGGAAGCAGCCGCTCCATCCACTTCCATGCTGTCTGTGGCTGCTCTCGCACTACAGCGGCAGGCTTGATGAGCTGCCAGAGGCCACCCGGCCCCCAAGGCCTGAGCCACTGTCTGTCCTGGTCAGAAGCTTGCCAGCCCTTCCCTGGGCACAGGTTGGCTTGGCTGTCGTATGCAGCCTCATGGGGGCCCACAGTGGCTGAGTCTGTGGCCTCCTGGCGCCTCAGCGACGGCCACCGCATCCTTGCTGGCACGTGCTGTGTGCCTGCCCTCCTGTGCATTTGTCCACGTTTCCTGCCAGGTCATTTGCTCCCCACGCTCACACCCAGCCCTCTGCTGCTTGCCTTCTGCTTGAAGGACGCTCCTGGAATTCCCACCACGAGGATCAGTGACACACTGTCCGCCTTTGTTGACTTGAGAATGTCTTTATTTGGCCATCCTTTGTGACTGTTCTTTCTGTGGCTTAGTGGAGCTAGGTGGCTTTCCACCTAGCTCAGTGGAGTTTGCTCAGGTGTGTGACAGCACATCACTGTTTCTGGCTTCTGTCGTTGCTCCTGAGAGCCAGGTGAAGTCTCCTAGCACCGCATCTGTCCAGGAAGCCACTGCCTGCTTGTTGCTCATCTGCAGTTTGCAGGTGGGGGTTGCTTTTCCTTTGTTCTGCCAGGCGGCTTCAGGGCTCCCTGTCTGTAGGTCAGTATATTTCATCAGTTCTGAAAAACCCAACCTACTCCTTGTCAGCCATTGTTTCCTCTGCCTCTGGGACATCCATCAAATGTACGTTAGCCCTCATTCCATCTTCCGCGTCCCTTATTCTGTCCTCTGCCTTCCCACGTTATTCTCTGTAATAATTTATCTGAAATTTTTTTATCTTCCTATTCACTAGGTAAGTTCTTAATCTTCCTATTCACTGTTTCTCTCTTCTACTGTATCTAGACTGGCACCAAATATGTCCACTGAGTACATTAGTGTTTCATTTCTAAAAGAGCTGTTTGGTTTTCTTTCAAATTTGCTGTATCTGTTTTTAGAATTTTCAGTTCCCGTCATATTCAGAGTTTGTTGTTCATTTCTGCAAACGCTGAGCGTAGCTGCCTCACGGTGTGTCTGCGGCGCCGTCTGAGTGTTCTTGGCAGCACTGCCAGGTCTCCCTGGGGGCTGCGCTCTTTGACCCTGTGCCGTCCTGAGGCCTGGGCCAGATGCTGCTTCCTCCAGGGAAGATTTGTTCTCCCTCCCAGTAGCTCCCCAGGGACCTCCCACACCACTGCCCTGGGCCCTGTGTGTATAGGCCCAGATTTTTCTCTGTGTCCTTTATTACCAGCTCTGTTTACAGATCCCTGGAGTCAGGGGAAGGGGTGAGCTCAGATCTGAGGCCAAGAGGCCATTTCCCAGCTGGCTGCAGCTGAGGCTGGTGGCCGTGTCTGAGCGTCGTGGAGCCCGGGTCCACAGCACCCAGGTGGCGGGGGGCAGGGATGCCCGGCCCAGGTGCCGGCGGCGCCCTGACCAGCCACGGCCTCAAAGTGACTCTCCTGCTCTGCTCCAGCCACACCTGCATGCTGTGGCGGGCGCTGGCGGTGGAGCCTCGCCTAGCTGCCCAGGTCCTGGGGCTGCTGCTGGAGAAGATGAGTAAGGACGTCCCGTTCAAGGAGAGCCGGGCCTTCCTGCTGGGCCGCACCCCAGACCGCGTGGCCACGCTGCTGCCTCTCTCGGTGAGTCGGGCTCTCGGGGCCACCTTGACACGCTGTCCCTGCCCCGCTTGCCTGGGTGCCCGGGGGCAGGCCTTTTGATGAGGTGGCCCGGACGCCACCCCACAGGCACCTGGAGGCAGCACCGGGCTGGGGGCTCTGAGCTCAGGCTCGTAAAGGCCTCACAGGTGTGGGCCCCCAGGGGAGGCCACTTCATGTTTTATCCTGCGGAAAAAAAATAAACCCAGCTTGGCAGTGTTTTAAGCAGTAAAGCAGCTGTGAGAATTCCCTCCTCCTCCTTCCTGAGGAGCTGAGAACAGATGGCCTGAGGTCTGTCCTGTGAAGGCTGACTGCCCCTCTGTCCCTGTCTCCTGCCTCTACCCCTGAGGGCCAAGCCATGCAGTGGTGCGCCTCGCCCTTCCTGCGCTGCAGCTGGGATCTGAGACCTCCGAGCACACGATGCAGGCGAAGGGGGACGCAGGCTCATTGGGTGCAGGGCTCAGATCTCGTGCGGCCTGGAGGGAGGCATGGCCCTGTGATGACTTCTCCCCCAGGCTACCTGTGCACTGTTTGAGGTCATGTCCACGCCTGCAGCGGGGCCCGCGGTGCTAGAGCTCTACCCCCAGCTGTTTGTGGTGCTTCTGCTGCGCGTCAGCTGCACCGTGGGTGTCCAGCTGCCCCGGAACCTGCAGGCCCAGGAAAGGAGGGGTGCCAGTCCAGCCCTAGCCACCAGGAACCTGGAACCCTGCAGGTATCTGGGTCCCCACTTCCCACCTCCAGTACTGATTCGGAAGCACAGGCATGCGTGTGCACACGCGTGGTGGGGGCGGACGGCAGATCTGAACCATGGGGAGTGTGGGAGTGACTTTGCTCCCAGGGAGCTGGCGCCTCACCCAGGTGCAGGGCTAAGCTGTCAGTGGTGACATCCATGGCCACCCTTCTCACACTGGCTGTGAAGGCCTCCCTCCTTGCCTCTGCCGGCGGTCTGCGCAGTGGTGCTGAACACAGGCGGCTGGTGGGGGCTTCGCGTGGCAGCTCAGGCAGGATCAGGGTGGTGCCTTCTCCTGGGAGTGGAGTTGTGCGGAGTCTTTGGGGTATAGGCTGGGGTCAACCATGGCAGGACCAGCTTTGTCCCTGAAACTGCCCCAGCAGAGCGGCCTTTGGCACGTGTTCACAGCCCCACACGTAAGAGCTGCCCAGGTGCCTGACATGAAGCATTTCAGGTCCTACACACCTGCCCGGGGCCATAGCACAGACAGAGGAGGCTGACACCCTGGGCAGGCGTGGCTGTGTGGCCTGACCCCAGGACCACGAGCCCATGTGAACACAGGGCCGCCATGCCCCACCTGCCCCGGAGGGCTCTCGTTCCATCCCACCCAGGCGCCCAGGTTTGGGTGTGCACCTTGGCCAGGACACACCAGGGGGACAGCCTCACTTCAGCCCCTCCCCCTGTCCCCCTTGGCCAGGACACACCAGGGGGACAGGCGCACTTCAGCCCCCTCCCCCTGCCCCCCTTGGCCAGGACACACCAGGGGGACAGCCTCACTTCAGCCCCTCCCCCTGCCCCAGCACCACAGGCTGCTCAGACCCAGGCCAGCTCGTAAAGCCCAGTGGGGCCGGCTGCCAGCGTTGCTCTGCCCCTAGCAAACTGAGTGGAAAATGTGAATGGGATGGGGCAGCCACCAGCCCCTAGGCCTGGCCTGCTGCGAATCAGTGCCTCCGCCCCGAGCGGTAGGGCTGCGGGCCCCACGCCCACCCCCAGGTGCCCCTTCACTGGGACGATTGCAGAGCCTGGTGTACAGGCCGTTCGCCAGTGGGTCGGACCCTTGTGGGTGCCACATTCTTAAATGTCCTGGGCACACAAGCAAGGGAGGCACCCTCATCCAAATCACTAACACATTCGTGAGCCAAACACACGCTTCCCGTTAGATTTGTCGAAGCTGGTTGTGAGTTGCTGTGCCTGCGCCATTTGCAGCCTGGAGCGCAGCCCCTGGTCCAGATGGGGCCTTGCAGGGCTCGAGGCCTGGAGCAGGGTGTGGAGCTGGAGGCAGAGCTGCACTCAAGCCGGGCCCTGGCTCAGACCATGAGGCCCAGCTGAACTGACTGTGGCCCTGTGGGTTCTCCCTCCGCCTGCGGCTGGCCTGGCCTGTATGTGTCAAGGGCATCTCCCAGGAACTACAGTGACTGGTGTGGCTCTGTCCTCTGCCTGTGGTCAGTGCTGGCTGTCCTGTTCCCAGGGCTGGAAGCCCCCTTGGCACCCAGGCTACTTGGGCTCAAAGATCAGACCCCAACACTGGAACCATGGGACTCCTGGCTTTCCCAGAGCTGCCTTCTTGCACTTCCTACCCTGGGGAGGGAACCCGTGAGAGAGAGGAGCCTGGGGACACTCATCAAGGGCCATGTGAGGGGCTGGCCCTGCTGTTGGTCAGCACCAGACCACCCAGGCACACCCCAAGGGGACAGTGGTATACTGGAAGCAGGCCCCCAGCACCTCCTTCCTGGGCTGCCGAGACCCCCGTGGCCCTCAGCTCCTACAGCCCCTGTCCAGCTCTCAGGCCGCCTCATTCCTGCCGGCATCACCGGCCCTGTGTACCCAACTGTCCAGAAGCCTCATGGGGCCCATCACCAGATCTCTGACAAGCTTGTCTCATGCTCCTGTGCCCACCACACCCTCCTCCTAGATCCCACCTGCATGAGGGCCTCACACACCATCCAGGCGAGTAGGGCCTGGCCCCCAGCTTGGCGGGGCCACTTGTTCCCTGCTAGGCCCACTCCACGTCCCAGCACACCAGGGGCCCTGTGGGACACCTGGCAGGAGGTGACCAGGGCAGTGGCACTGTCACCACCACCAGCGGTCACCACACGGCCCATGCCGCTCGGGGGTTGTCTGCTTTTGGGCCAGGTGCTCCTGAGGACGAAGCCTTGTGGGGACAGAGGTCCAAAGGCGGCGGGGGCCTAAGTGTGAGGTGCTTGAGGGCAGCGGAAAGCCACATGGCAGGGGCTGTGGAGTTGAAATGGAGGGTCCTGCTGGGTGGGGACGCTGGTGCAGGGCATCCTCTGCCCCAGACCGTGCCTGTTGGGTCACACACTACGCCCCGCCCACTGGCAGCCAGGAGTGGAGCAGCCTCAGCAGGGAAGGGCTCATCTGAGCCGATGGTCGATGCCAGGCTCAAGCTGGGCCCTGTAGAGGCTTCAACATCAGACTCTCCCTGCCAGTTTCTGGCCCAGCCACTGCCAGGGAGACCAGAGGGCAAGGTGCTTGCCTGGTGGGGGTCTGGGGAGTCAGAGTTGGCCAAGGTGGCCCCCATTGCACGCCCAGGGTGCCTGCTCTTCAGCACGCCAGCAGCCCCTCCAGCTCTCGGCACCATCCTCCCGCTCACTTGCCAGCCAGCCTCAGCCGACACTGGGAGTGGATCAGGGGCCTGCCCGCCTCCCAGAGGGCTGTGGAGTCTCCTGGGGTACAGGTGTGAGAACCCGAGGTGCCAGGCAGGAACAGGCCGGGGGTGGGGGGCACCTGTGGTGTGGGTGCCCAGCAGCGTCTGGGTGTCCGGAAAGGAAGGCTGGTGCAGCCAGAGGGCTTTGCCTGTGTCCAGCTCTCAGGCTGGTGGCCAGGTGGCCACAGGCTGACCTTGCTACTAGCTCACCTCCAAGCCAACATCTGCGTCCTTGCCTTGGGTGGGGAAACGGGGGGCCTCTAGCAGATGGCCCAGAGCCTGCTTCCTGGAGAGTGGCTCTGGCAGGGATAGGGCTAGCCACCAGGTGGGCAACACGCATTGGGTGCAGACCTGAGGAGTTAATCAGGAAGGGAGGTGGGCTTGTGTGCCCCACCAGCTGAGCACCCTGGCAATCCTGCAGCTCTGCAGTGGACACCCTGCGGTCCATGCTACTCCGCAGTGGCAGCGAGGATGTGGTACAGCGCATGGACCTAGAGGGAGGCTGGGAACTGCTCAGGACCTCGGCGGGGCATGAGGAGGGGGCCACCAGGTTGGCCAGGTGAGCGGGCCCAGCCCACTGCAGCTCCAGCACTGGCTGGGCTCCACCGGATCTCGAGCCCAGGACATGACAGGATCAGGCGGGGGCCCATGCGTGTCAGGCCAATGGTGCCCTGGGCTCCTGCCTGTTCGCTCTCTGGGGCAGGGGTAGGGAGGCACCCCTGCAGAGGCCTGGCGAGGCAAGCTGGGAGGCATCTCTGAGACGTAGAACTCCCAGAACCTGGCAGCTGGCGGTGGAGCGGACCAGGGCTGTGCAGGGTGGAAGGTGCCTGGGTAGGGTTCAGCACAGCAACAGCCCCTGCACCCTCAGCGGCCCCCTTTCCCAGGGCCATGGCTGAGCACGCAGGGCCCCGACTCCCCCTGGTGCTGAAGACGCTGGCATGCACACACAGCAGTGCGTATGAGAACCAGAGGGTGACCACCACCGCCTTCCTAGCCGAGGTAGGGCCTTCCAGGGACAGATGCTGGGCACCAGGGTGGGGCTCCTGCTCAGGACAGGCACGGGATGCCCTTTTCTTACCCCTAAAAGGCCCCTCTCGACCGTGGTCTGTGAGGGAGGTTATGTGGATGCTAGCTACCTCCTCCCCCATGCCAGAACTCACTCAGTCCCACCCAGGGACACCCCCTCTGTGCCTGGTGAGAGGAGGACCGAGGCTCCCTGCAGCCTGTACTCTCCCCAAGTCCTGCTGGGTACATTTGTAGCTGGACAGGGCTGGCCCCTGGGACCCCAGGTGCCCTTGGTGCTGTGGTCTTGGCCTTTGTGGCCAAAGATGCCAAGATCTTGCCCAAGGCCGTGCAGCAGAGCACAGCGGGCGTCAGAGCAGGCCTCAGCGGCACAACAGGGAGGGGTCGTCACTGATCGGAGACCCAGGGAGTAGGTGCTCCACCTCTGTCTGCCACACCGGCGTGGGGGCAGCCTCTGGTGTTCTGGGCCTGGGCTGGTGGGTTGGGCCCTGGGGTCAGCGGGGAGGGGGAAGTCACAGCACCTCTGCCTGCAGCTGCTGAACAGCAACGTGGCCAACGACCTTATGCTCTTGGACTCGCTGCTGGAGAGCCTGGCGGCTCGCCAGAAGGACACATGCGCCAGCGTGCGGAGGCTGGTGCTTCGCGGCCTGGCCAACCTGGCCTCCGGCTGCCCTGACAAGGTGGGGTGGCCACTAGCCCCTCTGGGGCCCAGGCAGCATGGGTGGGGGGCTGTGCATGGAGGCCACCCTGTCTTGTGGGGTAGCAGATGATGACTCTGGGACCCAGGCTGAGTGTAAGCTATCCTCAGGTGCGAACCCACGGCCCCCAGCTCCTCACAGCCATGATTGGTGGGCTGGACGACGGGGACAACCCTCACAGCCCAGTGGCCCTGGAGGCCATGCTGGGCCTTGCGAGGCTGGTGCACCTGGTGGAGTCCTGGGACCTGCGCTCAGGGCTGCTGCACGTGGCCATCCGCATCCGGCCTTTCTTCGACAGTGTAGGCTGGCTGGGGCGGGGGGAGGGAAGAGGGCCCCAGCCCTTCCTGCCTCTTACTCTGAGCTTTAGCCCCAGCCCCACCCTCCTCCCTGTCTCCCACCGCGGCCAGGTGACCGTGGAGAGCGCGGACTAGCAGGGCTGCTGCTTTGCTGGGCCTGGCAGCCCCCACCCGTAAGGCCCCCACCCATCGGGGTGTTTCCTGGCCCGGGTCAGGCAAGGGCACCCATCAATGGCAGGGGGCTAGGCAGGCAGGCCTGCAGGGGCACAGCCTGTGAGGAGACGTATGCTGCATGTCCTTCCCAGGAGAAGATGGAGTTCCGGATGGCATCCATCCGCCTCTTTGGGCACCTTAACAAGGTCTGCCACGGAGACTGTGAGGACGTCTTCCTGGACCAGGTGGTGGGCGGGCTGGCGCCCCTGCTGCTGCACCTGCAGGACCCTCAGGCCACCGTGGCCAGCGTGAGTAGCCAGGGGGTGGGTGGGATGGGGTGGGTGGCCTCAATTGGACTTGGCCCCAGTGCCGCATCCCTTAGGCCTGCAGGTTTGCCCTGCGCATGTGTGGCCCCAACCTGGCGTGTGAGGAGCTCTCAGCTGCTTTCCAGAAACACCTGCAGGAGGGCCGAGCCCTGCACTTCGGGGAGTTCCTCAACACCACCTGCAAGCACCTGGTGAGGGGTGGGGCCAGGCAGGGCGTGGTGGGTGGGGCGGGGCCAGGCGGCGCTGACCAGGCCTCTCCCCAGATGCACCATTTCCCAGACCTGCTGGGCCGTCTCCTGACCACCTGCCTGTTCTACTTCAAGAGCAGCTGGGAGAACGTCCGAGCTGCTGCACCCCTGTTCACCGGTAAGCACCACCCCCTGCCCCGCCCCCATGCCGCCCGGCAGCCCCGCCTGATGCCCCCACTTCACAGGGTTCCTGGTGCTGCACTCGGAGCCCAGGCAGCAGCCGCAGGTGGACCTGGACCAGCTCATTGCGGGTGAGCACCCCTCCACGGGGCCCCTCCGCTGGGCCCTGCTGACCCTGTAGGCACCCGCAGAGACTAAGTGATTTTCCTGGATTTCAGGACTTTTTCCCTGTCACTGGTGACCTCATCGTCTCTAGTAATTCACGGAAACTTCTTAACTGTTCCAAAAGAGCTTAAAAAACACTAAAAAAGGAAAAACGATCTTTCCGTTGGCTCCTGAGCCTCCCAGCAGAGGCTGTCAGGAGAGCGTGGCCCACGCGCAGGCATGGGCATGCCGAGGTCACAGCCCGCAGGCAGCCCCCCTTCTCTACCCCCAGCGCTCCAGATCCTGCTGAAGGACCCGGCCCCCGAGGTGCGGACGAGGGCTGCTGAGGCCCTGGGCCGCCTGGTGAAGCTCACCTAAGGCTCCGGCCAGCACCCCCAGCGAGGAGTATGCACCCAGACCTGTGCCTGAGCTCCAAGACAGGGCCTCCTGAGGACCACAGCCTGGGCACACGACCGGAGGGGCCTGGCCCCAGAAGAGGCACTGCTGGGGACCAAACCCAAGCCCTTCAGTGAGGGATGTGCCCAATAAACTCATCTGCTCCCAGCAAGTGACTGACAGGGTGCGATGCTGCAGCCTCTTAGGGGATGGGCCAGAGGGTGCCCTGGACTGGCTGTGTTGTCTCCACTGTTTTTGCAAAATTGAGTGAGGGGAAGGCTCGGCGCTGTGGTGGGGGCGGCTTTGTTGGCAACCCCAATTCAAGAAGGTGAGAGTACCAGGCAGCACAGGGTAAAGGCTCTGTTGACTTCAGGTAAAGGCTCTGTTGACTTCAGCACGACCACCCCAGCCCCAGGCAGGCAGAACAGCTAGGTGAAGAGGCGGACGGTCCCGTCTGCCCCCGAGGAGAAGACCCACGGCTGGGTGGGGTGGAAGATGACGTCCAGCACTCCCAGATCTCGGGTCAGCACGTGTCCCTTCAGCACCTTGACGGGCACCAGCAAGGGGTTCTGCAGAAGGTCACTGTGGGGACGAGGAGGGCTCAGGACACGGCCAGACACCACTGCCCTGGGGAGGGGGCCAGGCAAGGTCAGCACTCACTTGTACACCATGCCATGGCAGACGATGACACTGCCGTCGTCCGAGCCTGACGCGAAGAGTGGGTACTGCGGGTGGAAGGCCACAGCCCGCAGAGCCTTCTTGTGGTGTCTGGGGGGAGGGAACCAGGTTGAAGGCAGGCTCGGGCTGAAGGGAGGGGCTCTGCTGGCCGCCTCCACCCCCAGCTCTCCTCACCTCAGCATCCTGTATGGCTTGGTGGAAAGATCCAGGTCAAACCATACCAGCTTGCTATCGTAGCTCCCACAGATGACGTTGTCACCTAGGGCCAAAGGCTGTGATGCAGGTGTTCCCGCTCTCACCTGCAGGGTGCACTGCCCCGCCCGTCACCTACACCCCTCTCCTGCAGGGTGCACCGCCCCCCCCCACCCCTCACCTGCAGGGTGCACTGCCCCTACCCCCACCCCTCACCTGCAGGGTGCACTGCCCCTACCCCCACCCCTCACCTGCAGGGTGCACCAGCCCCCCCACCCCTCACCTGCAGGGTGCACCACACCCCCACCCCTCACCTGCAGGGTGCACCACCCCCACCCACCCCTCACCTGCAGGGTGCACCACCCCCACCCCTCACCTGCAGGGTGCACTGCCCCTACCCCCACCCCTCACCTGCAGGGTGCACCAGCCCCCCCACCCCTCACCTGCAGGGTGCACCAGCCCCCCCACCCCTCACCTGCAGGGTGCACCGCCCCCCCCACCCCTCACCTGCAGGGTGCACCAGCCCCCCACCCCTCACCTGCAGGGTGCACTGCCCCTACCCCCACCCCTCACCTGCAGGGTGCACTGCCCCTACCCCCACCCCTCACCTGCAGGGTGCACCGCCCCCCCACCCCTCACCTGCAGGGTGCACCACCCCCACCCACCCCTCACCTGCAGGGTGCACCAGCCCCCCCACCCCTCACCTGCAGGGTGCACCAGCCCCCCCACCCCTCACCTGCAGGGTGCACTGCCCCTACCCCCACCCCTCACCTGCAGGGTGCACCAGCCCCCCCACCCCTCACCTGCAGGGTGCACCGCCCCCACCCCTCACCTGCAGGGTGCACCGCCAGGCTGGACACCCACTTGCAGTTGGGCATCAGCTTCTTGGTGAGCTCCTGGCGCAGCAGGTGGTAGAGGCGGACGCTGCGCTGGGACGCCACCAACAGGAAGGGCCGGGCAGGGTGGAAGGCCACTCGCTGCACCTGTCCGTGGCTGCGGCGGAACGGACTCTGGCTGCGGCGACGGCTCAGCTGGTGAATCAGCACCTGGGTGTGGCCTTGGGTGGCCAGCACCACGGCCAGGTAGTCCCCACGCCCGTGCCAGGTCACCTGCGTCACTGGCTGCAGGAGAGCAAGGCTGGCTGAGTGGCTGAGCCGGGCCCCTCCCACTGCAGCCTCACTCACCCCCAAGGCGCCCCACGTACCTTCCCGTGGCAGATGCGCAGCCGCAGGCCTGCTTGGCGCTCCTCCTCTGAGGCCTCCAGCCAGCGGGCCGGCTGCAAGGGGGGCTCCTCAGGCGGGACGAAGGCGCTCAACAGCTGATCTGTGCTGCCCGCCACCAGCCGGTCCCCCAGAGCTGGGTTCAGCAGCAGCACCGAGTCCTCCCTGTGAGCCAGGCCCAGACACAGCCCCTAAGCACAGTGCCACCCCTGGCTCTCCAGTCCCCAGGGCCTCCACTTACACGGCCGCAGCCACCAGGCAGACAGCGGGGCTGGGGTTCCAGGCCACGCTCTTCACCACGCCCCCCACGGGAACAGTCCTCACACAGCGGGCAGTGGCCACCTCCCAGAGCCGCAGGGAGCCGTCGTCAGAGCCTGGATGCGGCAGAGACAGCTCTCAACACCTGGCCATCCCACCTGCCCCCCAGCTCAAGGCTGCCCCCAGCTCGGACCCACCTGAAACCAGCCACTGGCCCCCAGGAGAGACACTGAGGCACCGGACAAGGTCACTGTGGCCCCTGTAGACCTGAGGAGGAGGCGGTGGCAGTGAGGAGTCAGACCGGGAGGGTGCCACCCCAGCCCCTTAGTCTCCACTTACCAGGGCCTGGCACGTGGGGAAGGGCTGCAGGTCCCTCGGCCGCGGCAGCTTGGGGATGAGGTCCTCAGGCTGTACATTCACCTGGGGCGGGAGAGCGCCGGGTCAGCCTTGCCCCCCGTGCCACCCCCCGGTGTGCCGCCCCCACACACCCTCATTTTGCGCTGCCGTGGGCACAGGTACAGGTCAAGGCAGCGCTCGAAGCGTTCCTGGATGAAGCGTCCGTAGGCAGGCACGGCCCGCAGGCTCGGGAACTTGCGTGGCAAAAAGCTCAGCTTCCTCTCGCCCGGCTCCTGCTGTTCCCACGCCAGGCGCTGTGGAGACCAAGACACAGGGGTGGGGAGGGTCACAGGGGAGCATGGGGACAGGGTCCCGGCCCCCAGGATGCAGGCCCACCTCCTCCTCGCTGAGCAGGTATTCAGGGGGTGGGTTGTACGACTCGGCGTGGCCTGGCAGGGCCAGCTTGGGAGCAGGCACGTGCATCTTGTGGCGCCCGAGCACGGCGTTGGGGTCCTCCTGGGCCCACAGGTCATAGAAGCTGGGGGTGGGGTCTCGGGGCCGGCGAGGCTGGATCCAGCCCATCTTGATGGCGTGCACCATGCGAGAGACCTGCATAGACAGCCGGGTCAGGACGCGCAGTGCGGGGCGGTCAGCCCAGGCCAAGCCCCAGGGGCCGTGTGCCCCACCTTCTCCTTCTCCACCAGGGAGGGGATGAAGCTGCGCTTGTCAGCCGGGCGGTTGGTCACCGGGTGGATCATGATGTCCCCGCTGAAGAAGTCGACAGCCGGCTGAGGGAGAAGATGTGGGCGTGTGGGCCAGAGTGGCTGAGGCCCTGCTGGTGCCTCCAGGACCCCCGCCCCCCAGGGGCCAGCCCCTGCCACCTACCTCATAGGGGTTGAAGCCCACATCCCCAAACTGGCCACTCTGCAGCCGCCGCACCAGGGCCACCTGCTCATCCGTCAGTCTCAGGTCCCGCCCTGTCATCGGGTCCTGCACGGTGCGCCTGGAGACCGCCAGTCAGACCCCGCCAGCCCTGCCCCACCCCTCGGGCCCACCCTGGCTGCTGGCCCCACCCCACCAGCCCTCACCAGTAGTCAGGATCGTCCATCTTGTCCAGGAACTGGTCCAGCTCATCCCGGGTCCGCAGGGGCTTGTAGATGCGCCTGCCATCCAGGTCGTAGCCCACGTGGGGGAAGTCATCGTACCACTCCAAGGGCACGTTGCCCACCGTGTTCCGGATGTCCTGCAGCCGGGGGCCACCATGTCGGCATCTGATCCTACAAGGCCCACCCCCGCTTCGGGCCGCCCAGGGGAGCAGGTGAGGGGGTTGCAGGGTGAGTGCAGGCCCAGCCTCAAGTGCCCTGAGGTCACTGGCCCTGACCTACGCCCGTTCCCCAGCCCTGGGGTCTGACGTGGCATGGCGGCCACGCTGCCCCCACCCCCGCCCTCGGAGGCGCCGGAGCTGCACCTTCACATTTTCCACTGAAGTGGTGCCAACCCCAGAGCTCCCCCCTCACTGGATTCCTTGGCCAGGGCTCTGGGCAGCCACAGACAGGGATGATCTCATCACCCACGGGCTCCCTCCCCTGGCAGGGGCCTTAGGCAGAAGTGGGCAGCTGTAAGACGGGGACTCGGGGAAGACCCCAACTGACCCATTCCACAGAGAGGCAGAAGCCAAGACCTCTCTGTGGGGGACCCCCCACCGTCTGCCCTCGGCCCCTCCCCAGGCAGAACAGCCACGTTCCTGGACGTACATTCCTGGTTGCAGCCCCTGCCAGCCGCCACCCTCGCTCCTTCCAGCCTGGGGACCGCTGCCCAGGCGGCTGCTTCCTGCAACAGTAGCCACGGGGAGGGGCCCAGACAAGACAGAGCACAGCTGGGAGCCTGCCGGGCCCCCTGCTGCAGGAGGGACCCCTTGGGCCCTGCCCCCTGCTGAAGGTCCTTCCCTCTCCTCCCCATGGAGATAGGGGGCCATCCCCAAATTGGATAATGGGGGTATGTGTGTGCTTCCTGAGGGACCTGGTGGCCCTGGAGAGGAACGGGGGAAGGAGGAAGGGGCAAGGAGACCGACGGGGTGAGAGGTCCACACAGCTCAAGAACAGGGGACCTGGCCAGCTAGCAGGAGGCACGGTCTGTGCCAAGCCTGGAGAGGCAGGTGCAGGAGAGACTGAGCTCTAGGCCCCTGAATACTCGCCTGTGCCCGCCCCCTGCACACGGCCTGGCACAGGGCAGGCGCTGGCGCACATGGGAGGCAAAGACAGACAGGGTGCGGTCAGGCAGCAGGGCCAGGGCGGCTGGGTTAACTCAGTTGTGCCACGGGAGAAAACGGGGTGGTGGGTCCCGCTGATCTTCCTCCTCTCTCCCGGGGACGGGGGGCACTGCAGTTTTGGGGCCCTGAGTAACTACAGCCCAGAAGCGACCTCCCACTTCCTCTGCATCCCCAGAGACGGAACGATGCCCCCAAAGACCAGCCCCCCGCCCCCCCCCGCCCCCCCCCCCGCCCACCGCCAAAGCATGGCCACAGAAGGCCGAGGGACGCGGCGGGCGCTGCTCGAGGAGCCTCCGGGCTGAGAGGGGCGGGGCGTGCGCGGGGGAGGGGCCGGGACGCGGCTATAAAGGCGCAGCTCGGGGCCCCGCTCCAGCCCGGGACGCACATGTGCGCGCGGCGCCCGGCAGCTGCCACCGCGGGGCGCAGCCAAGACCCCGCGCCTCGCCCCGGCCGGCCCGCGAGGCCCGCGGCGGCCGCAGGAGGCGGCATGAGCAGCGCGCGACAGAGCTGACGCCGCGCCCCCGCCGGCCCCATGTCCTTCGCCACGCTGCGCCCGGCGCCGCCGGGCCGCTACCTGTACCCCGAGGTGAGCCCGCTGTCGGAGGACGAGGACCGCGGCAGCGACAGCTCGGGCTCCGACGAGAAACCCTGTCGCGTGCACGCGGCGCGCTGCGGCCTCCAGGGCGCCCGGCGGAGGGCGGGGGGCCGGCGGGCCGGGGGCGGGGGGCCAGGGGGCCGGCCAGGCCGTGAGCCCCGGCAGCGGCACACGGCGAACGCGCGCGAGCGAGACCGCACCAACAGCGTGAACACGGCCTTCACGGCGCTGCGCACGCTGATCCCCACCGAGCCCGCCGACCGCAAGCTCTCCAAGATTGAGACGCTGCGCCTGGCCTCCAGCTACATCTCGCACCTGGGCAACGTGCTGCTGGCGGGCGAGGCCTGCGGCGACGGACAGCCCTGCCACTCCGGGCCCGCCTTCTTCCACGCGGCGCGCGCCGGCAGCCCCCCACCGCCGCCCCCGCCGCCTCCCGCCCGCGACGGCGAGAACACCCAGCCCAAACAGATCTGCACCTTCTGCCTCAGCAACCAGAGAAAGTTGGTGAGCACGGGCCGTGGGGCGCCGAGGGGGCCTCCAACGCGCCCCTCAGCCCACACCTGCCAGGCAGAGGAGGCAAGGCCACACGGGCAGGGCTCCCCAACAGGGCACAGGCAGGCACACCTGTAACACAGGCCTGCCGGGGGGCTGGGGCCTTCTCCTGGGGCTCCTCTCCAGGGCGTCCCTAGGACACTCAGCTCCCAGTGGAGTGTGGAGTCCCCTGCAGGGAGCTGCATGAGGGTTAAGAGCTAGGGATGGCCAAAGGGGCCCACCCAGGGCGGGGAGGCTGGGGAGCTGGACCAGGCCGCTGCAAGCTTCCCTTTTCAGTAAGTTGAAAGGCGGAGTGAAAACAGCTGAGTTCAGAAAGTAAGAGGCTGCAAGGCAAGAGAGGAAGGACCCCGGGTTCTCAGCCCCTGCGGCCCAGCACTGGCCTAAGCCATCTTGGGCACCTGCTGTCCGTCCCCCACCTAGGCCGCACACCAAGACACCAGGTCCTGTAGGGCTGCCCGAGACGTGGGCCATGGGACACGAAGGCAGAGGCTGGCAGGAGATGTGGGGGCTGGGGGTGAGGGCCCCTGCAGGAGACGCTGGCCAGCTGTGATTTACAGCTCCTGCTGTGCTTGGTGGCACCGGAAAAGCAGGGTGAGCAGGGAGAAAATACGGCACGGCTTTTCCCAATCCCCATTTCCTCTCCAGACAGCACGCGCGAGCTCCTGGGGCCTGAACATCTGGGAAATTTAATTTTACAATTTCGGCTGTGCAGCAGTATGCTCCCCTCCCCAAAACGCTTGAGGGAAGCTGGGGAGAGCCGGGAAGGAGGTGCCTTGGCGCTGGCCACCTGAGATGGCACCCAGCAGGGAGGCCAAAGAGGCGCAGACTGGCGCTGGGCTCTGCCGGGGCCTGACACTCCTCCCTCCCCTCTGCAGAGCAAGGACCGCGACAGAAAGACAGCGATTCGCAGTTAGGAGGTGGCCGGCAGCAGCCAGGAGGCAGACGCTGCTGGGGGAGGTGGACGCCCGGGGTGACTGCAGACAGCCCCCACCTTGGACCTGAGCTGGGCAAGGCCCACCGCAAGCATGCCCCCAGGCCAGCCCTGGCTGCGAGCGGGGCCGAGAGACAGACGGACGTACAGACAGGCGCCGGCAGCGGGACTCTACGCTGGCCCCAGCACCTGCCCGGGCCCACTGGAACTTTCTGCGCTGGCTTTTCTTCCGGCCACTGTGTGATGGCATCTTGTGTTTTTGATATGATAATATAAAGTCTGAAAATTTTGTATAATTAAAAACAAAACAGTATCTTCCAAATATGGAGGCCAACTGTCCTCATGAAAGGTTCAGAATCCACCCCCAGCCCCCAGCCTGAGCCTCCATTCCCACCCTTGGTGGTCCCATCCTCCTTGGGCCAAGTACCCCGGCTCCCTGGGAAGCCCCCACTTTCCAGGCTAAGGGCCACCCCTCCCTGGGCTGAGGCGGTGAGGATGGGCTTGGCTCACCCACAGAGCCTCATATCGGGAAGCTGTGGGGTGGGGACAAGGGAGCCACGCCGGGAGAGAGGGTGGGGGAGGAGCTGCGTGGCAGAAGATGGGGAGGGCGAGGCACAAGGCAGGGACGCTGTAAGGCAGGGACAGGGAGGCAGCGGCAGGGACAGAGGCAGCAGCAGGGCAAGGGTGCCCCCGACTCGGGCCTGTCGGGCACCCGGGGGCCCTGAGGGTGAGGAGGGCGCTCCATGTGGCCACAAGGAGTGGAGCGAGCTGTGCTGCCCGGCGGAGGGGGGGGGGCTCCCAGCCCCAGCGAGGGCAGTGGGTGTCCTGCCTCCACGAGCCTTGACTGGAGAGAGGGGCATCTCCTCATGCACCAGTGCCACTTGGCCCCTGGAAGCACTGCCCACGTGGGAAGGAGGACCCCTGGCCACCCTCCTCCCACCACCACATCCCATCCAGCCCCCTGAAGACCCCGCCCACCACAGGAGGTGGGTTCAGCCCCCACAGTGCTCTGTGCACAGCTGGCTGGCCATTAAAACCCTGCAGGTGACAATTACCGTCGAGTGGTGTGAGATCAGTAGGCACAGAGAAGAAGGGTGGTGCTGTGTGGACCACGTCCCCCCAACCCTGCCAGGCCACAGCCTAACTTCCGGCTGGGTGGACAATGGCTGATGGTGCCAGGTGCGGGCGTCAGGGCGGCGGCCGGCCCCAGTTCCCCGCTAGCACAGGCAGGGACGCACCCTCGGGGGGAGACCAGGTGCTGTGGCCCACGTGGGCATCGGTGCAGGGCTGGCCCAGGACTGCCCCGCCTCTGCAAAGACAGGCTCCAGGGAATGGCGGAGCAGGAAGCAGTGGTGTAATTTTGGAGGAAATTCTCAAAGCCAGAGCCATTAAGGGCTAGAGGGGGGCTGAGTCCAATCTGATAGAAATATAACAGGATAAAAAGTCACAACGGCAGGTTTCGTTCAGAGAGAAACCCAACCCCAAATTTCCTCTCCCTAATCCTGCAGGAGCCCACAGCTGGCCAGAGGGAGGGGAGGAGAGGACAAGCTCAGTCACTGCAGAAGCCTCCGCCCGCCGGGAAGCCAGGGCCCAGGGGACACGGACATGCAGCTAGGGGCTGACGCAGCCCCTTCCCTTCTTGGGAGCTTTCCTCACACCCCCGCCCCGCCACCCTCCCAGGCACCAAGGCTCTGGTGAGTGAGGAGCAGGGTGGACCCAGGAGCATGGCCAGGCCGGGCACTCTGCATAGCACCCTAAGGCCCACGGCGCCCACGCCAGCCCTCCCTCCACTGAGCACTGGGTGTAGTTCTGTAGGGAGGGTCCATAGCCCACCTACCCCTCACCTCCAGGCCTCCCATTTCCAGACCTGGGCCTGGTGGGGGTTGCAAACCTCCACATGAACCCCCAACCTCAGTGGCCGGTCAGCGTTGGGGACAAATGGGATGGAAGATAGTGAAAGTCTCCAGGGCAGGGACACCAGGGGCTGCTGGCCTGAGCGGGCAGGTGCGGGGCGTCGGCAGCCGGCACCAAGGACAGGGCAGAGCCAGCTCGGAGCGGGAATGCAGGAGGCCAGACAGGAGCAGGTGGGAAGGTGCGGGCCAGGATGGGGAGGTCTGGGCAGGGTCAAGAGGGAGTGCAGGGGAAAGAGACGTCAGAGCCCCCCGTGGACTGGGGTCAGAGTTTGGGGTGTCTAACGAGGCTAGAAGAAAGTGAACAGGGAACAACGACCTGGAGGCCTCGGAGCTGAAAGGATCCCCAGGGCCCTGCTGGTTGGGGTGCAGCACTCACAGCCAAGCCCTCCGCTGCGGGCCTGACTCCGACCGCGGCTGCAGCTTGGCCAGCCTCAGGCCTAGGCAGCCAGCCCAGCCGCTCCCTGAGCTGCACCGGTAGCAGCGGCCGAGGGCCCGGCCCGCCAGCCAGCAAGAGGGGAGGGGCGGGGGAGGAACACTCCGTCACCCTCCACTGCTCCAGAAATTCAAACCAGACCGGGGGTGGCGTGGGCTGACCCCCAGGCCTGCGGCAGCCCACCCGAATCCACTCGTAGCTCACAGCCGCCGGGCAGACGAGTGGCAGGTGCTCCCTGCCCACCACAGCCCCTGGCTCCCTTCCCAGAGTGCTGGCCTCACCTCCACAGAGACCCAGGGCTCCCTCCGCCTGTGCCCCACAGAGGCAGCTGGGACGGAAGGGGCCCCAGCCTGCACCCTGGGCCAGCAGCCGCCCCTGCGAGCCGAGCTGGGCTGGAAACGCTCTGCTGGGCCTCAGCTGTCAGCTCCTGTCCCCAGCCTGGGGAACGAGCTGCTGGCGGGACACATGATTCATCACGGCCGCCTGCGCCCACCACCCGCCCCGCCCTGCGCAGCACCTGCGGGCTGCCAGGAAACACATGTGACCCCTCCGGGTCAGGCCCGGCACAGAGAGCCCCGGCCGGCCCGGGGCACACACAGACCCAGCATCAGGGCTCTCCTGGGGGCCGCCCAGCCCCAAGGACAGGCCCCCAGCCCAGACTGCACCGGACACAGGCCGCAACCGGCTGATGTGTCGGCTGGGATTTTTCCGCTCTCGATGAGCCCCCTTCCCTCCCCCTCCCCAAAGTGGCTGCAGCTGTCAGGACCACAGATTGGAACTGCAGGTATGGGGCTGGCCCGCTGCCCGCCTCCTCCCGTGTCTGTCTGCGAGAGAGGAAGCCGGCCCACCTCTGGAATCCTTCACTCTCTCCTCGTTCTGCCTCTCCCACCTGTCCCCCGGGAGCGTGGGGTCAGCCGCCCTCGCTCCGTCTCTCTCTTTCCCAGCCCCTCTCCGATTACAATGCGGGTAGTGTTCAGCGTTCGCGCCGCTCCCCTGCACAAAACGCCCGCCTGTCTCGGAGCGCCACACGGCCTTCCTGTGCGACGTGAGGCCGCCGCCTCCTCCTCTTCCTCAGGGTTTTATCTGTCGAAGTGCTCAGGGCAAGGCCAGGGCGGGAGGCTCACCTGCTGCATCTCACCCTACTGAAGGTTCCAGCAGGGGTGCTGGGCCCCGGCGCCGGGGCCAGAGGGGAGAAAGCCAGGTCCTGCTTAGTCTCCTCCTCCTCAAAGTCCAAACCAGCTGAGCGGACCCCAGCCCAAGGGGGGGCCCCAGGCAGGAGGAGCCACCAGCCCAGACGCCCTCAGCTCCGGCCCGGCTCCCGCCAACCACGCATCTGCCCTTCTAGAGGCTGGGCACACAGCTCGGCCTTCTCCAGGCACCTCCACCACTGGAGAGAAGCCACTACTGACCCAGGGGTCCTTGCACCTCCACAGCTGGGAGGGCAGCAAGTCACCTCCTGGGGGTCTGCAGGCTGGAGAGAAGCCACTACCGACCCAGGGGTTCCTCCAGACCTGGCCTGCCTCGGTCTCTGCTGGGGATGGCCCAGGGACAATAGCTGTTCCCAGGCAGAGCACCCCAACGCCTGGCATCTCATAAGCAGGGGCTCCCAGAAACTCCAGGATGCTGGGGGTGGGGCACAGGCTTGGGGCATGACACCCCAAACACCCCCCACCGACACCCACCAGTGCTCACCCCTCCTCGGCCTGCTCTGAGCCCCACAACTCAGAGCTACAACTTCCAGGTGGGGTGGGGACAGGGCTCTAGAGGTCCACACCCGCTCAGCCCCCAACTCCGGACACCTCCAAAATCTCATTCTGGAGACTTTTCCCCCAGTCCTGATCCGTGCACACACACGTATCTGGGACTCCCGTCCCCTGCAGAACAGCCCCGGCCTTGGGACGCACACCCAGACCCAGCTCTCCCCAGCCGGCCTCCCCAGAGGGCCCAGAGCCTGCAGCCGTCACCACCTGCCCGACAGACCTTGCCCTCCAATGCCTTCCCCGGCTCCACTCCACAGGCTGCTCTGCCAGCCCCAGGGCAAAGCCTCCGCTCAAGAGCCCTGTAGAGCACCCCCCACTGCCCACCCGGGTTCCAGCTGCCAAGGACACTGGCCCCGAGTGGGCACAGCAGGCCAGGGCCCCCACCACCCTTGCAGCCCACAAGCAGGAGGACGCGGCTCTGAAGAGGCCACTCCCACCTGCCAGCCACTGCCCGGCCCTGCTTCATCCGAGAGCCCAGGGTACCCCCATGAGGGCCCTGGCTTCCCTGCCCCTCATCACTGACCCCAGGGTCTCTCCTCTCCCAAACCGGACAACTGAGTGCAGCAGGCCAGGCCTAGGAGGGCCTTCAAGCCGGCCAAGGGGCATGCGGCAGTCAGGCTACACACACCCACCCACAGCCTGGGTAGCAGGGCGTGCCCGTTTCCCTCCTCAGTGGAAAGGGACCAGACCCGAGGGCCAGCCCCAGCCCAGTCAGCAGCCCCCTCGGAGGCAGGCATGCAGGCGGCCGCGGGGGTGGATGGCCGCCAGGGAGATTGGGGCGGTCTGCAGGCCCGGGCGCCCTCCACAAGCAGCGTGGGGAGGGCCGTTCGCTCGCCGGGAAACCTGAGCCGAGGCCGCGCTGCCAGCAGCGACGCAAGCCTGAGTGCGCGGGGCCAGGACGCGGGGGCGGGGGCGGCCCGGAGGAGCGGAGGCCGCCAGCACTGGAGGCAGCTGCTGGTTCAGTAGCTGGGAGAAGCCATTAACGGCGCTTGGCGCGAGAGCAGAGGGGACCACGGGCTCTGGACGCAGACAGGCCCGGCTGCATCCCTGCGGGAACCTGACTCACAGCCCAGGCAGGGTCAGGGGCACCGGGGAGCCGCCAAGGCTGCACCCCAGTCCCAGACTCCAGACCCCAGTGGAGGCCCTTGTGGGGGACGGCCCCAGGCCAGCACCACGGGGCACAGGAAAGGGACAGCAGAGGGCGGCTCCTCCGGCCAGAGTTGACGGCCACCCAGATCCCTCAGCCTGCTACGCTTTCCTGACAAACACGGCCACAGGCAGGGGGAGGGTGGGTGACTGCATCCTCTGCCTGAGCGGCCACCCGGCCTCAGTTTCTCCCAACCGCTCAAATCAAAGCGGAGGGGCTGCTTCTGCAAAGGCCGAGCAGCCCCCTTGCCCCGCCCCTCCACCCCAGCCCACCTCCCCGGGGGTCCCAGCGGCTGGATGAGATCACGTCTGTGAAGCTCCAGGCGCGGTGGGAGAGGGGTGAGGTGGCCATGCGGGGGCGGGGCAGCCGCAGCTCAGCCGGCTCCTGGGGGCCCCCCACTGCCGGCGGCAGGACCCCAGCCAGGCCCAGCGCCTCCTCCAGGGGCTCCGCCCGCCTCCCTCCGCCTGCTCGCTGCTGCCTGCGCACCTGGGGGAGGGGAATAAGACACCAAGAGCTGGAGTACAGCTCTCCTGTGAGGGGCTGCTCAGGTCTTCAAAAGTCAGCGTCCAGCAGGGGTCCCTGAAGCGGTGAGAGGCCCTGAAGCCCCAGTGTCATCCAGGTCCAGGCCCTGGATCCAGACCCAGGAAGGGCAGGGAAGTGGCCTGAGGAGAAGGGGAGGTAGGTGGGCAGGGGGTGGCAGGGAGGCACCTCCCACCAGCAGGAGCTTGGCCCGAGACCTTCTCAGCATCACAGCCACTGCCACCCACGCGCTCCAGCTGAGATCGCCGCTCGCAGGAGCACACGCCCCAGCGGTGCCCTCCCTGCCCTGCTACCAGGGGCCCTCTCCACAGCCCTGAAGGGCCTCGGCAGTGAGGTCGGCCCTCTCTAAGCCAGCTCTGCCCAGTGCCGAGGAGGACCATGGTCCTGGTGCCACGGCCACCTCCAAGGACACGGGGCTGCCTGACGGGCCCTGCTCTCCTCACCCCACTGTCTCACGGGAGAGCTGCAGGCTGTCTCCCACCTCCCAAGCCTCTTTCCTGCCCACCTGTGGCCCCAAATCACTCCCCTAGGGCCACCCCACTTTGCTCCAAGGGAACAGAGGCCCAGGCAGATGCGGACTTCTCTGGACGGGAGGCATCTGTCCGGGCCTGGCCTGGCTCCTGAAAGCTGAGCTCTGCCGCCCCCTCGAGCCGCTGGCCGGCTGTGCTGGCAGGAGCACCGGGCAGCACCCGGGCTCCCTCGCTGTCACTCAGACCAACATATGGGATAGTCATCACTGGAGGAAGCAGCCCCCACATCCCTGGCCGGCTTCCTCCCAGCACAGCAGGGGGCTGCCCACCCGGCAGGCGGCGGTGGCACTGGACAGGCCTGGCAAAGCACCCCCAGGGGCAGCAGGGTCCCACAGGCCCCGCCAAGGCCCCTCCCCCGGCCTCCGCGCTCCGTTTACAATCATCATCGATTTCTCAAAATACCAAATATAAAAAAGTAGCCGACAGGATGTGGCTGCCGACAGCCAGAGCCCCTGGGAGGGGGAGGGGAGACAGGCAGGGAGTACGCGGCGTGGCCCCCCCGCTCTGAGTGAGCCCGCTGCTCCGGCCAGGAAACCAATTTATTTTGTTTTGTCTCTGTTCTCTGAACGCGCAGCAGAGACCGGATCGGGCGGGCGGCCAAGGCTCCTGCAGCCACAGCCAAGAGAGCCGAAGGATGGGGGAAGAACCTGGGGGGAGGGGGGCGCGTGTCTCCCCCAGGCCCCCCGGGGACAGTTCCTGACAGGCAGGCAGGAAGAGCTCCTTCGGGAAGGCCCTACACCAAAGCCTTCTCCTTCCCCCGCAGCCCCCAGGGCCCAAAGGGGACTCCGCCTCACACCCAGGTGCTCCACTGGGACCACAGTCCTACCCTGGGGCCAGGCCACACTGAGGAGGGTATAGGCAGGCACTGCCTCTGGCTTCAGAGCTTCTCAGAGCTTCCAGCCCCTCCCAAATGAGGGCAGCCCCCCGCAGCCAAATCTGCTCTTGGACACAGCCCAGTGCCAGCCTCTCCACGCCGGCGGAACCCAGCCCAGTGCCAGCCTCTCCACGCTGGCGGAGCCCAGCCCGGTGCCAGCCTCTCCACGCTGGTGGAGCCCAGCCCGGTGCCAGCCTCTCCACGCTGGTGGAGCCCAGCCCAGCAGCACGCATCCCCCTTCGCCTGCAAGCTCCTTATGAGAAACAGCCGACCTCCTGCCCCTCCTGAGATGTGCTCCTGGGACCCAGTCAGAGGTCCAGAGGCAACGGCCCCAGCCCACATCAGCCACCACCAGGGGTAGGGGGCAGGGGGACCCCAGGGGAAGGGAAGGGCCACCGCTGCCCAGAACATCAGGACATTAGGAGGTGGCCCTGGCCCTGTTCTGCCCGCCTGGCCCACAGCCAACCTGTGGCCCACCCCACAGCACACACAACAGGGGCACCACCCATGCCCGTGACCCCCACCCCGACCATGACCCCCACCCAGACCATGCACGCCACGCCCAGGGAGCCCACGGCCACCCTGCAGACGCCACAGGAGCCCCCAGAGCCCGTCCACAGGCCAGACACAGGGGCACGGAGCCACACCCAGGTCCTTCCCCTTCACAAGCCATGATGACACACATACATTGCAGTCTTGTGTCCCAGACCCCAAAATTGCTCTTGCAGATGGGGAAGCAGGACGCCCACGTGGGCCTCGGCTCCAACAGTGCGGCCCACCTGCGGCAGGTCCCAGCACCCCCAGGGCAACCCCAGCCCCAACCCCCAGCACCTGCTAGGCTGTGATGGAAGCCGCCCCACCCTGCCCAGTGGGAAGCAGCCCCAGTCCTACCTCCTCATCAGAGCTGTCCTCCGCATACTCATCCCCAATCCGGGCGCTCGCCATCTCTGTCCTCGGGCAAGGGGTGCTGGCCTGCAGAGAGAGAGAGAAAATGGTTACTTCAGGGGATACAGGGTACCCTTTGACCTTGGGGGGATCCCAGGAAGCCCACCACCCCGAAATCTCCGAGCAGCTCCAGCCTGGCCCAGGCCTCAGCACAAGGCCGAAAACACCCAGCTCTAAGGGGGCCTCTGGGGGCTGTGGCTGGCACCCGGCGCCGCAGGTCCTGCCCACGGCCCTGTCCTCTGTGAGGGCTGGACTGCAGCCTCCCGGGGCCTCTGTCCCTGGGCTGACACGGGTGTCAGGCTAGACACGGAGGCCACTGGGGCAGTCAGGAGCAAAGCCGCCAGCTGAGGACTAAGATCCACCGCCAACCACCCCGTACCCCCATTCATGTCAAAGCCACAGGACTCCTCCCAGAGGCCCCACATGGCGCTCCTGCCAAGCCCCTCCTGGGACGGGGGCAACATGGTCAGGGGCAAGAAGGAGACACAGCCGTCGCAGCAGGGTCACTGGGGCCAATGCTCTTGAAGGGGTGGGGGACACACATTGTCCACCCATCCCGGGGGCCACGTCCAGCCCAGTCCAGACAGCAGAGGGCCCAGAGAGGGCCCCGAACACTCAGAAGGCCTGCCCAGCATTCTCCCACCCACCACGTCCACAGCCCAGGCTGACCCCATCCCGCCGGGTCACAGAGTGGGCGCCACTGAGAATTCACATCCCAACCTGGAAAACAGATTCTGCCCTCGACTGCGGAGGTGAGGATGGCTCCAACCGGATCGGGTTTACTGGCGGAACCAAGGCTGATGGGGAAAACAGGCCCACCTCTCACCCGTGGGGGCAGTAAAGTGCTCGGGCGCAGGAACCCCAGAGCGAGGGCGGGCACGCCCCCACCCCCGCCCCGAGCCCCTCTTCTCTCCGGCCCGGGCTCCTCCCCTGCCTGTTTTTTCCTTCAATATAAAGAGAGATGGGAGACTAAGTTTTTTCCCAGGCCAGTAACAAGGAAGGATTAAGTTTCCACGTCTCCCCCTGCTGCTGACAGTGGCCTGGGGCGCTCAGTGACACGGAGCTCTTGCCCCTGCCTGGAGCACATGAGCCCCCACAGCCGCAGCAGATCCGTGACCCCGGCCCCAAGCCCCAGACGTGCACAAGGGCAGTTCCACACCCAGCTGCGGTCGGCTGCCCCCGCCTGGCCTCTGCGGATGGGTACCGGGCTGGGCTCCTGACCCCTCACAGTGGCCAGGGCTGAAGCACCGCAACCTGGAGTCCCAGCCTCACTGCTCATGGGCCGCAGTCCCAGGGTCCTGGCAGGTGACAAAAGACTTGTCACCCAGCGCTCTGTGCCCCGTGGCCCCTGTGCTGGATGTGGACAGGCCACGGCACAGGCAGGCTCTGGGCAGGGGGCAGAGGTGGCCTTCAGAGGTGCTGGGT
The DNA here is from genome assembly GCF_029289425.2 of Pan paniscus. NCBI lineage: Eukaryota > Metazoa > Chordata > Mammalia > Primates > Hominidae > Pan > Pan paniscus. The sequence goes on from NC_073256.2 coordinate 161,763,972, forward strand.
TCCCAGGGGTGCAGCATCCCCGTGGGACAGCTGTGGGGCACAGAGTCCACCAGGGGGCGACAGCGCTCAGCCAGGCCCAGCGCCCGAAGGGCAGGGGCGGTGCAGGCAGGGGCGACGTGGGCAGGGGCGGCCACTGCTGGAAACTGCCTGACCTAGAAGGCCCCTTCAGATTTTGGAGGCAGATGCTGTGGGGCATTGAACGTATTTTTTTTAATTTAAAAATCAGAGGAAAAGGCCACTAAAACCCTAACGACACAGACAACAGAACACGAGCCCACGCCACGCTCCGGACTCCTGGGGACAGGACCCCCTCCCGCCACGCCCATGCCTGGAGTCAGCCCAGATTCTCCAGGGTCTCCAGCACCACCCGCAGTGTGCGTGGCCTGACCGAGGACCTCCGCTGCTGGGGGGACACAAGGGATGCGGGGTCCACGTGCAGGGGTCCCTGAGGAGGGGTCGGGCCTGATGGAGCGCGAGAGTTGTGTGAGGGTGAAGTAAAAGCTGAGAGATGGGCAGGCAAGCGCCACTGGGCAGAGGCAGGCGGGTCTGAAGGACCAACGGGTGGGCAGGGAGCCGCCGAGGGGCAGCGCAAGGACGAGGTGCCAGGAGCTCGGCAGTGCCAGCAGGAGGCGGGGCCACTGGGGCCAAGGAAAGGCTGCTGCAGTCCCTGAACCCTGTGTGGCCTCTGCCCAGCCCCAGGGCTAGAATGTCACCATGAGGACCAAAGGGAGAAACCCACAGTGGGCTCAGCCAGCCAGAAACGGTGTCCAAGCACATGAGCCCCCTACTGTGACCACACCAGAGCCTCCCCTCCCCAGCATCAGGCCAGCCAGGCCGTGCCCCACTGCCACCAACCAGGCATGAGACACGGGCTCTGCCCTCACCTCCTGGGAGAGGATGGTGACAGAGCTGCGGTGTCCTGGTTCGGTGGGAAGAGAACTCTGCTCCCAGGGCTGCCCACAGGAGGGTTCTGCTGGAGACGTGGACAGCAGGAGGGAAGCAGTCCTAACTTGCCCGGAGACCAGAGCCAGAACATCGCTGTCGGGGTGCCAAGGACGCCAAGAGAACCCAGCGCTGCACCAAGACCCCACACCCAGCACCTCAGCACGGCCAAGGCTCCCCAGGGCCCTGCCCACGCTAGCCGCAGGGTGCCCAGCACAGAGACAGGCTGGTATCCAAGAGCTCTGTGCCGATGGCTCGTGTGACAGCAACGACTCATCAACAGGTACCTAGGAAACCCACATTTTGTTTTAAAGAAAGTACATCAGCAGGAACTGAAAAGCCCAGAGAAAATACAGCCGAAAAACATCCCTTTTTACTCAGGGAAAAGGAAGGTAACTCGGGGGAGGAGCCCAAGAGTGGCAGGGTCGTTCCCAGGCATGGAGGCCAACCCTGCATGAGGCACTGGCCATGTGTGCTGCCACCAGAGGCCCCAAGACCACCACGGGCCACGACCGCCATGGGCCATGACCCCCATGGGCCTCAAGACCACCACAGGCCACGACCACCACGGGTCTCAAGACCATCATGGGTCTCAAGGACAGGCCCCAAGACCACTGCGTGCCACGACCGCCACAGGCCACAACTGCCACAGGCCCCCTATACCACCATGGGCCCTGACAATCACAGGCCACAACCACCATGGGCCACGACCACCACAGGCCCCAAGACCACCATGGCCAAGACCACCACCAGCCATGTGCTCAGCCACCTTAGGACCACCACAGACCAGAGACCACTCCACAGCACTGTGACTCGGTGCCCCACTGCAGACAGCTGTGCAGAGAGGGGCCCAAGGACCCCCATCTGCCAGGCCTGGTGTAGATGAGACCCTGGCAGTGGAATGAGGTTCTGGGGAGCGCTGGGGGAAGAGACTATTTGGCAAGCGTAAGGGTGACTGTGCCCACTTTAAAACACGGCCACAAACCTCTGATTTTCATCGCATCAAGAGACAGAGTCTATGTCCCCCCCGCCGCAAATCTGGGTGGGCTTGTGGCTGCTTTACCCACCCAAGGGAGGCAGCCCACACTGACACCACAGGATTCTGGGCTGAGGTCGTGAAGGCCGTGTGGCTCTGCCTGGCACGGGAGACCACGTCCTTGCAGCCCCGAGCCCTGGGAGAGGGGACAGCTGGACAGGGGTACCCTTTGTGAACATGGCTGTCAGGGGCGGTCTGGACACACAAGAGGCCCGGCTGTGCTCACCCGAGATCCTCACCCAAGTCCCAGAGCACAGGATGTGAGCTGAGTGTCAATCTTCCTCAGGTGGAATGTACCAGAACCCTCTGGGGCTCCCCGGCCCCTCAGCATGACACTGTACTCAGGGTGTACTGACCCTGCTGCTTTCGGCCTGAACTCTGACCCCTCGAATCCAGAATGCTACAAAATATCTGTTTGATGCTGCAAAGTGCCAGGGCAGGTGGCAGAACAGCTGCCTGACTCCCCCATGGGGGCCAAGAAGCTTGGAGCTGGCAGTCTTCAAAAGAACCCAAAGCAAGGCCACAGGCAGAGGCAACAGCGGAGTTTACCACCAGCCCTGGCCCCTGGATCCATCCCCAGCTCTGTGGTCCACACCCAGGCAACTTCTTCACCACTGACCAGCTGGTGAGAATCACTGGGCAGCCCCTTTCCAGACTCCACAGAGCTGCAGCTCCAGACCACTCTCCAGCAGACGGCACCAGCACCCAGACCCCAGAACCACAGCGACAGGGGGCCCGAGCCCAGGGTTCCCAGGCTGCAGCAACACGCCCTGCCACCTGCCATTCCCAGAGCCTTCGCTGAGACGCTGGCGGGATCCCCTGCCCAAGAGTCTGCATTATGCTCCGGCACAGGCCAAACTCTCCTTAAATTATCTGGGAAGGCCGGGCCCAGTGGCTCACACCTGTCATCCCAGCACTTTGGGAGACCGAGGCAGGCGGATCAGTTGAGGTTAAGAGTTCGAGACCAGACTGGCCTACATGGAAAACCCTGCCTCTACTAAAAATACAAAAAATTAGCTGGGCTTGGTGGCGCTCACCTGTAATCACAGCGGGAGGCTGAGGCAGGAGAACTGCTTGAATCTGGGGGGTGGAGACTGCAGTGAGCTAAGATCAGGCTATTGCACTCCAGCCCGGGTGACAGACAGACTCTTGTCTCAGAAAAAAAAAAAAATCTGGAATCATCACTTTAATACCAGGTCTTCGGCCTTCTCTCACTTTCATACCAGATCTTAGGCCTTCTCTCACTTTAATACCAGGTCTTAGGCCTTCTCTCAGTTTAATACCAGGTCTTCGGCCTTCTCTCAGTTTCATACCAGGTCTTCTGCCTTCTCTCACTTTAATACCAGGTCTTTGGCCTTCTCTCAGTTTAATACCAGGTCTTCGGCCTTCTCTCACTTTCATGCCAGGTCTTAGGCCTTCTCTCACTTTAATACCAGGTCTTAGGCCTTCTCTCAGTTTAATACCAGGTCTTTGGCCTTCTCTCAGTTTCATACCAGGTCTTAGGCCTTCTCTCAGTTTAATACCAGGTCTTCAGCCTTCTCTCAGTTTCATACCAGGTCTTAGGCCTTCTCTCAGTTTAATACCAGGTCTTTGGCCTTCCCTCACTTTCATACCAGGTCTTCGGCCTTCTCTCACTTTCATACCAGGTCTTAGGCCTTCTCTCACTTTCATACCAGGTCTTCGGCCTTCTCTCAGTTTAATACCAGGTCTTAGGCCTTCTCTCAGTTTAATACCAGGTCTTCGGCCTTCCCTCTCTTTCATACCAGGTCTTAGGCCTTCTCTCACTTTAATACCAGGTCTTAGGCCTTCTCTCACTTTAATACCAGGTCTTAGGCCTTCTCTCACTTTAATACCAGGTCTTAGGCCTTCTCTCAGTTTAATACCAGGTCTTCGGCCTTCTCTCACTTTAATACAAGGTCTTAGGCCTTCTCTCACTTTAATACCAGGTCTTCGGCCTTCTCTCAGTTTCATACCAGGTCTTAGGCCTTCTCTCACTTTAATACCAGGTCTTAGGCCTTCTCTCACTTTAATACCAGGTCTTAGGCCTTCTCTCACTTTAATACCAGGTCTTAGGCCTTCTCTCACTTTAATACCAGGTCTTAGGCCTTCTCTCACTTTCATACCAGGTCTTAGGCCTTCTCTCACTTTCATACCAGGTCTTCGGCCTTCTCTCACTTTCATACCAGGTCTTCGGCCTTCTCTCACTTTCATACCAGGTCTTCGGCCTTCTCTCACTTTCATACCAGGTCTTAGGCTTTCTCTCACTTTAATACCAGGTCTTAGGCCTTCTCTCACTTTCATACCAGGTCTTCGGCCTTCTCTCACTTTAATACCAGGTCTTAGGCCTTCTCTCACTTTCATACCAGGTCTTAGGCCTTCTCTCACTTTCATACCAGGTCTTCAGCCTTCTCTCACTTTCATACCAGGTCTTCGGCCTTCTCTCACTTTCATACCAGGTCTTCGGCCTTCTCTCACTTTCATACCAGGTCTTAGGCCTTCTCTCACTTTCATACCAGGTCTTCGGCCTTCTCTCACTTTAATACCAGGTCTTAGGCCTTCTCTCACTTTCATACCAGGTCTTAGGCCTTCTCTCAGTTTAATACCAGGTCTTAGGCCTTCTCTCACTTTCATACCAGGTCTTAGGCCTTCTCTCACTTTAATACCAGGTCTTAGGCCTTCTCTCACTTTCATACCAGGTCTTAGGCCTTCTCTCACTTTCATACCAGGTCTTAGGCCTTCTCTCAGTTTAATACCAGGTCTTTGGCCTTCTCTCACTTTAATACCAGGTCTTAGGCCTTCTCTCACTTTCATACCAGGTCTTCGGCCTTCCCTCTCTTTCATACCAGGTCTTTGGCCTTCTCTCACTTTAATACCAGGTCTTCGGCCTTCTCTCACTTTCATACCAGGTCTTCGGCCTTCCCTCACTTTCATACCAGGTCTTAGGCCTTCTCTCACTTTAATACCAGGTCTTAGGCCTTCTCTCACTTTAATACCAGGTCTTCGGCCTTCTCTCACTTTCATACCAGGTCTTCGGCCTTCCCTCACTTTCATACCAGGTCTTTGGCCTTCTCTCACTTTAATACCAGGTCTTAGGCCTTCTCTTACTAGTGCTTTTTTCTTTCAAGACAGAGTCCCACTCACTCTGTCACCCAGGATGGAGGCCGTGGCATGATCTCAGCTTACTCTAACTTCCACCTCCCAGGCTCAAGCAATTCACATGAGGTTTCACCATGTTGGCCGGGCTGGTCTCGAACTCCTCAAGTGATCCGCCCACCTCGGCCTCCCAAAGTGCTGGGATTACAGGTTTGGCTCACCACACCCAGTCTTTTCTCACATTCTTGACTGTGACAAGCAGATTAAACTGATAAAAACAGAAACTTCTGCACAAAATAATAAAAAGAAAAAACTCACATAAATGAAAAGACAAAACCAAGCAAAGCTGGGAAAAAAATGAATCTAAATGAGCACAGAAAGGAAAAAACAGCTCTGAGCGCACAGACCCCACAGATCCACTAGACACCAGCGATAAAGAGAAGGCCCTGCAACCAGTCCTCACTCCGGTGAGCCCGCGGCCTGCGCTGCCGTGTGCTGCTGGAGAGGGGACAGGGAGCGAGGCACAGGCCGGCAGGAGGCAGCTTCCTCCCTGGCTGGTCAGTGGAGTGCTGGGAGCACCCGTGTCAGGGGTGCTGCAGGGCAGGGAGCACACAGCCCAGGGCGCCCCTCCAGTGGGATGGCTCGCAGACACAGTCAACAGCTGGAAGGGCAGGGGCTGCAGAAAGTCCCAGGGAGTAGGAACCAGGCCAGGAGACAGAACTCGTGGGTCATCAGGTGGCACAGAACGCAATTAAGAGGCAGGACTGCCAGGCCCGAGGCAGGGAGGCTGGAGATGGGGTGGGCCCTGGGGTGAGGCTGGCCCACCAAGCTCCTGCCAGAGCAGGTGGACCCAGAAAGAGGGGTCACTGTAGCAGGGACGCGAAGGGTGGGGAAGGGATGCCTGCCCTCAAACCACACAAACACAAAAATAAATCAAACCCACTGGCCCCAAGCAGGCTACTAGCAACAGCTGTGGGCCCTGCCGTGGCCAAGACCAGATACCCCAGGGAAGGAAGAGGGAGGTACAGCACCCACCCCATCTTCTTGGGCCCTGTCCCTGTCCTCATCCCTATCCTCTGACCACCCCCCAGACACAGAGTACCCTTCTTCACCTTCACTCCTGAGCTCCTTGTGCCAACAGTCAGGGGAGGAGCTGCAAAGGGCACAGCCAGACCCTGCTCCTTGAGTGCACCTCACAAAACACCAGGACTCCTGACCCCAGAAACACAGACAGCAAATGCTCGTTGTTGAAAGGCACTATGGTGGCCAGGTGCGGTGGCTCACGCCTGTAATCCCAGCACTTTGGGAGGCCAAGGCAGGTGGATTACCTGAGGTCAGGAGTTCAAGACCAGCCTGGCCAACATGGTGACACTCCCTCTCTACTAAAAATACAAAAAAAAAAAAAAATTACCCGAGCGTGATGGCTGGCATCTGTAATCCCAGCTACTCAGGAGGCTGAGGCACGAGAATCGCTTGAACCCAGGAGGCGGAAGTTGCAGTGAGCCGAGATCGTGCCACTGCACTCCAGCCTGGGCGATAAGAGCAAAAAAACTCCATCTCAAAAAAAAAAAAAAAAAAAAAAGAAAGGCTCCATGGTTTGGGGCAGTTTGTTATGGTGCCAGATAACAAAACAAACAAACAGAGAGAAAACAGCAAAGGGCTCCTGGCCCAGGGAGCTCAGACCAAAATGACAAGAACCAGCTAGCTGTCCTGCCCTTGGGCAACAGCCATGAGGGTTTCCAGCCAGCTAAGTGCATGGATGATGCCGCCACAGGGAAGAGACAGAAGGGCTTCTGGGACTGGGACCACAGGCACGCACCGCCACGCCTGGCTCATTTTTTAAATTTTCTGTAAAAATGGGGGTCTCATTACATGGCACAGGCTGGTCTTGAACTTCTGGGCTCAAGAGATCCACCTGCCTTGGCCTCACCAAAGTGCTGGGATTACAGGTGTGAGCCACTGGGCCCGGCCTGTGACTCATTCTTTTTATTTTTATTTTTTCAGTTAAGCCCAGCTGTGCAAGCCTCATTCTTAAAGAAAGAAAAACATCACTAAACAAGAGAAAAAGATGAAGCAGCAACACCATGAGGGAGGCTGGTGGCGGGAAAGCAGCTGAGGGGCGGCTGCAGTAGTGCATGGCATCACCGCCTAGCGGAGGGACGCTCCAAGCACCTTCACAATTAAATGCATTGACGGCCAGGTGCAGCGGCTCACGCCTGTCATCCCAGCACTTCGGGAGGCCAAGGCAGGTGGATCACCTGAGGTCAGGAGTTCGAGACCAGCTCAGCCAACATGGTGAAACCCGTCTCTCCTAAAAATACAGACATTAGCCGGGCGTGATGACGGGCGTCTGTAATCCCAGCTACTCAGGAGGCTGAGGCGGGAGAATCACTTGAACCCACGAGGTGGAGGTTGCAGTGAGCCGAGATTGCACCACCGTACTCCAGCCTGGGCGACAGAGCGAGACTCTGTCTCAAAAAACAAAACAAAACAAAACAAAACAAAACTAGCCAGGCATGGTGGCGGGAGCCTGTAGTCCCAGCTACCAGGGAGGCTGAGGTAGGAGGATCCCTTGAGCCCAGGAAGTTGAGGTTTTGGTGAGCCAACATCGCACCACTGCCCTCCAGCCTGAGTGACAGAGTGAGGCCCTGTCTCAAACAAAAAAAAAGCATTTATCCTTTGACCTAGAAATTCTCTTGGAATTTTCCCCAAGAATGGTGTGCACATGTGAGAAACAGCACGTTACTGTCAGGTCAACTGTAAGAGCAAAAGCCTGCAACTGCCCACCCACTGGAGCTGTTGAGGCCGAGCTGCCAGGCACTCTGCGGGCACCAAGCACTGTACAAACCAGAGCCATGGCCTCCCTGACAGAACCATCCTGAGACAGCGCACGGCTGCCCCTTCTCTTAAGAAACCACCATTCAAAAACTCTGTGCGAGTTTGGATATGTCTAGAACATCCTGGAAAGAGACTTCAGCACTGGAAACAGTAGTTGCCTGGATGCAGCAACAGGAGCCAGGAGGCAAGGGTAGGAGACTCGTTCCCTGGCACACCCCTCAGGAGCACCTGAGCATCCAAAGGTGCCCTAGAACACCACGTGCAGCTGCTCACTGAATGCCACGTAATTCCACACAGTCCTTAGAAAGGAGGCAGGGTCGTGTGCATGTCAATGCTAAAGGCCTGAGGGCAGAAAGCCAGAGGGAAGCCTGTGGCCCGGCCCTGAAGCCAGAAGCACGCCCACCCTGGGTCCACCCAGACAGGTCCGGAGCCCTTGGCAGGTCTCCACAGGGGCCGCCAGCAGCTGACCCCAGCAGTCACCGGGCTCCCTGCTACAAGGGCCTCCCACTGTGGGGCTCTCAGCAGGACGCCCCTGGCCTGTCTGGGTTGGTTTGGGGCACACACTTAGAATCAGATTTATGGAGGAGGCTCTCTGAAGGTGACCCATCAGCCACATCGCTGCCAGGATGGCAGAGATGAACAAAAGCCGCAGCTCCCTCCCATGCCAGTCACACAGCCCCTTCTTCACAGCACCATCGGGGCCGGGTATATGCACCGAGGGCTAGGCGGCCTGGGGAGTGAGGCCCTCGCCCTGCCTGACTTCGTGTGTCCCTGAGGTGTCCGTGACATGACACACGCATGCTGCCTGATGCCCAGCCCCATCCCGCCACTGTTCCAGTCTGATGTGATGCTGTGGCTGGGATGTCCTTCAGACGCATGAGGCAGAGGCCACAGGGGCCACGTCTTGCCAACTACTGTGGAGGAAACAGCGACAGGAGGGAGTGGGGGGACAGGCAGAAGCACGTGGCAGAAGAGAAATTAGCAAAAACATCATCTCGTCCTTCAGGGGCTGCCAGGCAGACATTACCTTCACTTACCAAGTAGCCCACCGAGGCCCATGAACTATCTGCAAGACCACACGAGTGGCCGTGGCCAGGACCACGGAATCCCAAGTGTGCCCAGTGCAGGGCAAGGACACTCAGCAGCAGGAGAAGCTGCTGTGTCGCTGTGGGGTGAATTCCCAGAACCAAGGGGCACTGATTCTAGAAGCCGCTCAACGGAAGGGCTCTTGGGTTGAGGACCCAAAACCACTGGCAGGGGCATCAGGGGCAGAATCCTCCAGATGGCTGTGGCGGGCGAGGGTGTCTGGCAGAGCCCCCAGTGGCCCGGCCCCGTGGACCCATGATGCGAGTGGGAGGTGGCGGAGATACAGGCGTAAGGAGTCCTGGACTGCCTTCAGGATGACACAGAAACAGGCCTAACCTGAGGCCACTAACTGGGCATGACGGGGCCATCTTGGCGGCACCCTGGGAGGCCTCACGTGGCCACGCTCATGGAAGCCAAGAGAACATGCAGGAAGCAGCACTGGGCTGCCGGCTGAGTTTCCACCTGCAGGGCTGCACGATGGGAAAGGACTCCCACCATTCAAGAGGGGCGCGGAGGGCAGGCGGGAGGGAGTGGCCGCTCAGCAGGCCAAGGTGCCTGGGTGGCTTCTGATGAACAGGGGGGAAAAGGGAGGGGTTCCCACTAAGAAGCTGAAAGCACCCCCACCTCATCAATTCATTCTCCTGACCTGGAAGAATTTAAACCCAGTCATGAGGATCACACTTTAGAACTGAAAACACCCTGACAGAGCCCAAGGTGCCCCTCAGCTAAAGCACAGGACATGAGGGCAGGTGCATGGGCGCCACGGCAGGGCAGGGCCTCGGCCCCTCAGCTAAAGCACAGGACACGCGGGCAGGTGCACGGGCGCCACAACAGGGCGGGGCCTCAGGCAGGGCCTTGGGCCAGCCAGCAGTGTGGGGAACTCTGAGGACCGGCCCACCAGCCCGGCCGGCCTTGCCGCCTCAGGCCCTGCTGGATGACGGAGCACATAGACCACAGACAGCGGTGCTTTGGAAAACACCCTGCATGGGGCAGCCAGTTACGCGGTCACAGAAACCCGAGCAGGGCAATGGGCAGGGCAAGCACACACTCAGCAGTGCAGAGGACCTGGTGCTCCAGGGGCCAGGAGACAAGCAGCGAGAAGAGAAGATGGCGCCTCCCCAGACTCCACAGACACCTCTAGTACCTTTCAAGTACTTGGATATGTTATTATGAGAAAACATTGTTTTGGTTTTTGAGGCAGAGCCTCACTCTGTCACCCAGGCTGGAGTGCAGTGGGGAGATCTCGGCTCACTGCAACCTCCGCCTCCCGGGTTCAAGTGATTCTAACGCCTCAGCCTCCCGAGTAGCTGGGATTACAGACACGCACCACCACGCCCAGCTAATTTTTGTATTTTTAGTAGAGACAGGGTTTCACCATGTTAGCCAGGCTGGTCTTGAACTCCTGAGCTCAGGTGATCCATCCACCTTGGCCTCCCAAAGTGCTGGGATTACAGGCGTGAGCCACCACGCCCGCTTAAAGAATTTAATAAAAAAATCGTTAACATGTAAATGTGTAAATCCTTAATTTAAAAAGGGATAGAAGACCCAGAAAGATGTACATCAGACCACTAACTGTGCTCACGGGTTAGGTGTGAGGGCCCTGAGTGGGAGCTTCCACCCTACTGAATGGTGCTGCTACAATATCTACATTATTTTCCAGGATGTTATATCTCATAATTTTTTTTTGAAACAGGGTCTTGCTTGTCACCCAGGCTGGAGTGCAGTGGCTCTATCATAGCTCACTGCGACCTGGATTCCTGGGCTCAGGAGATCCTCCCACTTTGGCCTCTCGAGCTGCTGGGATTACAGGTATGAGCCACTGTGCCTGGCCCGGTATTGTATCATTTTAAAAACTCAAGAAGGGGTAACGTAGTTGTCCATAATCTTACAAACCACTGCCAACACAGCACATCATTTTTTCTCTGTGTATGTTAGTGGTATAATTAAAGCCTGAATTAAGTGTGATTTTAAATCTTTTCTTCCCAGCAAACAAGCCAACCCAACACAGCTAGCACGCAATGAACAAGCCATGGTTCCTTGGCTTCTATCACGGGGACCTCTGCCAAGGCCGTAACTTCCAGAACACCGAAACTACTGGGAGAGTAAATCCTTACAAACGATTTCCAGAATGTTTAGAGTAACAAATGCTGGGCTGGGCGCGGTGGCTCACACCTGTAATCCCAGCACTTTGGGAGGCCAAGGCAGGCAGATCACTTGAGGTCAGGCGTTCGAGACCAGCCTGGCCAACATGGTGAAACCCCGTCACTACTAAACATACAAAAAAAAATTAGCCGAGCCTGGTAGTGGGCACCTGTAATCCCAGCTACTCAGGAGGCTGAGACAGGAGAATTGTTTGAACCCAGGAGGTGGAAGATGCAGTGAGCCAAGATCGCCCCACTGCACTCCAGCCTGGGCAACAGAGCAAGACTCTGTCTTAGAAAAAAAAAAAAAAAAAGGCCGGGCGTGGTGGCTCACCTGAGGTCAGGAAATCGAGACCAGCCTGGCCAACATGGCAAAACCCTGTCTCTACTAAAAGTACAAAAATTAGCCGGGCGTGATGGCATGTACCTGTAATCCCAGCTACTAGAGAGGCTGAGGCAGGAGAATTGCTTGAACCCAGGGGACGGAGGTTGCAGTGAGCCAAGATCACACCACTGCACTCCAGCCTGGGCGACAGAGTGAGACTCTGTCTCAAAAAAATAAAAAATAAAAAAAAATAACAAATGCTGTGTTTTAGTTAAATTATGCTTTTCTCCTGTTGTTCTCAATAAGAGTAGGGTGCATCCTCCCCCACCATCGCTGCAACAGGTACAATGTTAAACCCTCTACCCGTCGGCTGCTCAGGACCCTGAAGCCCTGTGGGGTCAGGCCCGGCTGGGTTCCGTTGGGGCCCCCATGCCGCCTGCTTGAGCCCTGCCATGCTGCTCAGCTCCCTCCTCAGCTGGGTCCTGCCACTGGATTCCAAGCAGTAAAATCCCCACCTCGAGGAAACCCAGCCTGTTGCCAGGAGGGTTGCCCGAGCATCGTCTGACGGGGAAGGGCCTAGGCATGTGGATTTTCAGAGTTCCTGGGAACGGCACGCAACTGGGGATGGAAACCAGCGTCCTAGAGCCCAAGCGTGCCCCAGGTGCAGTGAAGGAGGGACGCCGGCCTTGGGGTTCTGAGGGACGGTGGAGAAGGCAGTACAGTGGCAGTCTCAGAAAGCCCAAGGCCACCTGCACATGGGGGACAGCCCTCAAGGGGGCTCCTCGCTCACCCACCTGCACCTGCTCCTCAGTGGTCTTTTCCATCCCACTGTGGCCCTCGTCATCAAGGGCTCCGGCCTCTCCCTCCTCGTCGCCTTCGTCATCATCCTCACTGCCGTCACTGCCGGAATCTTCCAGGCCTGAGAACACACTCTCCTCGCTGTCGGAGACGCCAGAATCGCTGCCGGTGCTGTGGCTGAGAGGAGAGGTGCAGAGGAGGGGGGGCTGCAAGGAAACACTGGGTTGGTGACAACTGCCCCTCCAGGCACGGGGCACTGAACACTGCAGGGAGTGCTGCCTCTCGCCCCTCCAGGCACCCACCAGCAGCTCCATGTGGCCTCCAGGACCACACCCCTCCAGTCACAAACTTCCACCAAAAGCATCCACCCAACCTGAGCCTTCCTCATCTTCTACCTCCACTGACAAGACAGCCTCTTGCCTTTGCCATCGACATTTTAATTCCTAGCACCTCACAGGGAAGGGGCTTTTCAAAGACAACCTCCTGCTCTCAGAGCTCAGCTCTCATCGCAAAACTAACACTGCTCTCTACCACCCGCTGACACTCCGGAGGCCCCGTGGGGTCAGGCCGGGCTGGACTCCACTGGGTCCCTCAGACAGCCTGCCTGAGCCCTCTCCACACCTCACCCTGGCATCCAAGGCCCCAAAGCCAAGAGGTCACTAGAAAAGGGGCTGGGGGCTGGAAGAGAAATGGGTCCCCAAAGGGCTTTTACCACCTGAAGCAGACGCCTCCTCATTTAACCAGATTGGGACCAACGATTGATCGGTAAATTGAAAGGATTGGCTGACGAGTCACAGGAATGATACAGACTCTAACCGCAACCACGCACCAACCCACCCACTCCTCTCTCTGAGCAGGACCACAGCTGCCTCTGAGCAGAGCCCTGCTGGCTGTGTGACACCGGCACACACAGTGTTTGGGTCCTTCACTGGCCTTAAAGGGTGGAACAAGAACTTAGACTCTTAGGAAGCAGTTGAAGGCCAGGCACAGTGGCTCACTCCTGTAATCCCAACACTTTGGGAGGCTGAGGCGGGTGGATCACCTGAGGTCAGGAGTTCAAGACCAGCCTGGCCAACGTGGTGAAACCATCTCTACTAAAAATACAAAAATTAGCTGGTAGTGGCAGGCACCTGTAATCCCAGCTACTCAGGAGGCTGAGTTAGCCAGGAGGTGGAAGCTGCAGTGAGCCAAGACTGCACCACTGCACTCTAGCCTGGGCAACAGAGCAAGGCTCTGTCTCAAAAAAAAAAAAAGAAAAGAAAAAAGAAAGAAAAGGAAAAGAAAAGAAAAAGGAAGCAGTTGAATGCAGAATTCTAGATTTTACTGTTTTCCTAATAGTTTACAAGTCTCACTTAAGGTATGACCTGCATGTATTAGCTATTGCATACCGAGTGTTCACACAATGCCTCTCTCACACAGAGTCACGATGTGTCTTGGTATTCAGTCGGCTACACAATCACAATAACTAGTGGAAATGGCATCCGTGGCCTGGGCGCAAACAACTGGCTCCTGAGGACCGTTTAGTCCAAGGGTGGAAGTCGCAGAACCTGGCGCCTAGAGTGGCCTGCGGGCCATTCAGCCCATGGGAGCCAGGATGAGTTGAGTTCGCTTCACAAAGCAATGGGGCAGTTTCAACAACCCAGCGCGGCCGCGGCCGAGGGGGCTGTGAGGGGCTGGCTGTCCATCCCCTCCACCACCCAATTTGATGATCCCCGCAACCAAGACAGGGCTGAGCTAGCAGAGAGCAACAGTGAGTTCTAATACAGCAAATGCAGCAGGCACTGGGTTCTATTCAGGTTTTCTTATTCTCAAGTCTATCCCATGAGCATAAAAACGCAATTAACTAGCGTATACGTAGGTTAAGCATTTACTGGGAGCGCAAGCCGAGCCCTTTTATTGGCAGGATGCACAAATGGAACGGCTGGAGAGGCTGCTGCAAGGGGCGCCCCGTCCCCACTCCCCGCTCCCCCGTCTTTGCTTCCCGGACGCCGTCCTTTACCCCGCAGTCCGCTCTGCCTGAGACCCCCCGATAGAGGAGCTGCGCCCACGCCCAAGACCGATTCACTGGGCGCGGGCGCCCAGGTGACAGAAGCCGGGCCCACCCGCCCCAGCGCGGCCACGTGCCCGCCGGGCCCTCTAGGGACGCGCCCCGCCGCCCCGCATCGCCACAGTCACCTCCGGCTCGGGCTCAGGCTCCAGTTCGGGCTCCGACCGCCGCTTCTCCGGCCGCACGCTCGGCGCCGCCGTGCGCCCCGCACCCTGCGAACCCGCCATGCCCCACCGCGCGCCGGCCGCCACCCGCACAGCCGCTTCCGACAGCGACCGGGCCGCGTGCGCAGGAGGACGCGCCTCGCCCAGCCCGGCCCCGATTGGCGGGCGGAGGGAAGGGGGCGGGACCAACGCGCGCAGGCGCGCGGCTGGGCCGGGGACCAGGGCGGGATCGGGGCCTGCGTGCTCGCGCCGGGGGTGACGCGGGAGGGCGGCAGCGGCGGCGGCGGGAGCGCGCCCGTTGCAAGATGGCGGCGGCCATGCTGGGCCCCGGGGCTGTGTGTGCGCAGCGGGCGGCGGCACGGCCCGGAAGGCTGGCGCGGCGACGGCGTTAGCCCGGCCCTCGGCCCCTCTTTGCGGCCGCTCCCTCCGCCTCTTCCCTCCTTGCCCGAGATGGATCTGCCCGTGGGCCCCGGCGCGGCGGGGCCCAGCAACGTCCCGGCCTTCCTGACCAAGCTGTGGACCCTCGTGAGCGACCCGGACACCGACGCCCTCATCTGCTGGAGCCCGGTGAGGGCAGCGCGCGGGCGCGGGGCCCGTGGTGACCGGGAGGGAGCAGGGCCGCGGCGGACGGCGCGGGAGGGCTGCCGGGAGGGGCCCTGCCGCACTTCAGCTTACGCGCGGTGAGCCTGCCCTGCCCCCGCCAGAGAAGGGCGGCGGGTCCCGAGCCTGCTCAGACCCAGAGCCTTAAGTTGGGAAAGCGGCTACGAGACCCACACTCGGTTCAACCCCTGCCCCAGCGAAGTTTCCCTGGGATGGGGAGAATGGGGCGTCTCTTGAATTGGGCTTCTGCAACTGTTGGGCGGTTGCGGAAGTGTCCGCGCTTAGGGCAAGCACCCGGCTTCGCCAGCGGACGCTATGCCCCAGAGGACATCGGCGTCCCCAGGGGACAGCCTACGGGGTGCTGGGTCGGCAACTATTAGGAGAAAGTCAGGACTTGGCACGTGAAGTGGAGGGCGTTGCTGTAGTGGAACAGGAAAGGCAGTGGAAACAGTAAGACGTCATGAAGCTTCAGGTTGATCTCAAGCCCGTTTCCGAGTCCCAAATCTGGGTTTCCCAAGAGGAGTTTTGTTTTTCATTCCTTATGGGGCATCTTTATTCGTGTTTCTGTCTTCAGTTGCCTGGCAGCAGGCTTGTTTACATGGTCCGACCCTGCAAGACCGGACAGCTCCGGTTTGCAGAAGTAAATCAGTGATTGTCTGGAGTTGGAGATCAGAATCTGCTGTTCACATCCCGGCTGTGACGTCGTGTCCGGTGAGGGGCAGAGCCACCGCCTGCGGCTGGCAAGTGATGACCTGAAGAAGGGCCACACTGGCCGAGTGGGGTGACTCTTGCTTGTAATCCCAGCACTTTGGGAGGTGGAGGCGGGTGGATCACTTGAGGCCAGGAGTTCGAGACCAGCCCGGACAATATGGCAAAACCCCAAGTCTACTAAAAATACAAAAAATTTGCCGGGCGTGGTGGTGCTTGCCTGTGGTCTTAGCTACTTGGGAGGCTGAGATAGGAGGACTCCCTGGACCTGGGAGGCAGAGGTTGCACTGAACCGAGATCCCGCCACTGCAGCCTGGCAAAGAGTGAGACCCTGTCTAAGAAAAAAAAAAAGAAGAAAGAAAGGCCACTGATCATTGGGAGCTTTTGGAGGCACCGTGACAGGCAGGGTGCCACCAAGCATGTGTGGCCTCCCAGGAGCTAAGACCCCAGAGTTCTTCAGGCTCTGCTGAGTGCCTCCCATTTGCACAGCCTCTTTATGCTGTTAGGAATGAAGAAAAGTCTAAACTGAAGCTGCCCCAGGCAGGAGGCCAGGTTTTCTGCTTCTTGGGTTTACTGAGGCTCTGCTTTACCTACAGAGTGTTTGGGAATAAAGAGAAGACTGGAAATCTTTGCTCTTGTTAGAAACACTTTGTGTTTGTCCTGCTGACACCTCTGTGTTGGCCTTCCCATCCCCAGGTCCCATTAAGGCACAGTGCACCTTCCTGGAGGCTGGCTTCATTTCACCATCTCTTCATTCTAGACCTTGGATTCTTGTGCAAAGGAAATACTCCTACGTTTCTGTCTTCTTTTATCCGTCTCTTTCTTTTTTCTTTTTTTTTTTTTTGAGACCGAGTCTTGCTCTGTCACCCAGGTTGGAGTGCAGTGGTGCGATCTCGGCTCACTGCGACCTCCACCTCCTGGGTTCAAGCAATTCTGCCTCAGCCTCCCGAGTAGCCAGGACTACAGGTGCATGCTGCCACACCCGGCTGATTGTTGTATTTTTAGTAGAGACGGGGTTTCACCACATTGGACAGGCTGGTCTGGAACTCCTGACCTCAAGTTATCCACCCGCCTTGGCCTCCCAAAGTGCTGGGATTACTGGTGTGAGCCACTGCACCCAGCCCTTCTTCTTTTTCTTATTCCCCTTAATCCTCAGAAGTTATGGGGAATAACTCCCCCATTGGGGGAGGGGCATCCGAGATTATCTGGGATATTCTAAGCTTAATCCTACTAGCGTGATCTGTCCTGTCCCGTAATCTGCTTGCTGTTTCTGCTTAAAGATTATGAGGCATGTGGGTTAGGGCCCAGTGTACCCTTTTTTGGGACCGAGGCATGTTCTGGGCAGGGCTTTTGAGCAAGGAAGGCAGGTGTGATGAGGCCCGTGGCCAGCCTCCACTCCACTCACAGGTGCACCACCTGTGGATCTGTTCTCCCTGGGGAGGGATGGGGAGCCAACTGAAATGTGAGTGTTTGGTTCCACCTGGTCAGTATGAAGTGGCAATGGTTGGTGCAGGACGTAGCACTGGGGGCGAGCATGGCAATGAGACAGAAACACTGACTTAAAACTGGAAGGAAGCCCTTCTCCAGGCCGCGCAGGGGGCTGCAGAGCTTTCTGGCGCTGGCTGCCTGGCCTGGAGAAAGGAGTTGATCATCCCATCCTGTGACTTTGAGAGCACTCACACAAGCCCTGAGGACTCCCTGTCAGCAGAGTCCCAACAGGGCACCCTCCCACAAATCTACTGCCCAGGCCCAGCTGGCTCTCGGAGGCCTTGAGAAGGCCCTGGTGCTCTTACTCTCTGCTGCCTTCTCTGGGAGAGTCTCCTTCTGGCTCAGAGTCTTACCACCATTCTGCCAAGAAAAACCCTCCCTATTTGACACAAGAAGATGAGGCAGAATCACAGGCATGGTGACTAACTCTCAAGGCTGAATAACCTGGGGGAGACCGAGGCCCAGAAACTGGCCAGTAACTTTACTGAGCCTGGCCAGGAATGGGACCAGGTCTGGACAACCATTGCACGTCCCCTCCCTGGCCTGAGATCGGGACTCCCACTGCGGCCACTGGAGGCAGAATGCCGGGTCACTGCCCAGGAGACCCCATTGGTGGGGACTGTGGCAGCTGCCCCATCCCTGTGTTGTTTGATTTCCCACCCCCGCCTCCCAAGACCCTCATTCCCATGAGCACCCCACCCACACAGGCAAGGGCCTTGAGGGGACCCAGCAAGTTGTGGAGGACAGCACAGCCTTGGAGAGGAAATGTGTCAGCCACAAGGTTATGATCCCGGGGATCCACATAAGAGCATGGGCGTGCATGTGGGTGGTCCTCCCTCAGCCAGCTTCTCAACAGCTTCTCCCAAAGGTGCACCTGGATCCAGTACCACTGAGACCCAAAGACGGGGTTGGGGGACTGAATACCTGGACTGACAGGCAGCTCCATAGAACTGAGACCCATGAGACCCGGGACCCGCAGCCTCCCTGCCCCGTGCCCTGGTGCCGGCCCTCAGCCCAGCTTCCTCGTCTGCATGCAGCAGCTCCTCTCTCCACCAGCAGAGGCTCTTCTAGGGCCTTGCTGGGCTGCAGCTGACTCAGGAGGGCAACAGCCTCTTCAGAGAATTTGACAGCATGGAGAACCAAACAAAAGCAGAAAGTGAAGCCTCAGAACTGGGTTCACCATCATCCCAGTTTTTTACAAGCTATGATTTTGTCCCATCTTTATTAACAAGATAAGGAGGTATGAAAAGTAATCTCGACATCTGAGATGGTGAGATTACAGCCCCAGGAGCCACCCAGCTGGCTGAGGAGCCTGAGAACAAGGCACAGCCACATGACCTGTGCCAGACAAATGCTAGAATGATGGTCACGCAGGTTAGAACGAACCCAGGTAGACGGAGGCCTCAGGATCAGGGTGAGGCCAGAGGGGGCACCTGGGTGCAAAATTTAAGGAAGCACTTTTTTTTTTTTAGATAAGGTCTCGCTCCGTTGCCCAGGCTGGCGTGCAGGGCTATGATTGCAGCTCGCTGCAGCCTCTGCCTCCCAGGCTCAAGTGATCCAGTCACCTCAGCTGAGTCACTGGGACTACAGGCTTGCACCACCAGACCTGGCTTTTTTTTTTTTTTTTTTAAGGTTTTAGTAGAGACAGGGTCTCGCCGTATTGCCCAAGCTAGTCTGGAACTCACGGGCTCAAGCCATCCTCCCATCTCAGCCTCCCGCAGTGCTGGCATTACAGGCTTGAGCCACCGCGCCTGGCCCTGAGGCGTTCCTTTTTAAGACCCACCTGCATTTGGATGGCGCTGAGAGTGGGGGCCTCCTTAGATGTGGGCTCCTGGATGCTTCTCTGTCTTCACCTGGCCCCAGCCTCACGGGTGCAGCTCCCTTCTCTATGGCAGCAGGAAAGACTCTAGAAGGATGTGCTGAAACCCTGGGGCTCCCTGAGACTGAGTGAGCTGGAGGTCACCAAGGCCCTCGGCCTATCACGGGAGAGAGGTCCATTGAAAGCCAGTGGTCAGATGGCCGCTGTGGAGGGTCTCTGGGTGGACAATTGGGAGCAGAGTGGTCCCTGCAGTGAGGCAGGGGGCAGGGCGTGAGGGGTCCCTGAAGTAAAGCAGGGCAGGGCGTCCACTCATAAGCACACGAGGAGTTGCAGAAGCAGAGCCGACCTGGCCACGCTCAGTCACTCAGACCCTGGCCACAGATCGTGTCTGGAGCTCCCACGGCAGGCAGGGCCACCCCTGCTTCCCTGGTTCTGAGAGCCGCCAAGACCCAGCAGGCCCACTGGCCCCACCCTGGAAGATCTGGTATTTGGCCCAAGATGCTGGAGGCCCCACAGCAGCAGCTGTGAGAAGTGCTGCAGGGTCTGGAGGGCCTGATGTGTGCCCGGATCAGAGTACCTCCTGGTGTGGCCATAAGAAGGCACACAGCTGGGGCTGGTCGTGGTGGCTCACGCCTGTAATCCCAGCACTTTGGGAGGCTGAGGTGGGCGGATCACGAGATCAGGAGGTCAGGAGATTGAGACCATCCTGGCTAACACGGTGAAACCCCGTCTATATTAAAAAATACAAAAAACTAGCTGGACGTGGTGGTGGGTGCCTGTAGTCCCAGCTACTTGCGAGGCTGAGGCAGGAGAACGGCGTGAACCCAGGAGGCGGGGCTTGCAGTGAGCCGAGATCGCGCCATTGCACTCCAGCCTGGGTGACAGAGCGGGACTCCATCTCAAAAAAAAAAAAAAAAGAAGGCACACATCTGTCCTCATACAGCTTCTGTGCATAGCACAGAAAAAATTAAAAAGGCTCTGTGCTGTAGCCTCCTGTGTTTCCTCTGCCCCGGATGGTGTGGTGGGGGGCGGGTGCGGTGAGGAGGGGCCCAGGGCACAGAAGGGCTGAGCTGCAGTGGCCTCCAGTGCCCCATGCCCACCCAACTCCACAGGCTAGTGTTTGCTCAGTCCTTTATTGAGGGACCAGGGATGGACAGCCTGGCCCTGAAAGTCTCTCAGTTTTGGAGGAGTCAGCCTGTGTGGAGGGCGAGCTGGAGAGGGGTCAGTGGGGCTCACAGTGCCTTCCCGGAGGAAGCAAGCAGCTCCCATCGGGTATATTGAGGGCCATTGGCTCCAGGGTCTCCTCAAGGTCTGGCAGGTGGAGGGGAGGCTAAGGAAAGGAGGTGGTCCCAAATGTCTCAAGGCACCTGGCAGCACGGGCTGCTGCTGCCTCAGCCTCCTCCCTGTGACCCTGTGGGCCATGGTGAGCAGCAGTAGCCACCACACTTGTGCACGGCAGCCAGTGACGAGATGTGATGAGAGATGAGGGCGATTGTGCTGCTCTTGGTCCTTGTGTGGCGAGAACACGCTGGAAGCTCCTCCAGAGCGGAAACAAGAAGAGTGTTTATGAGAAAGGTGCAGGTGGCTCAGATGTGGACAGAACCAGACCAGGGAACGGGGCCACAAAGTAAGCCACTTTCTCTGCACCTGCTCGCGCTTCCTGCCTGCCTCACTGCTTCCATGCCCTGACTCCGGTGGTCCCCGCTCCCCACACGTGGGCTGCAGCTACTCACACACGCGCTCCCTTTGCTCCTAAAGCCAATACTCCCGGGACCCGGAGAGGGAACAGCCGGCCAGCCGAGCCCAGGAGCCCAGATCACCTGTCAGCAGATACAGCTTTGACTTGGCAGGAGGCTGGAACAAGAGGCTTGTGGCCTGGGCTGTGGGGCCACCTTGTAGAATACGGCACTGTTCACATTTTGGGCCAGGGAGCCCTTTGAGAAGATACTCAGAGACACAGACACTTTCTATGTAAGGTGTCCCTACAGGCAGGATCTCACACACATTTCAGGTCCTTCACAGTGCTGCGGAAAATGAGGCCACAGGCTCCAAGTTTACTGCAAGCTGCGGGGTTTGCTGACACCTACACTTCTCAGCATGTGGCATCTCGCACCAGCCAGGGGCCTCCCATTTCCAGTGGCAGGTTTTCGTGATATCCAGTTATGACCGGTGACTCCTCCAAGAGGTGCCTGTGGTCAGCAGAGGAGGGACCTTGTTCCACTGAGGCAGGAAGATGAGAGAGACACTGGGTTCTCTGATGGGTTCACCAGCAGACCCTGTGAAATTCATAATGGCCCCTAAGGTAGGGGTTGCCTGACGTGTTCAACTTGGATTTAACCCTTAAGGCATAAGAAGCCACTGAAAATGTTCAGACGTTAGAAAACTAGGGCCGGGCACGGTGGCTCACGGCTGTAATCCCAGCACTTCAGGAGGCTGAGGCGGTTGGATCACCTGAGGTCAGCAGTTCAAGACCAGCCTGACCAACATGGTGAAACCCCGTCTCTACTAAAAATACAAAAAAAAAAAAAAAATTAGCCAGGCGTGGTGGTGTGTGCCTGTAATCCCAGCTACTCGGGAGGCTGAGGCAGGAGAATCACTTGAACCTGGGATACGGAGGTTGCAGTGAGCCGAGATTGCGCCGCTGCGCTCCAGCCACAGAGCGAGAAACTGTCTCAAAAAAAAAAGAAAGAAAGAAAAGAAAAAGAAAACCGGCGAGGACTGAGGTAAACCACAAAATTGTCCAGGCTTTCTATGTGGAGGGAATTTGCAGACTCACGTGCAGAGAACCCAACAAACCCAGACTTTGGGGCAGCTGAGGCAGCTAGAATGTGTGGGGTGTGGTACCAGAAAGGAAGGAGTTACGCCCAAAACAAAGAGCTCCGGCAATCTGCGCATGAGCCCGCTTGCATCTCGGGTTGGATCCGATTTGCCGGTGCACACAGTGAAACCTCGTGGAGCTGGACCAAGAGCAACGTGAAGGGGAAGAGTAAGTGTGAGGGGACAGATGAGCAGGACTCACACAGGGCCGTGGTTATTTCAGTTCCCACCAGCCAGAGTATAGAAGCCACTTGAAATACAAGGAGCTTTCATGACACCTTAGAGGAAACACAGCTTGGAAGTGGCGCAGAATAAGCTGGAGAGGAAAGGCCACTCCAATGCCGCGGAAACAAGTGCAAGGCAAGCCCTGGAAACACCGCTGCCTGCTAGCACGGAGTACACACAGCACTCTTGAGAGGAAGACAGAAGCCAGGCGAAGTGGCTCACACCTGTAATCCCAGCACTTTGGGAGGCCGAAGCAGGCGGATCATCTGAGGTCAGGAGTTCAAGACCAGCCTGGCCAATATGGTGAAACGCCGTCTCTACTACAAAAAATTAGCCATGTGTGGTGATGGGCGCCTGTAGTCCCAGCTTCTTGGGAGGCTGAGGCAAGAGAACCACATGAGCCCGGGAGGCAGAGGTTGCAGTGAGCCGAGATCGCATCACTGCACTTCAGCCTGGGCAACAGAGCAAGACTCCGTCTAAAAAAAAAAAAAAAATTCACGTCCAGAATCTAATCAGTCACGGGCAGACAAGCCAAGGCAGAAAAATGGACTTGCAACTGGAGGGGGTCCAGTAGCAGGCCCGGTTTTGATAGGATTAGCCGACAAAGACAGTAAACAATTATAAAAATGTTCCCTGTGCTCAAAGAAATAACACAAAAATGTGACTGAGGGCTGGGCACGGTGGCTCACGCCTGTAATCCCAGCACTTTGGGAGGCCGAGGTGGGCGGATCACGAGGTCAGGAGATCAAGACCATCCTGGCTAACATGGTGAAACCCCGTCTCTACTAAAAATACAAAAAATTGGCCGGGCGTGGTGGCGGGCACCTGTAGTCCCAGCTCCTCCAGAGGCTGAGGCAGGAGAATTGCTTGGGCCCGGGAGGTGGAGCTTGCAGTGAGCCAAGATCGTGCCACTGCACTCCAGCCTGGGCGACAGAGCGAGACTCCGTCTCAAAAAATAAGAAAACATGACTGAGAAATGGAAGATACAGAAAAGAAGCAAGTTGGACAAAATGTCACTGGAACTAATCTCCCAAGTAGAAGAATTCCACATTGTTTACTGAGGTAGTTCGCCTTCGAGGAGGTGAGGCTTAACTCCTCACTCCAGAAGCCTGGGCTTTACCTAGTGACCCCCTTCCAAAGAGCAGAGCACAGAAGCAGGAGGAGCAGCTTTCCAGTGGAGACCTCCAGCAACACAGCCCCACCAGGGACCATGCTCACCATCAGCAGTGACATGCGTATCACTGTTGTGTACTCTTTTTTTTTTTTTTTTTTTGAGACGGAGTCTCGCTCTGTTGCCAGGCTGGAGTGCAGTGGCACAATCTCGGCTCACTGCAAGCTCCACCTCCCAGGTCCAAGCAATTCTCCTGCCTCAGCCTCCCACGTAGCTGGGACTACAGGCGCCCGCCACCTCGCCCAGCTAATTTTGTTGTATTTTTAGTAGACATGGGGTTTCACCGTGTTAGCCAGGATGGTCTCAATCTCCTGACCTCGTGATCCGCCCACCTTGGCCTCCCAAAGTGTTGGGATTACAGGCGTCAGCCACCGCGCCCGGCCTGTTGTGTACTCTTGACAGGATGATGAGAACAGCACTCTACCTCTTTGATCTTCCTCCCAAAAACATACGTAACCCCAGCTAATGATGAAAAAACATCAAACAAATCCAAATTGAGAGACATTCCACAAACTGTTTGACGAGTCCTCAAAATTATCAAGGTTCTCAAAAACTAGGCAAGTCTGAAAGGTGTCAGAGTCAGTGGGACTGAAGAAGATGTGACAACTGGATGGATTTTGGATGATGTCCTGGAGCAGAGGAAGGACTGGGTTAAAAGCTAAGGAATCTAATTAGAATGTGGGTCCTAGTTAACAACGTGTCTGATGTTCTTGAGACAACTGTACCGCACAAAGGCAGGATGTTAATGATGGGGGACACTGGTGTAGGGCATGTATTCTAAAGTAAAAAGGTGGTTCTTCAGTCACCGGAGTGGTTTAACAAAACATTAGAAACTTCAGAAGAAAAGATTCCTGAACTAAAAGCAATGGAAACTGTCCACAGTGATGTACAGAGAGAAAAAGGACTGCAAAAATTCAGCCGAGCTTCAAGGACATAATATCATGTGGTCTAACGTATTTGAGGTTCCAGAAAACAGTGGGGAAGAGAATACAGAAATATGACCAAAAGGCCGGACACGGTGGCTCCTGCCCGAAATCCCAGCACTTGGGGAGGCTGACGTGGGTGGATCGCTTGAGCCCAGGAGTTCAAGACCAGCCTGGGCAACATAGCGAGACCCTGTCTCTATAAATAATACAAAAATTAGCCGGGCGTGGTAGTGCCTGCCTGTGGTCCCAACTACTCAGGAGGCTGAGGCGGGAGGATCACCTGAGCGCAGGAGGTGGAGGCTGCCGTGAGCCATGATCATACCACTGCACTCCAGCCTGGGCAACAGAGCCCTGTCTCAAAAAAAAAATTATGGCCAAAATTTTTCCCAAATTTTTGAAAAGCTGTAAGCTCACAAATCCAAGAATATCAGTCTTAAGCAGGATAAAACCAAAACCATATCAAGGTACATTATATAATCAAAGTGCTGGAACAGGCTGGTGAAGAGAAAATCTTAAAAGCATCCAGAAGAGGCCGGGTGCGGTGGCTCACGCCTGTAATCCCAGCACTCTGGGAGGCCAAGGCGGGCGGATCACCAGGTCAGGAGGTCGAGACCATCCTGGCTAATACAGTGAAACCCCGTCTCTACTGAAAATACAAAAATTAGCTGGTCGTGGTGGCGGGTGCCTGTAGTCCTAGCTACTTGGGAGGCTGAGGCAAGAGAATGGTGTGAACCCGGGAAGTGGAGCTTGCAGTGAGCCGAGATCGCACCACTGCTCTCCAGCCTGGGAGACAGAGCAAGACTCCATCTCAAAAAAAATAACAAGCATCCAGAAGAGCCGTGCACGGTGGTGGCGCCTGTGGTGCCAGCTACTCAGAGGCTCGGGTGGAAGGATTGCTCCCAGATAGGGCAACATAGCTTGGCCAACATGGTGAAACCTTGTCTCTACTAAAAATACAAAAACTAGCTGGGCGTGGTGGCAGGTCCCTGTAATCCCCGCTACTCGGGAGGCTGAGGAGGGAGAATCTCTGGAACCCAGGAGGCAGAGGCTGCAGTGAGCCGAAACTGCACCATTGCACTCCAGCCTGGGCGACACAGCGAGACTCCGTCTCCAAAAAAAAAAATTTTTTTTTGCAACTCAGGAAGACAACCATTTAAAAAAAATAAAAGGCAGGCCGGGCGCTGTGGCTCATGCCTGTAATCCCAGCACTTTGGGAGACCGAGGCAGGCGGATCACAAGGTCAGGAATTCAAAACCAGCCTGGCCGATATGGTGAAACCCCGTCTCTACTGAAAATACAAAAATTAGCTGGGCGTGATGGCAGGTGCCTGTAGTCCCAGCTACTCAGGAGGCTGAGGTGGGAGAATCGCATGAACCTGGGAGGCAGAGGTTGCAATGAGCCGAGATCGCGCCATTGCACTCTAGCCTGGGCAGTGGAGCGAGACTCCATCTAAAAAAAAAGATAATAATAATAATAAATAAAACGCAAGTGGCTGAGCATGGTAGCTGACACCTGTAATCACAACACTTTGGGAGGCCAGCGCGGGTAGATTGCTTCCACTCAGGAGTTCGAGACCAGCCTGGGCAACATAGGGAGACCCATCTCTACAAAAAAAAATGAGCCTGATGTGGTGGTGTGCTCCTGTGGGCCCAGCTACGCGGGAGGCTGAGGTGAGAGGATCTCTTGATCCCGGGAGGCTGAGGTTGCAGTGAGCCCAGATCGCGCCACTGCACTCCAGCCTGGGTGACAAAGCAAGACTCTGTCTCGAAAAAACATATATTGAAAAAGGCAGAAGATTTGAACAGATACATCAAAAAAAAGATAGACAAATAGCAAATAAGCACTTGAACAGGTGCTCAGCATCGTTCATTGTCAGAGGAATGCACACGAAAACCGCAGCGACAGCGACTAGAACAGCCAGGTGCTGAGGAGGGTGCGGAGCCCCTGGAACTCACCCGTGCTGCTGAGAACACAAATGCTGCATCCGCTTTGGAAAGCAGCTTGGGAGTTGCATGTGAAATTCAGCATTTACCACACGGCCAGCAGTTCTGCTTTGGTTATTCTACTCCAGAGTTTCCACTGGGGGTCCTTTATGGTTTCGTCTCTTCTATCATTTTTTTGGTATAGATGGGGGTCTCGCTATTTGGATTATTGTTGCAGGCGTGTTTGGGGTTTTTGAGTAGTGGTAGTGTCTGAGGTCAGTCAGGGTTGTTCTGGCCCCAGCAGGGCTCTTCGTAGCTTTCCCTGTGCAGGTGAACAAGCCTGCGGTTTCACTTGTTTCTCTTAACTTAGAGGAGCTGTTGTTCCCAAGAGCAGTCTTGGGCTGAACTTTCAAATAAAATGAGTTTCCTCGGGGAGCTTCAGAGCTCTTTCCTTATGGACGGCCTCTCTCCCCAGGCTGATTTCTCTGCACCACCCCTCTGGGCACTGGGTAAGACAGCAGCCTCTGATCTTCTTGGCCTGGCTTTCCCAGCATGGGTGCTCTACCCTACTGTTTTAACCTAGAAAGCCTGAACTGTATTTAAAACTTGTGGTTTTTAAGGCCAGGCACAGTGGCTCATGCCTGTAATCCCAGCACCTTGGGAAGCCAAGGTGGGTGGATCACTTATGGTCAGGAGTTCAAGACCAGCCTGACCAACCTGGTGAAAGCCTGTCTCTACTAAAAATATAAAAATTAGCCGGGCGTGGTGGCACATGCCTGTAATACCAGCTACCCAGGAAGCTGAGGCAGGAGAATTGCTTGAACCCAGGAGGCGGAGGTTGCAGTGAGCCAAGATGGCACCACTGCACTCCAGCCTGGGCGACAGCGAGACTCCATATAAAAAATTTTTTTAAAAATTGTGGTTTTGAAAATGCTTTAATGAGGTGGGAGCTGTGGGGAGGGTGATCAGAGGCCTGGGTGTCCTCAGCCTGCTGTGGCGGGGGTAGTCTCCTCTCTGAGGCGTGGGCAAGGTGGAGGAAGGGAGCCCCTGGCTTCTTGGCCACGTGCACCAGGATCTTAGTCTCTTCAACTTGGAGTCGGTGAGGATGTGAAACTCTGGTGGTGTGCCCAGCCCATGAGATCCAGGAAACCTTATTTGGGAATTGAGGGGAGAAGGGTCCCCATCTTCCTGCTCCCCTCTCCCTGAGTGTAGTACCCATCATGGCGAGCTGGGGTGAGAGGGAAAGAGGAGGCTGAGGCTCAGATGCCACCAGGCTCAATGTTCGTACCAGGTGTCAGTAGATTTTACTCCGTAAGTGTTCACCTGTTATATGCGTTTAGGACAGTTTTGAGACTTTAAATGGTTTAAGCTTTGCTTGTTTCACAGGAAGTACTTCCATGAAGTTCCTCACATTGCTGTTCCAGAAGTGGAAATCTCTCCATTTTCAAAGCATAGCTTTGCCGGATATTGAATTTTTATGTTTTGTGGAGATGGGGTCTCGCTATGTTGCCCAGGCTGGTCTCCAACTCCTGGGCTCAAGGGATCCTCCTGCCTTGGCCTCCCAAAGTGCTGGGATTACAGGCATGAGTCACTACACCCGGCCAATATACAAAGATTGAGTGGCAGGGTCTTTTATTTTAATGCTTTTATTTTATTTGTTTTGGTTTGTTTTTGTTTCTGTTTTTTTTGGAGATGGAGTCTCGCTCTGTCACCCAGGCTAGAGGGCAGTGGCACGATCTGTGCTCATTACAACTTCTACCTCCCGGGTTCAAGCAATTCTTCTGCCTCAACCTCCCAAGTAGCTGGGATTACAGGCATGAGCCACCACACTAAAATTTTTCCATTTTTAGTAGAGGCGGGGTTTCACCATGCTGGCCAGGCTGGAACTCCTGACCTCAAACGATCCACACACCTCAGCCTCCCAAAGTGTTGGGATTACAGGCATGAGCCACCACACCAGGCATTTTAATCCCTTTTTTTTTTTTTTTTTTTTTTTTATTGAGACAGAGTCTCACTCTGTCCCCCAGGCTGGAGTGCAGTGGGGTGATCTCGGCTCACTACAACCTCCGCCTCCTGGGTTCAAGCGATTCTCCTGCCTCAGCCTCCCGAGTAGCTGGGACTACAGGCGCCCACCACTGTGCCCAGCTAATTTTTATATTTTTAGTAGAGACGGGGTTTCCCCATGTTGGCCAGGCTGGTCTCGAATTCCTAACCTCAGGTGATCCGCCTGGCTCAGCCTCCCAACATGCTGGGATTACAGGTGTGAGCCACCATGCCCGGCTGTGTTACACTTTTTGTGGTGTCTCACAGGTCTCTGAGGCTCTGCTCATTTTTGTTTTTGTTTTTATTTTTTTGAGACAGAGTCTCTTTCTGTCACTAGACTGGAGTGCAGTGGTGCAATCTCGGCTCACTGCAACCTCTGCCTCCAGAGTTCAAGCGATTCTCTTGCCTCAGCCTCCCAAGTAGCTGGGATTACAGGCACATGCCACCATGCCCAACTAATTTTTTTTTGTATTTTTAGTAGAGATGGGGTTTGACCATGTTGGCCAGGATGGTCTCGATCTCTTGACCTCGTGATCCAACCACCTTGGCCTCCCAAAGTGCTGAGATTACAGGCGTGAGCCACTGCGCCTGGCCGGCTCCTCCTTCTTATTCCTTCTGTCTTTTTTTCTCCTACTGGAGCACCTCAATTGACTGATC
The DNA here is from genome assembly GCF_029289425.2 of Pan paniscus. Classification (NCBI taxonomy): domain Eukaryota; kingdom Metazoa; phylum Chordata; class Mammalia; order Primates; family Hominidae; genus Pan; species Pan paniscus. The sequence continues at coordinate 161,792,818 of NC_073256.2, forward strand.
TTCATGTTTGCTGACTCCTTCTTCTCCTAGTCAGGTCTGCTCTTAAGCCCCTCTGGTTAATTTTTTTTTTTTTTTTTTTTTTGAGACGGAGTCTCACTCTGTAGCCCAGGCTGGAGTGCAATGGCGCGATCTCGGCTCACTGCAACCTCCGCCTCCCGGGTTCAAACAATTCTCCTGCCTCAGCCTCCTGAGTAGCCGGGATTACAGGCATGAGCCACCACGCCTGGCTAATTTTGTATTTTTAGTAGAGACGGGGTTTCTCCATGTTGGTCAGGTTGGTCTCCAACTCCTGACCTCAGGTGATCCGCCTGCCTTGGCCTCCCAAACTGCTGGGATTACAGGCGTGAGCCACCGTGCCCGGCCCCTCTGGCTGACTTTTAATCTGAGTTATTATACTCTTCAGCTCCATAATTTTGATTTCGTGCTTCTTTACAATTTTTATCTCTTTATTGATACTCTCTGATAAGATGTCATTCTCATACTTTAGTTCTTCAGATGTGGTTTCCTTTAGTTGTTTGAACATATTTGAAATGATTGACTTAAAATCTTTGCCTCGTAAGTCCAGTGTCCAATGTTTTGGCTTCTTTGGGGACAGTTTCTATTGATTGCCTTTTTTTTTTTTTTTCCTGTGTATGGGGTATGGGTCCTAGCTTCTTGTTTCTTTGCATATCTCAATTTTTTTTTTTTTAACTAGAGTTTTTTGTTTGTTTGTTTGTTTGTTTTTGAGTCTGTTACCCAGGCTGGAGCGCAGTAGTTTGATCACAGCTCACTGCAGCCTTCACCTCCGGAGCTCAAGGGATCCTCCCTCCTCAGCCTCCTGAGTAGCTGGGATGATAGGTGTGCGCCACCACGCCCATTTAATTTTTGTATTTCTTCTAGAGACGGGGTTTTGCCATGTTGCCCAGGCCAGTCTCCAACTCCTGAGCTTGAGCAACCCACCCGCCTCGGCTTCCCAAAGTGCTGGGACCGCAGGCGTGAGCCAGCGCAGCCGGCTGGAAAACTGGAACTCTCATCGGTTGAGAGTGGCAGCTCTGGGTCTCGGACTCCCCCACCTCCCCAGGATTTGTCATTGCTGCTGTTTGTCGTGGTTATCTGTCAGGTAGCTTTTCGGCACTAATTCTGTAAAGGTTGCATTCTTTCTTGTTTATGGCCACTGCCGTCTCTGTTCAGTTAACTGAGATAGGTGGTGATGGGGCAGAAATGTTCTTGAATGCCTGGGGCCAGTGAGTCTCCCGTCTTTTCCGGGGGCTGTGTGTGTGTGTGTGTTGGGGACGCCTTCAGCACTCGGCCAGGCAGTGGACAACCCAACTGTATGCCTGACTTCCTGCTTACACAGAGCCTCAAGGTCAGCCAGAAGTGAGAGCTCGGGGCTGGCTCAGGTCTTTCCTGAGCATGGGCACGGCTCACACGTGTACACGGCTGCGAGATGTCCTGGAATATCTCAGAGCTTTTCAGAGCCCCTAGTGGCACCTCCTTCTCCCCAGCTGCCAGGCACTGCCTCAGGCAGCCACAGCGTTCAAAAATCACCTGTAAAGGTTTCAACAGGCACACCTCGGCAAACAGCTTTTTTATTCAGGAGAGCTTCAAGTCAAATCAGAGACAGCCTTGGGAGTGGACTCTTAGGTCAGATGCTGACAGTCCTCTGGGAATGGGGCCCTGGCGGAGCCCAAGCCCTGGCCCACCCCGCAGCGGCTGCCAGGACGCTGTTCCCACGGGGACTGCAGCTGTTGGTTTTTAAGGCTGCAGATGGAGTGGGAATAGGGCATGTAAAATGCCACAAAGCCTGGCCGGGCACAGTGGCTCACGCCTGTAATCCCAGCACTGCAGGAGGCCAAGGTGGGCGGATTGATTGAGGTCAGGAATTCGAGACCAGTCTGGGCAACATGGTGAAACCCCACCTCTCCTAAAAATACAGAAATTAGCCGGGCGTGGTGGCACCTATAGTCAGCTACTCGGGAGGCTGAGGCAGGAGAATCGCTTGAACTCGGGAGGCTGAGGCACGAGAATCGCTTGAACTGGGAGGCTGAGGCACGAGAATCACTTGAACTGGGAGGCTGAGGCACGAGAATCACTTGAACTGGGAGGCTGAGGCACGAGAATCGCTTGGACTGGGAGGCAGAGGCTGCAGTGAGCCATGTTGGTGCTGGTGCACTGCAGCCTGAGCAAGACCTTGTCTCAGAAAAAAAAAGTTCACAAAGCCCACTGTTCTTACTAAGATTCAGCTGTTTTTCTTGAATAAATGCTCCCCGTGCTACTGTAATTCTTTGGTTAACTTTCAGAGTTCTGGAAAGTTGGCTTGGCGCTTTTCGCCGTCTCTCTCCTGCTGCCTTGGGGTCCTTTCCGTGACCGTTTCCCTCCCTGACACGTGTACATCCCTGTGTATTTCACATCTCTCTGTGTTGGAAAGAGGTTCTCCACTTCTAGTGCCACACCACGGGGGTCTTTCTGGCTTTTTCCCTGTTTGCATCTGCAGCTCCCTTCCCTGGCAGGGAGAAACCTGCCCCACTGCCCTTCACCAGTTTCTTCACTGAGTCAGCCGCCCCTTCCTACGCAGACACCCCTCACCCCTCTCTGGCCCTGCTTCAGGCCCCCCTTCCCCGCCGTGTGGGCTTCTCGCTGTCCCCTCTGAGCCACCGCGGCCACGGCCAACAGGGATGCCTCCCTCACCAGCGCCTCCTGATAGCTCTGGGCCTGAGCTCGGTAGAGAAATGGAAGAGGAAGGTATATGCAGCGTTTGACTGTCTCTGTTTCTTGTCTCACGTCACAAAACAAGACTGAATTTGGATTTCTGAACGCGACTGTGTTTTCCTCGGGAGTAATGAAATTAGGGCTCCATTTCCTTCGCTGTTCCCAAGGGAAATGTCCTGCTTAAACAGGTGCTTTGTGAGTGGAAATGTGGCCAGAGTGCGGCGGGTGCTTTGTGAGTGGAAACGTGGCCAGAGTGCGGCAGGTGCTTTGTGAGTGGAAACATGGCCTTCTCTGGAACCCCTGGGGAGGGGCTTTCCGACTGAGAGGAAGGCCCCGCATCTGCCCACCGCCCAGTCCTGGGCCTCACAGTGAGGATGCAGGTCACGCTGCACAGATGAGGCCCATGTGGCAGGTGGTCCCAGGAACGAACTCGCCTCCCGCCAGCCCCCTGGGCCTCCCATGGCCCCAGCCCCATCAGGTGGAACGTGCACTGCCTGCGTTCCAGAAGGGGCGGCCTGGGGAAGGGGCGGCTTGGGCACGCTGCCCCTCACCACCACGCGTGACCCACCCATGTGTCTCCCTTTCAGAGCGGGAACAGCTTCCACGTGTTCGACCAGGGCCAGTTTGCCAAGGAGGTGCTGCCCAAGTACTTCAAGCACAACAACATGGCCAGCTTCGTGCGGCAGCTCAACATGTGTGAGTGCTGCCTCCAGGCAGCGCAGGGGTGCGGGAGGCAGACCTGCAGATGGCGGGACCCCAGCAGGAGGACCCTGTGATGAAGGACGGGGCGTCCTGTGCTGGCCAAGGGCATGGCGTGGGACCCCGCAAGCCTGGGGGCCGGGGAGCAGCCGCCTCTTCCATGGGGGAGGGTCCTTGTGGGTATGAACCTGGGGTCCCCAGGGAAGAACCGTGAAGCCGGAGCTGTACTCCACGTGTGTCGGGCACAGGGAGCCCTGTGGGGACACAGGGTCTCCCTTAGACCAAGGCCACCCGGCCACCCAGGCATGGGCTCTGAAGGGGCAGGGCAGGGTCTGACCGTGGCCAAGCCCCGCAGCAGCCTCCTGGAGCAGTGGCCGCTCTTCAGGGGTTCTGGTCCCGCCCTGAGGCAGAGCTGCCCCCTTCCCTGTTATGTGCAGATGGCTTCCGGAAAGTGGTCCACATCGAGCAGGGCGGCCTGGTCAAGCCAGAGAGAGACGACACGGAGTTCCAGCACCCATGCTTCCTGCGTGGCCAGGAGCAGCTCCTTGAGAACATCAAGAGGAAAGTGACCAGTGTGAGTGCCGGCCCCGCACCCTTGCCCGGTCTCACCTGCCACAGCTCTCCCCGCCCGCCCCTCCCTGAGGGCTCCCACCCCAGCCTGCCCCTTCCTGAGGGACCTGGCTGCAGTGGACGAGCCTGAGCCTGCCAAGCTCCTAGGCTGCTCCAGTGACTCCTGTCCCTCTCGGGAATCCAGGTGTCCACCCTGAAGAGTGAAGACATAAAGATCCGCCAGGACAGCGTCACCAAGCTGCTGACGGACGTGCAGCTGATGAAGGGGAAGCAGGAGTGCATGGACTCCAAGCTCCTGGCCATGAAGCAGTAGGTCCCACACCAGCACTGTGGACCACAGCGGGTCCTGGCGCCCACCAAGAGGCCCCGGGTGCTGTGGGGGCAGGGCCCTGACCGGGGCCAGGTGCTCAGCTCCACCCTCCCGCTCCACGCAGATCTACCCTGGGCCTCTGCCCCAGCCCCGCCGCCCGTGGCTGCTGCAACAGCTCTGGGGCCAGCCGTTTTCCACGTGCAGAAGGGGGTTGGGAGGGTCCCCTGCTCTGCACATCCCCAGCGCCCTCTGGGCCATTGGCTTCTGCCTGGCTCCGAGCTTGGCGGGACCCACCAGCCTACTTTTGAGGACAAGCCTTGCACAGCAGACCCGTCCCACCCGCCTCGGGCCTGGGGTCAGACCCACCTCAGGCCCTTCCTGGAACCGCTGCCCCACACTCGCCTGGGCCCATGGAGCTAGCCCCCAGCCCCTCCTCACCGGGACCCTGCGGCTCTGGGGAAACCTTAGCAGGAGCCTAACACACAGTGGCACCTGAGAAACTGAAGCAAGCCCACCTCGGAAGGCCAGCTCAGGTCTCACGTCCACTTTGGGGCTCCAGGCATGCGGGAACCCCAATGCCAGTACGGCTTCCTCGGCTCCGTGCAGCAGGCGCTCTTGGCCCCCACGTCATGGAGGAGGCCTTGGCCTCAGACTCTCCTGCATGGGGTCTAGCAGGAGCCACCGGCTTTGTGATTGCTGGAGTCCGGCCATGTGGACCTGGCCTACCAAGAAGACTCACAGGCTTGACAGGGCCCAGCCTCCCAGAGAGCAGGAGCGCGGTCATGGCCCTGCCCACCTGGCTGGGGACAGCTCTTCCCCACCCCTGAGCCACTTCCAGGCCTGGGGCCTGGGGCCACCTCTGAGCCACTTCCAGGCCTGGCGAGGGCCCTGAGCACCTACAGGACGTGGGACAGCCAGTGTCGCAGCCTGAAGAACCGTCCTCCCTTAACCTGGCTGCTCAGGCCTTGGAAGGGCGGCCCAAGGGTCTGCTCCTGGCCTGTGTCCAAGGCAGCCCTCCAGGTGTTTGCCAGGATGGATGCCAGGATCCGGGTGCACCTGGCTCGCATGGATCCATCCCCAACACCCTACCTGACACCAGGTGTCCCCGGCAGGGAGGGGCAGTGGGACCAGCAAGCCCTGGCCCTGGCCCCCAGTCCCTCCACACACAAGTTCTCATCCTGGGGTGGGCCAGGCCAGACATGGTCACACTTACCCCTGCTCCTGCATGGGGGACAGGGAGGGTCTGTGGGGCTCCCTCAGCCCTGGGGCTCATGGGATTGGGCCCCACTGACCCAGCCTGGTCTGTTGCAGTGAGAATGAGGCTCTGTGGCGGGAGGTGGCCAGCCTTCGGCAGAAGCATGCCCAGCAACAGAAAGTCGTCAACAAGGTGGGGGCAGGGCCAGAGGGCCGGCGGGGGCCCCACAAGGGCCGGGGTAACTGTGTCCTCTCTCTCCACAGCTCATTCAGTTCCTGATCTCACTGGTGCAGTCAAACCGGATCCTGGGGGTGAAGAGAAAGATGTGAGGTTTTGGGGATGCCTGCATCCACCACCCGGGGCCCAGGGCTGTCCCCCTTCTCTGTCAGCTGTGCCCCGGGTACCCCGAGGTGGGGGGTGGTGGCTGACCTGCACCCTTCCCCACAGCCCCCTGATGCTGAACGACAGTGGCTCAGCACATTCCATGCCCAAGTACGGCCGGCAGTTCTCCCTGGAGCACGTCCACGGCTCGGGCCCCTACTCGGTGAGTGCCGGAGACAGGGCACCCGCCCAGGCATGCAGGCGGCAGTGGGGTGGGTTGCCCCTGCCAGCACTGCATGGACCTCCTGCCTTTGATTGCAGGCCCCCTCCCCAGCCTACAGCAGCTCCAGCCTCTACGCCCCTGATGCTGTGGCCAGCTCTGGACCCATCATCTCCGACATCACCGAGCTGGCTCCTGCCAGCCCCGTGGCCTCCCCCGGCGGGAGCATAGACGAGAGGTGGGGGCCGCATCACCCCAGCCATCCTGTCCCCCAATGAGGCGAGCCTCTGTGGGCCCAGGGCAGAGTTGGGGATGAGGTGGGGCTGGCCAAGACGCCAGCTCACCTGGCCCCCCTCGTGTGCAGGCCCCTATCCAGCAGCCCCCTGGTGCGTGTCAAGGAGGAGCCCCCCAGCCCGCCTCAGAGCCCCCGGGTAGAGGAGGCGAGTCCCGGGCGCCCATCTTCCGTGGACACCCTCTTGTCCCCGACCGCCCTCATTGACTCCATCCTGCGGGAGAGTGAACCTGCCCCCGCCTCCGCCACAGCCCTCACGGACGCCAGGGGCCACACGGACACCGAGGGCCGGCCTCCCTCCCCCCCGCCCACCTCCACCCCTGAAAAGTGCCTCAGCGTAGCCTGCCTGGACAAGTGAGTGCCGCCCACCCCTGGCCCCACCCACAGCGCCTGGACGCACAGCCCTGGGCTTCAGCTCCGACTGTCCCAGTGGACTGAGCAGGGCAGCTGGCGAGGCAGGACCCTACCCCCAACCTCGGAGCTCGGGGCTGGGGAGGGAGACAGGTGCCAGCCAGATCACCCCACAGTCCCAAACGCCACAGAAGCCACGGGCATGTCCGGACAGGCTGCTCGGCCCTGCTCTCAGCCACCCCTCCTGCTGCCGCCACCCTCGCCACAGGCCACGGGTCCTGGCAGGTCGTGCTGCCCAGACACATGGCAGGAGATGGTGAGCAGGGCCGGCCTCCACACCCCCAGCCCCTGCCTGCAATGGGGGCTCTTGTTTTTGTATCTTGCAGTTTGGCTCGCACTCCACAGATGTCTAGGGTCGCCCGCCTCTTCCCCTGCCCCTCTTCCTCTCCGCATGGCCAAGTCCAGCCAGGGTTAGCGCTGACCCCACTGGGGAGGGAGGAGGGCTCTGCCAGAGCTCGGGCCCTCCCACACAGCCGTGGACCAGACCCAGCCTGGCCGGGCATGAGCGTCGGGCCTGGGCGGCAGCAGCTGAGACCCCTCTGTGGCGGGGGCTCAGTGTCGTCATGGCTCCCCTGGCCACGGGCCTGTGGTCATTGCCTGTGATAGGGATGACAGGGACAGGCCTCCCTGCTCTGGCACGGCCTCTGGTGCTGGCAGGATCCAGACTGCGGTGCTGACTGCACTTCCTGTCAGGCAGGGTCTCCAGGGCACCTCCGGGACCCAGCCTGGCTGTCTGTCCCATAGCCCAGGTGTGCCCTGTGGCCTAGGGCCTTCTTGGTCACAGCCACCAGACTGTGGGTCTCATCCCCACAGCAGCACCAGGACAGGGACTGAGCCACCCACACACTGAGCACAGCCCCACCCGTTTTCCCAGTGCAACGGGAAACCTCACCAACCCTGAAAACTGAAATCCCTGATCCTTGTGCTGGAGCTGAATACGCCCCTTGTCTCCTGGGTCCACTGCCACCAAGGCCTCCAGGCCCTCATGGCAAAGGGATGCCCAGCATAGGCCCAGCCACACCCTTGCAGGGCACAGAGTCTCCACTGCCTTCCAGGCCGTCCTCGAATGCGCTGCCCCCTCCAGCCTGTGCAGGCGTACACGGGGGTGCAGCCTGGGGGGTACAGTCAAGGGGAGCCCTTCTCCCACAGGAGGGCATTGGGGTGTGGGGCCTGGGGCACTGGTTCAGCTACCCCCTTATCCCGGGCCAGGAATGAGCTCAGTGACCACTTGGATGCTATGGACTCCAACCTGGATAACCTGCAGACCATGCTGAGCAGCCACGGCTTCAGCGTGGACACCAGTGCCCTGCTGGACGTGAGTGGAGCCCCGCCTCCCCGCGCCGCCCCGCCCCGCTTCCCTGCCCCGCCTCCCCGCTTCCCCGCCCCGCCCCCGGGTGCTGTTCTGACTTCCCTCCCTCCTCCGCAGCTGTTCAGCCCCTCGGTGACCGTGCCCGACATGAGCCTGCCTGACCTTGACAGCAGCCTGGCCAGTGTGCGTAGGCGGGAGGGGGGTGAGGGGGAACGAGACCAGCGGGAGTGCTCACAATACCGTCTCCACCCCACAGATCCAAGAGCTCCTGTCTCCCCAGGAGCCCCCCAGGCCTCCCGAGGCAGAGAACAGCAGCCCGGATTCAGGTGAGCCAAGTCCCACCAGCCCCATCTCTGCCCCCAACCCCCCACCGCCTTGACACCCCCACCCCCGCAGGGAAGCAGCTGGTGCACTACACAGCGCAGCCGCTGTTCCTGCTGGACCCCGGCTCCGTGGACACCGGGAGCAACGACCTGCCGGTGCTGTTTGAGCTGGGAGAGGGCTCCTACTTCTCCGAAGGGGACGGCTTCGCCGAGGACCCCACCATCTCCCTGCTGACAAGCTCGGAGCCTCCCAAAGCCAAGGACCCCACTGTCTCCTAGAGGCCCTGGAGGAGCTGGGCCAGCCGCCCACCCCCAGCCCCAGTGCAGGGCTGGTCTTGGGGAGGCAGGGCAGCCTCGCGGTCTTGGGCACTGGTGGGTCGGCCGCCATAGCCCCAGTAGGACAAACGGGCTCGGGTCTGGGCAGCACCTCTGGTCAGGAGGGTCACCTTGGCCTGCCAGTCTGCCTTCCCCCAACTCCGTGTCCTGTGGTTTGGTTGGGGCTTCACAGCCACACCTGGACTGACCCTGCAGGTTGTTCATAGTCAGAATTGTATTTTGGATTTTTACACAACTGTCCCGTTCCCCGCTCCACAGAGATATACAGATATATACACACAGTGGATGGACGGACAAGACAGGCAGAGATCTATAAACAGGCTCTATGCTATGGCTTCCATGTGTTTCCTCTGTCCCAGGGTGGTGCGGTGGGTGGTGGTGCAATGAGGAGGGGCCCAGGGCACAGAAGGGCCAGGCTGCAGTGGCCTCCTGGGGGAAGACGGATGCTTGCAGCTAGCCCCGTGCCTGCCCAACTCCCCAGGACCAGCGTTTGCTTGCAGTTCTTCATTGAGGGACCAGGGGTGGGCACCTTGGCCCTGGGGGTCTCTGGTTGTCACAAGACCACCAGGAACCCCCTTCCCAAGGTGTTCGCACTCGGACAGGTGATGCGGGGCAGGCACACTGTCTTTCTGCCAGAGCCAGCACCCTACGTAGGCACGGGGAACGGGAGCCTGTCCCGTAGCTTCAGGGTTCTCCACTCGGCCTGGTGGAGGAAGGGAAGGGGGCCTGCGGTGGGCAGTGGAGCAGGCTTTGCTGCTTTATCTGGCAGCAAGTTTGTTCTCGAGCTCCATTGGCCAACTGATAGGGAGAGGCACAGGAGCGCATGTGGGATGGAGGAGTCGGCCCCACACCCATCCCCCCATCAGGAGCTCACCCACTACTGCCATCCTCAGCAGGGCCCAAGGAGATGCCTCCATCTCAGGGCCCACCAGCCCCCACTGGGGTAGAGGGAGGATACCACCAAGGGAGCCCACCCTCCCCTCACACCACCAGTTCAGCAGGTTGCTGATGAGGCCCCTGGTGCAGTCCTGGGACCCTGTGCAGGGCCTCCTCAAACACCTGCCTTGTTGGGCCATAGCTGCAGGTCTGGGGACACCAGGGTCTGGTCCAGTCTTGGGGTCTTTAATCAAGCAGTCACCCCAGCAAGGTAAGGCAGCAGCAGGGCCCTGGGGTTACCCCTGACCTCCCGCTACCATCAAGGGGGGCCCCATCTATCCAGCTTGGTGGATTGCAGGGCCTGGGAACAAGGTGTCATGAAGGCTGCAGGGCTGCACTGTCTGCACTGCCCAGCCTGGTGCCAGAAGAGCAGAGGGCAAGGCAGGCCTGGGGATCAGGGGTGCCCCAACCTCGTGGAGGGCAGCTGAGAGCCACCAGCCCACCTGGCTGCCCAGGTTCCAAGTGAAGGAAAGAGGCTGCCAAACCGAGCCCTGCCCCAAGGCGAATAGCCATGGACATAGCCATTGTGTACCGTAGCCCCTCGGCTCACCAGACCCACACCAGAAAGGCCCTGTGGACTGCCCATCCCTGGGCCATCCTGGCTGGAGCCCACTTCCCGCAAACTCAGGGCCGACCTCTTCCCAAGCTGAAGCTGAGCACGGTGGGTGCAAGTTGACCGTCCTGCACTGAGGGCCAGAGTGCCGATTCCCGCACACCCAGCAGGAGTAGCACCAGGAGAGGATGCCTGAGCTGAGCTTTTCTGAGTAGGGGAGTGTGGGGAATGGGGGCGTCTGCCTGGCCTTGCACTCCCCCTACCGGCCATGCCCGCCCTGCTGCAGTGGAGCTGCTGCTCCCCAGCAGGTCCTGGGACCCTCAGGCCTCCTGGCCCCTGGAACAGCTGTCCACACAGCTCTGGCACTCGCCCTTGTGGGTGTGGCCATACCCCCCACCAGGCCCCAGGCCCCTGGCAGGCTGAAGAGGTCACTGGACAGCACTTTATTGACACCCTCGGACCCGGGGCAGGGTCAGCAAGACTCCCAGCTGGCATCAGACTGTGTCTGGCCTGCTGTCGCCATCCCTGAGGGGTGCAGGACAGAGCCCCATAGGGGCAGAGAGGCCTCCCTGGGACCAGAGGAGGATGCTGTGCAGCCAGGCCCATCCCCAGCACTCGAGGCCTAGGAGGAGAGGTGGGCTCTGGCAGCGGGTGTGAGGTGGCAGTGAGAAGCCAGGCCCTCAGGTGCAGCTCAGGCCTCTGCCGCTGGGGCCTCATAGTTGAGCACGTAGTAGTCGTGGACGTACATGAGGACGGCTATTGGCTGTCCGATGATGAGCGACAGCCACACAGCTGCGTTGCCATAGTTGCCCTGGAAAAAGCGGCCCACGAACCAGGCCAGTGGGATCTAGGGAGTGAGGGGCCAAGTCAGTCGGCCATGGTGACCACAGGGCTGGGGGCTTCAGGGTCCCTGGGCATGGGGAAGGTCAGCCGAGGGGTTCAGGCGCGGGGTAACTGGGCGAGTGAGGAGGCCACGTGGGGGTCGCTCACCTGAGCCATCATGCCTGTGAACGCCCAGAGGCGGAACATTCGCAGAGGGACGCTCACCAGGTACTGAGATGGGAGGGAGAGAGGATGCCAGGGAGTGGGGCGTCAGCCGTCCCTGCTGTGGGCATACCCCTGCCCAGGGATGAGGCAAGATGCCCCCCAAGAGCACTGACCTCGTGGAAGAAGGCCGAGGCCAGGAACACCCCTGTCCTGGCCATCCACTTGCTGCTGCCCCGTCGAAGCATGGGCTTGTAGAAGTGTCTGCAGAGGGGGAGTGTGAAAAGTGGTTCAGGTTCACAGCCATGTTCTACATCACACACACACACACAACACACCACCTGGTTTCTGCAGAGGGGGAGTGTGAAAAGTGGTTCAGGTTCACAGCCATCTTCCACATCACACACACACACACCCCACCTACCTGATGCACCACTTGTGCACAGGGATGTTCCAGTTCTGCCAGAAGTAGGTGACAGACTCGGAGTTCCTAGGGGCCAAGAGACCACAGGGGGATCAGAGCACACCATGGCCCATCCCAGCCCCCAGGGACACCCCAGGGACACTCACCACCAGTCCCGGTAGAACTCCCGGTCTCCAAACTGCATGAGCTCAGCCACGGCATTCAGGCAGGAGTGGAAGAGCCAGTAGAAGAAGATGAGCCAGATGAGGTGATTGGGGACCTGGCAGGGAGGTGGGGGTGGGCACCAAGTTCTAGAACCTTCCCCCACATGCCACTGTCCCCTCCTGTCCTGCGCATGCGCCACCTGTCCGCACTCACCGCCAGCTTCAGGAGGCGCTCGATGATGCGTGAGTAGTCCATGTCCTGCAGAAACAAGCCCTTCAGCTAGCCATGCTCCTGGTCACTCCCCAGCCACCCCAGCTGTAAGAGCACCTGAGCCACTCACCTTGAAGGGCTTCATGGAGTTCTGGATGGTGGGGACCATCCACTGCAAAGGAGGGCACCACGTCAGCTCCCAGCCATGCCCAGCTGCACCCAACCCTGCCCTACCCCACTTACCTGCTGGATCAGCCCCACCTGGAGCTGGGTGAAGAACAGCTGGGGGGGAAACAGAGAGCAGCCAGCTGAGGCCCTGGCTAGCCAGAAGGCCCCCTAGCCTCCAGTGGCTGCCCCCAGCCCCCAACCTCACCATCTCAAGGATCCGTCGCAGCAGAAAGCGCTTCCGGATGCGGGGAGAGCGGGGAAAGTTGAGCTCGTAGCACAAGGTGGGGGCGAAGAGGAAGTAGTAGAGATCTGGAATGGGAATGGGGGGTTGGTGCCAGAACAGGCCTAGCCTGTCCCCCGCACCTCAGGCCCACAGAGGTCCTCACCGCGGTAGGTCAGATTGTCCGGGTAGCTCACGGTGTGCGGGGCAGCAGCACTGCTGGCCTTCTTCCCTGCAGAGGCTACGAGCACAGCAGAGTGGGAGGGGGCTGGTGGGGCCCTGCTGCTGCCCAGCCCCCCAGCGGGCAGCCCCAGCCCCTGGCAGCCCCTCACCAGCCTTGGCCCTGGCCCTGCGGCACCACGAGTTGACGTCGCGGTAGGAGAAGAGCTTGAGGAAGAGGATGGTGTGCGCCATCAGCGCCAGCAGGGAGCCCACTGCAGGAGAGGTGGACTCAGGCCTCCACAGTGCCACAGCCGGAGGCCATGCCCGTGGCTGGCCCGAGACAGATGGGCAGGGTGGGATGGGGGCGCACCTGGAGTGATAGACTCAACCAGTAAGACCACAGCCGCTGGGAAACACAGAATGGTGGCCAGGTTGGCCACGTGCAACAGCAGTCCCGCCTGCTCCGTCAGGGCACCCTGGAATGGGGAGCAGAGCACTCAACCAGGGCTCCCATTGCCTGGGAGAGGGCTGCCAGGCCTGGGGAGCAGCTCCTCCCAGGAGCGCACACAGCAGGGTGAGCACACACAGAGGTGAGGGGCACTGCTTACCACTGCCAGGCGCTTCTCAACCTGGAATGCAGCCACAGCAAAGACATTGGCCGCTGTGGACAGAAGCACCAAGAGGCAGGTTTAGGGCCACGTCAAGCCTGATCCCCACCCGAGGCCCTCCTCAGAGCCCAGCTCACCAATAACCAGGCATGGGGCGGGCCAGCTATAGGGATCCTTCAGGAACAGAGAAACCACCTGGATGGGGTCCACCAGGATGCCATACCTGGGGGTGGAGGGATGGGGGTCTGAGTGGGTGGCAGGTGGGGCTGTGGGGCGGGGCCTGGACAGGCCATGGGTGGGGCAGGGGTGGGACCTGGCAAAGGCACTCACTTGATGAGGTTCTCCAGAAATAACCGGGCATTGCTCAAGATCTGCGAGGGATGGACAGGAGGGTGCAGCCCCTTTAGTCCTGGCCACAGGGTACTCACCCCAGATCCTCCCAACACCTCTGGGCACGTCCCAGCCCGAGCTCAGGGCGGCAGCCTCAGGCTTGCAGACCCAGCCCTGTCTGGTCTCCATGCCAAGCTCCGAGACTCAGCACCCACCTCAGCCAACACCAGTGCTGGGTAAGGGGAAGTCCCTCCCTGTCCCCATCACACCAGATGGTCCCACATGGAGGGAACCAACCGGCCAGACCAACCAACCCTGCCAGACGCCTGGGTCTTCAGGAGCAGAAAGACCAGCTGCTGATCTGCTCACATCCCTCCTGCTGAGCCGAGCCAGTGAGGGACCCAAGGCTCCCACAGCCAACCACACCACAGAGACAGCCCCAGAATACAGGCCTGCCCAGGGAGGCCTGCCCATGGCTGAGCCCCAAGGAACCAGTCCCTACTGGTGGCCCAGGCTGAAGAGGGGGAGTTGTCTACTCTTTCTCTGCAGGAGCAGTGTCCAGCTGTGTCGCAAGGGGGGCTGGGCCTGGAGTGCTTCCCAGGGCTTGTGCCCCGCCTGCCTCTTCTGCTTCCTGCAGCCCTCTAAGCCTTGGACACTTGGCTCCAAAGCAACTTCCCAGGACTGAGCCCCCATGGAATAAGGCTCTTGGGACTAGCCTAGAGTTGGGTGCTTGGCCTCCCTCTGCAAGGACAGGAACCTCCTCCTCCATCTTACAAGCACTACCAACACCTCCATTAAGCTGGGCCCCAATGCCGCAGACCTGGCCGACCACCCGGAGCTCGGGCCTCATGCGGTAGTGAACTGGTGCTGGGGAAAAGGGTCGCTGGCAAGGGAACACTGAGGGTGTCTTGCCTGGGTGGTCAGGGAAGGCTTCATGAGAGAGAAGACTGCTTCAGAGACACAAGGGCTACTGCCCCGCCTCCCCCGGCCGCAGGGCTGACACACAGGCCTTCTGCACGGACACGTGGCCCACACTGTCACTGGCCTCTCCTGAGGGCTGACAGCAGGCAGAAGCCAAAGCTGCCAATGGACGGACGGTACCCACCTCCAGGCCCAGGCCACAGAAGGAATGCAACAAGCAGCCCAGAGCGGGACACATGCCCGGGGTGGGGGCATGGGGGAGCCAAAGCAGGGAAAAGGCTTCAGGGCTGGGCCAAAGGGCCAGGCAGGCCCAAGGGGTTGGGGAGAACACACAGTGCTGCCTGGGCTGGACAAGGCCCAACCTGGGCCAGGAATGGGCTGCGTCTCTTGAGTGCTGGGCTGGCGCTGGGCCCACTGTCCTCCTGCCTGGCCAGCTTCTCAGCCACCAGGACTCGTGGGCCTCCACAGCTGACCACCCCCAGGGAACCTTCTAGGACCATGGGCGGTGGGGGATGTGGATGTGCGTGGAGCCCCTTCCACGTGGGTAGCCACAGGAGCAGCACCCAAGGCCAGAGACAGACACGCCTGGGTGAAGGTCAAAGGCCTCGAGCCACATCAGCCCTGAGTTGGGGAGGCTGGGCCCAGATAGCCCTTGTCCCCGACCTGCCCTGCAGGTGCCCCTTTGAGCCCTAGACTCCAACTACTTCTGGGGTGGGGCTGGCAGCCCCACCCCACAAAGTGCCAGTGGGAACCAGGCCCAGAGGCAGCAGGCCTTGGACGTGGCACAGGGCTCCATCTAATCACCTTCCTGGGGGGCTCCTAGGACCCACAGCTGAGGGAAGGGGCCAGGAGGACTGCAGAGCGGTGGCCAGGCCTGCAGGGCTCCATACCCACACAGGCCATGTGGTGTAGCACAGGAAGCTCTTCTCACATCCCCTGCCAGAGAGGCCTTGTGTGCACAGAGCATGCAGTCCACTCTCCCACCAGCCCAGGGCAAGACCCCCTCCACCCTGCCCTCCATGGAGGCCCTGCACCCCTCAGGCCCAGCTCACAACACACAGGCTCCAGCCAGGCACTGTTCGGCCTCCCCACGCCCACACCACATCTGCAGGGCTCTCCTGGGATCCAATGGGAAGCAGCAAGTATGTGGTGCATGGGCGCCCAAGTGACCACAGCAGGGGCAGCCACTGCCACTCCCCTCCCCAACAGTCCAGTGCTGGCAGCCACATGGAGGTGCAGCCTGCTCCACACACCCCAGCCCACGGGGGCTCCAGCCCGGACACCCTGGGTGACAGAGCCTGTTCTCAGGCAAAGGCCAGCCTGGGACAGAGCCCCACCTGGACCTAGACCCGCTCCCGACACCATGTCCCACTCACCAGCATCACCACACACCAGTTCAGGATGCCACGGTAGTTGCTGAAGCCACTGTCAGAGCTGAACAAAGAATCCTGCAGGCGATGGCACCTGACAGAGCACAACACAAGCACCCCCTGAGTGGGCACCAGCAGGGCAGCGCCACCCCCACAGGATCCAGGCCCCCACCCCAGTGTCCTCGTCTGCCCTCAGGCCCCACTCCTTATTTACAACCAGGAGGAGAAGCCAGGCAGAGCCACACTGTGGCCTCAAGACCTACAGTGGGCAAAGCTCTCCGGACCCCCCGAGCCTGCACCTCCAGGCAGCGGGACGAGCACGTCAGGGTCAGAAGCAAGCCCAGCTGGCCCTGCCCGGACTGGACCTACATGGAGCTTGGACACTCCAGGCCTCACTCTCCAGAGGCCTCTGGCCACTGCCATGTACTCTGGCTGTGGACTAGCACTGGGGCCACAAGCAGGGTCCAACCTGGGGATGGACCAGGGGGCGCTGCCCAGCACTGTGGGGACCAAGTGGTGAGGGTTGAGTCCACCCTATTCAGTTGGCCCATCCCAGCACCCGGGAGCTAAGGGGTCCCCACACTTGGACGTGCAGGCTCAAACTGGCAAAGGCAGGCCAAGCGCCAGCCACACACCAGCCTGACATGCACTTTCCCAGAGGCAGGGATCCAGCCCTCGTGTGCCGGTGTAGCCTCCACTTGTTTGTGATGTGTGCCCAGGCTGAGGGGGCTGAAAGGAACCCACCCGGGGCTAGATGCCTGCTGGCCGAGAGGCTTCCAACAGAGGCAGGCACCCACCCATGATCTCCCAACCAGCGCTGGAGGGGCACAGGCAGACCTTGCCTGGTCCTCAGCATACTGCACAGGTGGAAGAGGGCACCCAGCCCAATAGAGGGACTGCCATATAGCTAGGACAAGGACAGCAAGAGCTTGGCCAGGCCCCACACATCCTAGGAAGCAGTGCTGGCTCATATACACTAGCTGCAGGCCCGCCTCACCCCCCATCTGCCGTGCCACTGGGACACCACACACAGCATTGAGCAAGTCCTCAACTTTGTAAGAGGAGAGGCCAGAGCCTCCCTTTCCTTCCCGCACACACACATCTGCCCCTCAGAGCCCCTAGGCAGGGAGAGTGGGCCTGAGAGCGATGGCAGGAGCCCCATGAGGCAGACGCCCTCAGGGCACCCAAGGCAAGCTGGCTAGGATTGGGGTCGGCAGTCAGACGGCCCTGCCCAGGAGGCAAAGGGCCAGGGAGGCCGAGAGGCAATGCCAACAAGCCCAACCTTTGCCCCCCAAGACCAAGGTTGGTGCAACACATGCCCCATCTACACCTACACAGTTCCTGGACAAGTCTACACTAGTCCCCAAGACCCCCAGGCAGAGAGGATGCTCACACCTTTCCCTCTGCCCATCTAGACTGGAACACAGGGGCAGGCAGCTCCACCCAGCCCCTGCCTCTCCCAGCTCCAGCCTGAGCGCCCTGCATCCACCCACCAGGTCCATCCTGGGCCATGCAGTGAGGCTGTGGTCTCCACCTGAGCCTCCCTCCTCCCCAAGTTGGCAGCTGTCTTCCCAACTGACCACGGCCCTTGGCTCATCTCCCCAGCCTACTCCACTCACTGCCTGCCCACAACCAGGAGGCTGGGTGTGGACACCGCCAGAGCCCCAGCACCGTGACGGCAGCAGGGGCACGAGGCCCAACTGCCCAGCAGCCTCTCTGGGCTGTCTGTCTGGGGGCCTCTCCACTGCCCCCTCTTCCCCAAGTTCGAGCCCATTTGTTTTCAGCAGAACAATCCCAAGCCTCAGGGTTGGCCTTCTTGTACCACGACCTACCAACCACAGCTGTTTCACAACAGTGTGACCCCTGCCCCCTTTGAGCCACCAAGGACACCATGCTGGCTTTATCCATGCCCATCTCCAAGATGAAAACAGGAGTCGGGAAAGGGTGGTGCTTCCCAAAGCTCACTGCAGACAATCCTACACAAGCTTTCTCAGGGGCCCCTTGACAGGCTTCCAAGGCCTTCCTCAACCCAGCCACAGCCTCACCTCAGGCCCTTCACAGGCCTGACCAGCCCCACCCAGAGGCAGCACCCCCACTGCGCTACCCCTCACAGGCCCCCATGAGGAGGAAGCCCCGTTCCACCAGTGCCCACAGAGCTCCAAGCAGCCAGTGCGGCCAGTGGCATGTGGGCTACAGGGCAGGCTGCATGGAGCGGCATGGGGAGGCGGGATCTGCCCCTGTGCCTAGAGCACCTTTATCACCCTCTCACTGACTGGAGGATCTGCCCAAGCCTCTGCACCTTCCAGCTGCCCCTATACCCACTCCCTAGTCCAAGAAGACTCGGAGCAGCCTGCCCTCCCTCCTGCAGCCCCCAGGCCCACCCAGCCAGCAGGATCCTCTCAGTCTCACAGCAACACTGAGACCTTGGCACATGCCCACCCGCCACCCTGTCTCCAGGTTCAAAGTGTGCCCAAAGGCACAGGTCCCAGTGAGTCCCACACTTGGGGCCCACACAGTGCAGCTCCAGGGCCAAGCACAATGAGGAGGGGGCAGAGTCCAGCTCTGCTCGCTGCCGCCTCCTCCACTCTGGCCTCTGGGCTGGGCCTGGGTTCAAGATGGTTGGGGCAGGCTCCCTGCACCTCGCAGACCCTGCTGGAGAGAGAAAGGGAGAGTCAGAGAGGACACCTCAGGGACAAAACACCCTGGGAGAAGCCAGAAACCGGATGGCCCCACTGGGGTGCCTGTGAGCAGAGGGCTGGTGGGTGTGTGCAAAGAGCCTGGCGGGAGTGAGCCACAAGCAGAGCAGAAAGGGGTGCCCTCCCCTGCCTGCCTCACAGCCTCACCTTGCCACG
The DNA here is from genome assembly GCF_029289425.2 of Pan paniscus. Classification (NCBI taxonomy): domain Eukaryota; kingdom Metazoa; phylum Chordata; class Mammalia; order Primates; family Hominidae; genus Pan; species Pan paniscus. The sequence goes on from NC_073256.2 coordinate 161,811,374, forward strand.
GGGCCGGAAGAAAGGAGCTCACACCCAGAGCCCAGCCCTAGGTGAGCAGGAAGTGTCCGTGAGGGGAGGAGGCCCGAGCTCAAGGAGTAATGAGGAAGCGGGAGAGGAAAGGCTGGGCTGGGCCAAGAGCAGCAGGAAGCTGGAGGGAGGGGAGCATGTGAGGCTGACAAGGGGGTGCGCTAGAGGCCAAGTCCCAGGAGGGCAGGCAGAGCAAGGCCTGACGCAGACAGCAGGGAGAAGAGCCCAGTGTCCACAGCCAGTGGCCGAGCCCTGCTGCATCCCTAGGTCTGAGGGACAAGCACACGTAGCCTGCAAGTCCTGGAGACCCAGGAGCAGATAGACTTTCGGTCTCAGCCTCCAGCCCCATGAAGGCCTCACCTCTCCATCTACTGCCCCTCTTCCCAAGGAGACCCGACCTCCACGGCAGGGACAGGGACTCACCAGGCCTCTCCCACGAGCTCTGCACCCATCCCACACCAGCAGAAGTACAGGAAAGCCTTGCTGGTTTGCAAAGCAGGAAGGTGACTGCTCTCCCCTGCCTACCCCCAGGTGGCGGCTTGGCCCAAACCTGGGACTACCCTCATCTCACACTAAAAAAAATCTCAATTCCCGGCCGGGTGCGGTGGCTCACACCTGTAATCCCAGCACTTTGGGAGGCCAAGGCAGGTGGATCACCTGAGTTCAGGAGTTCGAGACCAGCCTGACCAACATGGAGAAACCCCATCTCTACTAAAAATACAAAATTAGCCGGGTGTGGTGGGTGCCTCTAATCCCAGCTACTCTGGAGGCTGAGGCAGGAGAATCACTTGAACCTGGGAGGCAGAGGTTGCAGTGAGCCAAGAATGTGCCATTTTACTCCAGCCTGGGCAACAAGAGCAAAAATAGTCTCAAAAAAAAAGAAAAGAAAAAAAGAGAAATCTCAATTCCCACGTTCTCCACAGGTCACGTAGCCATCCCCCTGCCTCCTGGAGAGAGGGTAACTCCAGGAGCCACACCTCCTTTTCAGGTAGGAGGTGCCTAGGCCAGCCTCCCTCACCAGCACCCCAGGCCCACAGCAGGCAAGCACCCCTCTCAGGAGGGCCACCCTCCTCCCCATGGCCCCTTCAAGGCCTCCGTGCCCGACCTTTGTCCACGTTGCTCCATGCCTGACTCTTGCTGAGGTTATCTTATCTCCCAGATGAACTGAGCACCCTGAGGGCCACGACAGTGCCTGCCCTCCCCCAACCCCCTCCCCATGGTGCCCCGTGAAGGAAAGCTCTGTTCTTGCTCACTGAGAGAGCAAATCATTGCCAACTACATGTCCAAAATCAGCCCACTTCTGCCTTGATAACCTCTAGGCCCTCAGCTGCTCTCTAAAACAAAGCCCTGAGGGCCCCTGGGCCAGGGTAAAGGCCATAAAGGGGGGATGGAGGGTGGCAAGGGGATTGCTCAAGGCCAGCTTGGTGGAGGAAGCCAATGCCCAGGCTGGCCAAGTCCTTCCCATCGGTCATGGTTCTCTCCCTCCACCCCTCTCTGTCAGTCATCTAGCTGAGGCACACGCCTGCAGGTGTGTCCACCACCCCCATACCCCACTCCCCACCTGGAGGATGGAAGTCCCAACACAGAACCCAACTCTCTGTCCCTACAACAGACGCTGGCTCTGGCAACATCGGCAGGGCTCCAGGCCAGCCTAACCACTGGAGAAATGAATGGGCCACGCAGCCACTCTCAGGAGGGTCTGCAAGGACAAGAACGCCTCTAACACTGCCCCTTGTCCGGGGCAGCTGCTGATTCCCCTGTCCTCGGACAGGCCTGGGCTCCTCTGGCCCCCTCCCTGGCAGGCCAGCCCTCCCCTGGGAGCCTTTCCTACCCGCAAGGCACCGCTCATAGCACCAAGAAGGAACCCATCACCACAAACTGCCCAGATCTTATCTGACTCCTTCCATATAAGGGGACACTGCACAGGGCCGGGCCCCCACCAGCCCGCCCCTCGAAAAGCTCCTCAGGAGCCCCTGAGGATGCACAGACCCAAGAGGATCTGGATGCGGGACACCTGCTGGCTCCCCTCTGCCTGGCCAAGGCCAGCTCCAGAGCCCCTACCCAGTGACCTTGTCAGGTGACTCTCCCCAAGCCTCAGTTTCCCCACAGGGCCCATAGGGCACACCGATCCCCGCTTAGCCCAGGGCCCATGTTCTCGGACTCGGAGCTCTCGCTTCGGCCAACCCCGGAAAGTCGCGGGGCCCTTGGGTCAGAGGTTAGGGGGTCAGGCGCTCCGCTACCTCAGCTCCCAGTGGCCGCTGCCCACGCCGGCGTCTCCGTCCTTGTTGGGGGCCGGGGCTGGCGCGTCCCCCGCGGCTCCCACGTCGGGGCCCGCAGCGGCGTCCCGCACCTCCTCTTCCGCCGCCGCAGGCCCGCCGCCGCCGTGGCTCGAGGGCCGCGACCCTGTCCTCCGGCGCCGGGAGCTGCCGCGGTCGCCCATGGCCTCAGCCCGCACCCGGCCGCAGCCAAGCGTGGGCCCGCCGGGTTCGTAGCGCCCGAGGCGCGCGGCCCCACCTCCGGGCCCTAGACAACGGCCGCCACTGCCCCCTGCCGGCCGCCGTAGCCCGGGTGACCGCCTCACCAGCGCGTTCAACCCGCCCGCGTCGAGCCCGTCGGCCTCAAGGACAACGGCTGCGTTGCTCCGGAGCCGCTAACTAATGGACGGCCGCCTCTCACGTCTATTTGTAGTCCGCGGCCGACCTGAGGCGGGGCCTGGAGAGGCTGATGGGGCGCAGAGCACCCTGGGAGTCGTAGTCGCCGCGGGCGCGCCGGCGCAGAGCACCCTGGGAGTCGTAGTCGCCGCGGCCGCACCGGCGCAGAGCACCCTGGGAGCCGTGGTAGCTCCCAGGGCCGGGGCTGCGGGCCGCAAGTGCGCGCAGCGGGAAGGGACCCTGCATCGCTCCCGTGTGGTCCCGGGGTCCTGTCCGGCCCCACGGAGCGGGATGGTCCGCTGAGGGGTGCGCTGGGCCCCGACTTCCTGGCCGCTGTGCGCCCGCCCCTCGTCCCACTTGTGTACACACGGGGTCTCGGCGAGTCACTCCGGGCAATCATTTAGGAAGCGCCTAGTGCGCCACGGTCCAGCTGTCCGGGCCGGTGTCCGCGGCGGCTCGCGTCGCCCGCCACCCAGCGCGTTGGTTTCTGCGCGCGCAGCTTACAGTAACGTCCCTGGCGCGCTTCTGCTCCGCGAGCCCTCTGGTTACCCCGGCAGGAACCTGCTTTTCTTCGCCTTAGGGGGACGTCAGACAAGGGCCAGGTCAGAAGACCAAGCTGGAGAAATGCACCAGGCCCTGCGTCACCGGGACGCCTGCCTTGCACGCGACTCCCAGGCTCTCCACCTCCCCGCCTGCAGAGCCCGGCGAGGGGAGGGCGAGGGCGAGGGCGCAGGCCCCTTGGTGGTGTCTTCTCAGCCCACCCACTCTCTCCACAAGGAGCTCCACGCCCCTCAACTCTCAGGGCCTCCCAGTTTCCAACGTGGGCCAGCCTCTCCAGGATGTCAGAAGTCTGGGCCGCTGGATCGCCGGGACTCAAGAGGCTTCTGTGCATTTGAACGGCCTGTGCAACCGCCCTGTTGTTTTTTGTTGTTTTCTTTTTTCTTTTTTTTGAGACAGTCTCACTCTGTCGCCAGGCTGGAGTGCAGTAGCGCGATCTCGTCTCACTGCAACCTCCACCTCCTGGGTTCAAGCGATTCTCCTGCCTCAGCCTCCCGAGTAGCCGGGACTACAGGCGCGTGCCACCACGCCCAGCTAATTTTTCTGTTTTTAGTAGAGACGGGCTTTCACCATATTGGCCAGGCTGGTCTCGATCTCCTGACCTCCTGATCCGCCCACCTCGGCCTCCCAAAGTGCTGGGATTATAGGCGCAAACCACCGCTCCTGGCCTGTTGTTATTTTTTCTAAAGATGGGGGTCTCGCTATTCTGCCCAGGCTGGTCTCGAACTCCTGGCCTCACGCAATCCTCCCACCTCGGCCTCTGAAGGTGCTGGGATTACAGGTATGAGCCACTGCCCCAGACATCTTGTATGTTAAATGAAGCAACTAATCAATTGTAACAGCCACAGTTGCGGCCCACCTTGGCTTGGTGTGCATATTGCACAGGGCATGGAGTGAGAACATCCTGGATCTCAGGATGCCAGGGTTCACTGAGGACTCTGACTCTAGAAACAGCTTCATTTCTCTGGGGTGAGCAGGGGCAAGCAGCACTTCTCTGGAAGCAAACAGGTGCTCCTCCTGAGGTGGGGTCCTCTCCTGTGGGCTGGTCACAGCCTCGCCTCTGAGCTCCGTCCTCTTCCACCACCTCCACCAACAGTGGCCAGTAGGGCTGCCCCCTTGGTTGCCCCCCTGGTGACATATTCTTGTCACCACAGGCCGCTGTGGGTTGCTGCCAACCAGGTATCAGGCAGGCTGGAGCTACCTGGCAGATGCCCTTTGTGTAGCCTGCCGAGTGGGGCCACCCTCACTGGACCCAAGAGCCCCTCACACATGGGCCTTGGTCGGTGAGGACCAGCCCCATCTCCTACCCAGTCTCTCAGAATATTCATTTGTTGAATGCAGTCGCTGGCAGACACACTCTGTGGCCAGGTAGGCCCAGACCTGTCTGAGTATGGACTGACACCAAGCTCAGAGAGGTCTGGACCTGGCCACGGAGCACCTCATGCTAGGAAGAGGAGATCAACGACTCAACCTGTGGTCGCGTCCCAACTCAAAGCCGGCAAGTGGCCACAGGAGAAAGACAATGGGAGGGTGGACTGGACCACCAGGGAGGATGGGTCGGGCCTGGTGAGCAGAGCCAGGCTTGGAGCCAATGGGGAAAGCACTGGCTGTGGGCGGGCCATTAAGGAAGGGCTTTGCCACCGGGGGTGGGGGCGTGACGGGGCAGCAGCTCCAGAGGTGGGTGAAGCCCTGCCCACACAGGCCCTATACCCTGGGATCTAGGGTGAGGGGAATGGTCAGGGTAGGTGAGGTTGGTTGGGGACAAGGGTGTGTATGGCTGGGTCATCGAGGAAAGCATGATGCAGATCACCCTGCTGGGGGCAGCAACAAATGAGGGGGCCCAAGCCCGAAGCGAGTTGCCTTCCAGGGCTAGTGGAATAAAGGGCTGGAAGTGGGTTGGGGCCTCAGGCTGACCCCAGGGCCTAGGGGCCATTGGTGGGCCAAGGAGACCTGTGAGAAGCAAGGGTCCCAGGAGAGTTCACAGCCAGTGGTGGTCTGTGGCCCGTGCTGCTCATTCAGAGGGAAACTTGTGTCTGTGGCTGGGAGGAACTGGGGGTTCGAGCTCATCCCAGGCCTCAGGGAGGCCACCTCCATCCTTCCACCCACTCTACGCATCAGAATCCTGGAGAAGTAGAAACAGCCAGTCGCTGTTGGAGTCCTTTGGAAGGAGTGAGGCTAGGAGCCTTCCTCCTGGCCATTGCTGTCTGCCATTGTCATTGCTGGTAGTGCTCTCCCACCTGCACCACAGCCCCTCCAAGTGCCAGGCACACAGGCCATGACATGCTGCAGACCTGGTTCCCCTGTTCTCCACCCTAGTGGAGTCTGGGCAGGTCTGTCCCCTGTCCCTGCCAGGGTGTGGGCAGCTTTGCTGGCCCTGGATCTAGGACTGACCTGGTTTGAATGTATGTGCCTGAAGACTTTGGGCCTCTCGGCTCATGCCTGCCTACCTGGTTACCAGGGGACATTGCTGGGCAAAGGGTTCCTGTCCCTTATCTCCTCCACTACTCATTCTGTCTAGAGCCCTTGGGCGATGGTTGCAGAAGCCTCTCTGCCCCCTGGGCACCTCCTCCCTGGAACCGGTCCAACCCAGCTATCCATGGAGGCATCCGCAGACACTAGGGGAGCATATCTGGGAAGCCTGGGGGTCAGAATGTGGGCAGCAGGCCACAGGAAAAGGGCCAGACCTCAAACTCTCCACTGTCCCCATTTCCTGCAACAGCATCTCAGAGGGCTTGAGGCGGCTATCAGGCCTTCCATCACAGCATAAAGCTCCTTCAGGGAGAGAAGAGCGAAGGCACCCAGGCTGGGGAACCGCAGCTCCTGCTATACCTACCCTGCCCACTCTGCTCCAACCGTGGGCTTGGCCTGACTTTAGACTGGAGCCCCTTAGTGCTCCTGTTCCCGGTGCGGAGCAGATCCACCTACCCCAGGGGAGATACCAACTACTTTGCCTTCAGACCTGATGCTCCTGTGGTTGGGCCTGCCAAGCCTGCCCTCCCCAGTGGAAGAAGAGGGCCGTCTTGTGAAAGGCCTCAGGCTGACCCTTGCAGCACCAGCCTCTGAGGTACTGCCAGACTGGGAAGACCCTCCCAGCCACCCAACAGCGTGGGCCCAGCCCAGGACACATCAGCCCGACACTCCAAATTCTATCAAGAGTGGCATTTATTCTCCTTGTGGAGGTGCGGTGCTCCGGGGAGCTGGTGCTATTGTGCTTAGGAAGGAGGTCTGTCCGTCCGTCCGTCTGTCCGGCCGGCCTGGCCCCAAATGGGGGCGGAAGAGGGGCACGGCCCGAGTAAAAATCCCGGCCTATTCCGGGTGGGAATATGTACAAGGCGGCGGGGCACAGGCGGGGGTGGGGGCGGGCGGGCCGGCGGCCGCAGCCCCCACCCGAGGGCCCCCGCACCTCGGGCCCTACTTGTAGAATCAGTACAAAATAGGTGCTACCTAAACGTTCCTTCTACCTGAATTCGCTAAGTCGGTTATTGTGCTGCTTAGTTATGGGGGCGGGAGGGGGCCCATGGCTTTCCACGGCGGTGGGGTGTAGGGGGAAGCAGGAGACCCTGACGGGCCCACAGCCCTCCAGCTTTCTCCTTAGGTAGGTAGACAGGAGTATGGGGTGGGGTGAGGTGGGGGCGCCTGTGTGTGCGTGTGCATGCGGCACAGGTGGGCAGGCCCCAGCTTGGGAGCTGTGCAGGCACCACGCCTGGTTGTGTAGGGTGTTTGGATGTGGGCACTGCTGTGCAGAGCGGTGGGTCATCCCTGTGGGGGCAGCCACGCTTGCTGCTGGGGGTGAGGCTGGCCACACCATAGGCTACAGCTGGCACCTTCTTCTCCAGCCATGGCTCTGCCCCTGGCTGGACATGGCAGATGTGTGTTGGCCAGAGGATCAGAGAAGTGGCCACCTGTGTGGGGGCCCAGGAGCCCTGGATCTGTCCCCCTCAGCTGGAGTCAAAAGGCCTAACTCAAAGGTAGAGCCCAGTTGTGCCCAGCAGGGACTGGCTGAGGTGGGGAGGAGTGTAGGGGGCATCTGAGCCTAGGGACCTGGTCTCTCTGCATCTGCCGTTCTTCCCTGGCCCACCCAAGCCGGTTGGACCCCTGTCCTGCAAACACACCTCCCAGCAGGTGGCTGCGCTCCTGGCGGACTCAGCAATTGGCCTGGCACATAGTAGGTGCTCAATGAACGGTCAGTGAATGATTAATGCCTGAAGGAGGGGTCTTGGGTGCAACCACCCCACCCCCGCCCATGGAACTATTACAGCCGCCGGGCTCTGCCGTGGGGGTCGGGGAGGGGTGGGGAGAAAGTCTGCGCGGCCGGCCCCGCGCAGCGTCCCTGATCTAGGGGCCTATGGGGTGGGTAGGGCGAGGGGATACCTGATTCTCAGTAACTCTAGAGGCGGCGGCAGCTTCGCATGCAGTGCGCATTATTGCTCTATAGTCGGCTTCGGGACTACCTAAGAGGGAGGGGGAGCGGGCAGCCCCGGGTAGGATCGGGAGGAGGGGTGGGGCTGCATGCAGTGACGTCACAAAGGCGGCGGCCAATGGGGCGGGCCCTTGGGGCGGGGTCGCCGCCGAGGCTTTGGCATAGACGGGCGAAAGTTGGCAACCGAGTGGGGGCGGGGCCTGGGTCTCAGGGGAGGGGCCTGCCTCGGAGAGGCGGGGCCTGAGGCTCCCTAGAGGCTCCCAGCTAGGGGCGGGCCTCGGGGCGTGGAAAGTAATCCCGGACATCCCAAGCCCCCGGCGTCGGCGGGCAAGATGGGGGTTCAGCGCCCCCTCCCTGACCCGAGTGCAATCCGTTCATAAATAAAACGTACAAATACAGAAAGAAAGAAACCCGACGCGTCCGCAACCCCCCCAGGGGGCTTTACCCGCAAAGCGAAGACAGAGGTGTGTAGAGGGCAGCGCCCAGGCCTGCCTGCCGGCCCCGGGAATCCGTCCTCCAACACGAATGCCTGGGGTACGGGGGGGGGTGGGGGCCCGGGGCAGGGCGGAAGCGGGGTCTGAGGAGGTCGGATAAGTCCATGCGATTCGATATGTGTCATTATTATTCGATATGGAGGACAGAGCCCGGGAAGCTGGGCTGGAAGAATTCGGATTTGGCAGAGGATGCGAGGCGAGGGTAGGAGGGCGGCTCCGACTGAGGCCCCAGAAGCAACCCGAGGGAGGGGGTGCCGCCGTCCGCCCCTCTCCCCGACCCACAACGCGTCTAACACTGCCAGGAGTTCCGCGAAGACTGCTAGGCAGGGGCGTCCCTGCAGGCCCGCCCGCTCCTGCTCCGCCCCGGCCTGCTGCCGGGGAGGGGCCGGCTCCCTGGACGTCTGGGCCGCAGGCCCTGCGCTAGAAGGCTTGGGAAGGGGTGGGGAAGACCTGAGTCCCTGCGACGCGATCCAGGGGCGCAGAGGCGGGAGAAGGAGGGCGCTCCCTACCTCACCCCCGTCTTCAGAGACCCAACTCGGAGATGAGGTTCGGTTCTAGGTCTCGTCGACCCTATTGCTGGGAGAAAGCCGGGGGCACCCTGGAGGGGAGGGGAGGGGGCTCGGGGTGGGTCTCCCCTCGGGACCCTATTGCTTGAAGGGGCCGGCAAGGCCCCTGGCGGGCGGGGCGGGGTGGGACCGGGCCCCCCTCCCCCTATTGCTGTGAGGAGGGGCCCGCCCTCCGGCCCCTCCACCCGGACGCCAGCGAAGACTTCCCTGGGGGGCCGTATTGCTGAGAGCCGACCTGGCTGGGGGAGGCCCCGCCGCCCTAGGCCTGCACAGGGCTGAGCTGTGGCGGCGCAGGAGCCGCGGGGCCTCCGGCGCCGCCCTTGAAGCAGGCCGACTCGTAGTGCTTGTTGAGATAGGACTTGAGCGCGAAGCTCTTCTTGCAGCGCTTGCACTGGAAGTGCTTGAAGGCCGAATGCGTCTGCATGTGCGCGCGCAGGTTGGAGCGGTCGGCGAAGGCCTTGCCGCAGTGCGCGCAGCCGAAGGGTTTCTCGCCGGTGTGCGAGCGCATGTGGCCCTGCAGCAGCCAGGGCCGCGAGAAGGCTTTGCCGCACACGCCGCACTTGTGGCGCAGGTCGTGCGTGAGCAGGTGCATGGCCATGGCCGGCATGGACACGTACACCTTGCCGCACGTCGGGCAGCGCCGCGCCAGCTGGCTGTCCAGGCTGCGGTGCGTCTGCTTGTGGCGGCTCAGGTTCGACGACGTGGCGTATGTTTTGCCGCACTCGCCGCACGCGTGCCGGCCGCCAGCACCTGCGGCCCCTGGCCCCGCGCGCGCCTCGGTGCCTGCCCCCGCGCGCGTGCCGCCCCGGCCCCCCGGCCCGGATCCCAAGCTGCGCCCGCCCGCCCCGCCCCCGCCTCCGGCGTCGCCGTCGGGGGCCGCCGCCGAGGCTGTGGAGGGAGCGGCGGCAGCGCCGGCATTGGAAGCCTTACGCCGCGAGCGCCCGTCGGTGATGAAGAAGGCGTCCGCCGCGTAGCCCTCGCTGACGGCCGCGTCACCGTTGATGTAGCCGCCCGCAGCGGTGGCCAGCTCCGGGCGCGGGGTGGGCGGCGGCGCAGACCCTGCAGCCGCCGGACCCAGCTCTCCACGCACAGCTGCTGCGTACATGGGCTCCGGCGACGGCCCTTTGAGCAGCGCAGCCTCGGCGTCGCCATCGTAGACGGACGAGGGCCCCACGTAGTCGCTGAGGTACCCTGCGGGCCGAGGTGGACGGACAGCGGGAAGGGAATGGGGCGGCGGCAGGACACACACGGGGGGTGGGGGGGCGGGAGACAGCAGACGCGGACCGGGAGACCCGGGTCCGGGAGAGAGGCGAACAGGGAGGAGGACAAAGGAGAGGAGGCCGAGGGACCGCGGGGCAGGGAGGATGGAGACAGCAGGGAGGGGAAGAGAGGGGAGGAGAGGATGAGACAGGGCCGGGCCACGCTCCGCCCCCGCCGCCCCACCCTCGCAGAGAGGAGGAGAGAGGCGCGTCTTCGGGCGCGGCTGCCCCCCTTCCGCGGAGCCTCAAGGTCAGGGGGGAGGGGCGGCGCTTCCCTCTCCCTCCTCCCCCACCCACCCTCCCCTCCCCCTCGGGTTCTCCCCACTTCAGCAGTTTTCCCTGATTATGCAACACACTGCAGACCCGCGGCGCACAAAGCCAGGACTGCCGGCCCAGGGACCCCGTCTGTCCCACCTCTCCGGGGTCCTGGCCGGCTCTCCCTCTGGCCTGCAGAACGTGCGCTCCATTTTGATGTTGACCCCCCTCTGGCCTTCTGGTTCCTCCAACAAGCCCTGAAGACGTCTCCCTCCCCCAGTTCCCTCCGGCCTCACCAGCACCTTCCTCAGCTCTCCTGCCACCCACTGGACTTGACCCTGCCCTCCCTGCTCCTCCATGCACTCTGCTTCTCCCCCGAACTCCCTCTCACCATCCTGCACCATTGGGTCCTACCCTGTTCAACATTGCCCTCTCCTGCTCACACCCTAACCCCTTTCAGGGCCTTCCCAAGCCCCTGAACGGTGCAGAGAGGGCCAGGGCGTCCACTTTCACAGGGACGAGCTGCAGGAGGGCAGCATCACTTATACCGGTAGCTGCAGTTGCTCCCCAGGCACAAGATGGATCTCATAACCTCAAAATCACAAATGCACGCCCCTCGCGACGCTCTGCCTCCTTCAGGGCTACACCCAGTCTCCCAGCATGATCAGCCCTTGTGTGCCCTCACAGGGTGGGCTGCACACTGATGTGCCGAACTCACCACCTCCTCACTCACGCAGGGTCACACATGCAGTCACCTCGGACACACTCTCAAGTCACATGGTGCACAGCGGCCTCAGAGTCACATGGTCCCATGTAGTGGCACACAGGCAAGCACACACACACACAGGGTCACACACAAGCGCACACGGTCACATGGCCACACACAGTCACATGGACCCACACAGGCTCACACTCCTGCAGGTCACACTTGCTCTGCCACCCCATGCTGCTGGCACTCCCGTCCCCCTCTCCTGCATGCTGACAGTTGTCCTTGAACTTGGGCACCCTTACACAAAGAGCCTCCCCCTGCCTCCCACACCTTGGGCGTCCCTTGCTCACAGCCTCCTCCCTGCTTCCTCTCCCTGACCCAGGCTTCAGGGAAGAGACTGCTGCTGCCTCTGCTGGCCCTCTGCTCTGACAGGTGGGCGGCCCTGTTGTACCCCCTGCCTACTCCCTGGAGCTCCCTGCATTCCCCAGCTAACCCTAGCAGGTGTCCTGGTGCAGTCAAGGAAGAGGAGAGGGTGGCGAGGCGGCCCTGGTCTCTTGAGTGTAGGTCTGTGTGTGCCGGCATGGCTGGGTCCCGTCATGGCAGCGTCCATGCGGCTGTGTCTGTCCCAGCATGGGTCAGGGTGTGGGTCCATGTGTGCGTTCGGGTACCTCAGTTCCTGATCCTCTTCCCCACCCTCTGTCCAACGTCGACACTCTCCCTGCCCAGCCTTGGCCTCTGTGTTCCCCTTCCTCCCCTCTACTGTCCAGGCTCCAGCCACAGACTCTTGCCGTTTCTGGTTCCCTTCAGTCTGTTTCCCCGGGCCCTGCCCTCCGCCCCCACACTCTGGCCCTCCACCGCTTCCAGCAAAGCCCCAGGCCCCGCGCCCTGGTCTCAGACCAGCGCTCACCTTTATCGTGCAGTGGCGCGCCGAGGTCGCTGCGGGCGCGTCCGTAGGCGCTCTCCAGGTCGGCCGAAGAGAACGCGTCAAGTTTGACCTTCTTGACCAGGAAGGACCTGGGCATGATTCCTGCGGGGCTCCGGCGCTGTGGGCCTGCGGAGCCGGGGCTTGGGGGGGCTGCGGCGGCAGGGCCCCGTCACCATCCGAGGAGCGGCAGAGGCAGCGCGGGTCCCCACTCTGGCCTTTGGATGCTGCCGCGCGAGTGGTGTCCTCTCTCCTTGCTGCCCTGCGTCTCCTCCGTTGCCCCTCCGGATCCCTCTTCTTCCTCCTTCCTTCAATCCTTCCTTCCTTCAATCCTTCCTTCCTTCTCTCCTCTCCTCTCCTCTTCCTTCCTTCCCTCCTCTGGTCCCGGCTTCCCAGCCCGCAGTGCCGCCCCTGGACAGGCGGGGGAGGAGGCTGGGGGGGCGGAGAGGGGGGGAGCGGCTCCGTCCCGGGCCTGGAGGCTGCGAGTGGGTGCAGGGCTGGCCCGGCTCGGTGGCCCCCTTCCCCTCCCCCCCCCGCCGCCGCGGCGGAGCCTCAGTCAGCGGCCCCCCATGCCCCCGGGGGCGGCGGCGCCGGGCCCGGAGAACGCGGTGGCAGCGGCAGCGCCGGCAGCTTCAGCACCGCGGCCAGCGCCGGCCTGGGCAGCACCGCGGCCAGCGCCCGGGCGCGCTCAACCGGCGCGGGCGGAGAGGGGCGGTCCGCGGGGGTTTGGCCGCCGGGCAGGGGTCCTCGGCGGGGGTCTCTGGGAGGCTTGCTTTATTGTTCTGCAGCCGGAGCGAGCGGCAGTGGCGACGGCGGCGGCGGCGGCGGCGGCGGCGGCGGCGGGCGGGGGGCGGGGGTCCTGGGGGGAGGGGTGCGCAGGGAGGGCGGGCCGAGGGAGGGAGGGAGGGAGGGACAGGGGCTCCGGGGGCGGGGCTCGGCGCTCGGACTGCTCCTGGGCCCGGCCTCCAGAGCCCGCAGCCGCCTCTGCCTGCGGCCCGGCCCAGCCTCTGGCTTTTAAAGCCCAGGAGCTGGGGGAGGGGGAGGGAGGTGGGGGAGAGGCCGGCGGAAATGGCTGCGCTGGGCCGAGCCCCGGCCTGGGTCTCCTGGGAGGGGTCCCGGGGATGCCTCAGCCTGCGCGAGTGGGGAATTCCCCCGCGCGGCTCGGGGAACCGCGGCCCGGCAGCCAGCAGCATTGTCGGGCGTGTGGGGAGAAATGGAGCCAGGCCTGGGACCCAAGCGCCCCGGACTCGGGGTCTTGTGGGGAGGAACGCAGGGAGGACCCCAGTCCCTCCTGCCTCGCTCGGGGCCTGGGGCGCGGGATCTGCGGGGGCGGGCGGGGGAGGCGGGAGCCGAAGGAGCAAGTGCTGAGGCAGCGAAAGCGCAGCGCGCGCCCTGTGCCGCAGTGGCTCCCGCCGCTCGGTCACCCCGGCTGACCCCGTGCACGCTGGAGGGGCCTACCCGCCCCCGCCTCTCTCCCCCCGGGCGGGTGTGCGGCGCAGCGGCGTCGCTGCGAGCCGGGTGTGGAGCTGGAGAGGGGCTGCCACGACCCTGCTCCAGAAATTCTGCTGCTTTGGGGGTTTTCCGCCCTTCCGCGCGGCTGCAGCTCCCCACGGCAGCCCCGCAACCAGGCGGATAACCCTTTCCTCGGCCGCCCGCCCAGCGTTTGCAGCCCCCATGACGTCAGGCTCAGCGGCCAATGGCGGGGCGCCGGGCGCGGGGGCTCCGGGGCTCCGGGCCGCACAATGGCCGCGCGCCGGTGCCTCTGTCCCCAATTAGGGCCTGGTGCCGCCATTGTCCCCTCACCCGCCCCGCCCGGTGGTCCGGGCCTACGGGCTCCGAGCGCGCTCCCACGCGCCCCGCTGCCGCTGGGGACCAAGGTCGCGGGGGCGGCCCTGGGGAGCGTCCGGGCGCGGGTGTGCCGGGAGCGCGTGCGATACTGGAGCGCGCGCGATACTGGAGCGCGCTCGTTGCGGCGCAAAATGACCTTGCGCGGGGCGGACCCGCGGACAGCGGCTGGGAGCGCGCGGCGGGCGGGCCCCGGGGAAGACGGCCTGCGGGGGCGCGCTGCACTTGCTGAGCTCAGCGCCCCGCCCCCGGCCGCCCGGCCCCGCGCGGAGCCCGGGTGGGTGTGACCCGGCCCGCCCGCGCGGGGGGTGCGGCGGAGACCACGGACCCGCTTTGTGCCAGCCGCCCCGGCAGCGGCGGGACATTCATCTTGCGTGGCAGGCGCTCCCGAGGGGTGGGGGCGGGGCGCGGCCGCCCCCTTATCTCCGAGCGGCAGCCGGCTAGGCTCGCGGTGGGGGCGGGGGCGGGATCCCCCTCGGCCGCGCCGCGCGGGTCCTGGCTCCCTCCCAGGGGGGGCCGGGCCAAGGCACAGCCGGAGGCGCGGGGCCAATTAACATTTTGATTGCGGGACTGGGGGGCCATCTGGACCGAGGCCTAATTACCCGGCAGACCCTCGGGGCGCCGGCGGGACGTGCCAGGCGCGATCCCCTCATCACCCAGCGCTCACCGCCTCCTCCCGGACCCTGTCCCCGCCCTCAACTCTGTCCTTCGACTCCATCCTTGGCCTCCTCCGTTCGTCCTAGTATTCTTGCCTCTCTGTCCCCACCCTCCGGGTCCTCCGACCCCCAACTCTGTCCCCTTCCCCCATTCTTCCGTTCGTCTGCCCTGTCCCCCCACCCCCCGTTTCTCTCCTCTGCTCCTCCCACTTCGTCCCTTCTCCCCGCGCCATTCCTGTCGCCCTGCACTCACCCCCTTTCCTTGTCCCTCCATCCACCCTCTCAGCCCCTTCCTCTCCTGCCTCTGTGCACATACCTGCCTCTCTTTGTCAAGCTCCTCGCCCCTTTTGCCCCCAGCCCCCTTGACGGAAGAGGCATCACAGCGGCACACATGTGTCCCGTGGCCAGGCGCTCCCGCGGGAACCATTGGGGCGGCCCTTGCTCTCGCTCGGGTGGAGCCCGCAGCCCCCCGGGACCCCTGGCGGGGAGGGACAGCTGGGTCCAGGCCTTGGCCATCAGTCTGCACCGACCGGGGTGCGGAGCGCACATGCGACCCGGGCGCAATTACTTGGGCCTCCTCGCCCCGTCCCTCCACCAGCATCCTGATCCCCCCCTTCCCCCTCACCCCCAGCATCAGGAGGTCGCTGTGGTGCCCCAGTCCTGGGCCCCAGCTAGGAGAGGCTGGAGGAGGACAGTGGACGATTCTCACGCTTTGGAAAAGTGTCAGCCCTCCTGCATGGGAGGCCTCCCCGAGTCTCTTACTGAGAGCTGGGGCCTTGGGAGGCTTTGTTGCAGGAGAGGAGATGGTCAGGGTCCCCAGGCAAGGCTGCCTTGGTCCCCAGCCAATTAAAGTCCTGGTCCCCCTAGCCACTCTCTGCAGAGCCCCTCTTGGGGAGTCTCTTCCTGCCGCCCTGATGCAAGCCCCAGTTCTGCCCCCTTGTCCCTTCGGGTGGGTGCAGTGTTGACTCTGAACCCTCTGTGCCCTCTGCTGCTGGCCGCACCTCTCCCTGCCCCTCCCAGGCCCCATGTTGTGGAAAGGTCAGCCATAAGGGTCAGGGGTCCCCACTCTTGTGTCTCCAGCACCCCACCCTCAGCAAAGCCAGAGCCCCTGGTGTGCCCACCCTCAGATCCTGCAGTTGCATTCTCACCCACCCCTGCCCTATTGAGGCTCCAACCCAGGAAATCAGTGGACAGCCCAGATCCGAGGGTCCACCCTGCTGGACAGAAGCGATGGGCAGAGAATAGGGTGTTGAATGGAGGTGACAGGTGTGGGATGCAGTTACTGGTGGTGATGGAGCACAGTTGGGTTAGAAGATGAGGACATTGACTTGGAGAAGAGATCAAGGCTTGGAGGGGACAGGCAGTCTGCGGTGGTTCATCCACGAGAACATTAGACCACCAGGAATTCAGGCAGCGATGGGTGGGGGCGAAGCCATAGTGAGAGCTGCTGCTGGGTGGTTGGTGGCCAATGACACGTGCTCCAGCTGGGATGCTCAAGGAGAGGAGGGAATTGGGGTCTGCAGGCCTCAGCCAGGAGCACAGGAGTATTTGGGGGAGAGAGAAAGCAGCCCCCAGAGAGGACTGTGGGGAGGGACAGCATGGAAGGAGGGCCCTCAGCAGGGAGGACGTGGGGTCGCTGGGGTGGAGCCCCTGGGGAAGGTTTCAGGATGGGGGGTGGGTCTGTATTCCAAAATGGCTCTGGTGGGGTTGGGGGGTAGGCATGGGGACAAGGGCGTGAAGAGTGGCCCAGAAAAGCCGGGTGGGCAGACTTGGTCCCTGCTGGGCAGGAGCTTTGGAGGACCCACAGGAGCAAGGTTGCAGCACAACTGGAAATGTGCGTGTGAAAACCAGAAGCAGAGAGCGAGGGCAAGTGTCAGTGCCAGAAAACACCTGCACTAAACATAACAACAGGTTAACATTCTGATTGTCGGGAGAAATAACTGGTATAAATGAACTTTTTACAGAACAAAGATGCTGAGACTCCAAAGGGCTTAGCAGGTGATTGACTACAGAAGAAATAAGAGATCTTATTAGGAATCACACACATGCTGGCTGGGTGCAGTGGCTCATCTGTAATCCCAGCACTTTGGGAGGCCAAAACGGGTGGATCACTTGAGGTCAGGAGTTCGAGACCAGCCTGGCCAACGTGGTGAAACCCCGTCTCTACTAAAAATACAAAAATTAGCTGGGCGTGGTGGCGCACACACCTGTAATCCCAGCTACTTGGGAGGCTGAAGCAGGAGAATTGCTTGAACCCGGGAGGCAGAAGTTCCAGTGAGCTGAGATTGCACCATTGCCCTCCATTGCACTCCAGCCTGGGCAACAGAGCTAGACTCTGTCTTTAAAAAAAAAAAAAAAAAAAAAAGGAATCAAAGACATGCAAATTAAAGGACAAAATGCAAATTTCAGGGTTTTTTCTTGTTTTATTACAGAAAATATGAAATATGCACAGATGTGCAGAGAGCCAGTTAATGCAGGTTCCCCTCTTGCCCAATAAGCACGTTCACTAAAGACCAGCCTATGGGTGGCTGGGCGCCTGTAATCCCAGCACTTTGGGAGGCTGAGGCGGGCAGATCATGAGGTCAGGAGATAGAGACCATCCTGACTAACACGGTGAAACCCCTTCTCTACTAAAAATACAAAAGAAAATTAGCCGGGCGTCGTGGCGGGTGCCTATAGTCCCAGCTACTCAGGAGGCTGAGGCAGGAGAATGGCGTGAACCCAGGAGGTGGAGCTTGCAGTGAGCCAAGATCGCGCCACTGCACTCCAGCCTGGGCGACAGAGTGAGACTCCGTCTGAAAAACAAAAAACAAAAAACAACAAAAAAAACAGCCTATAGGCATCTTGCTTCCTCCCTGACTCCCTCATCATTTTGAAGCAAATCCCAGACATGGCATCACAAAACGCCATCTTTGGTGGGGCGCAGTGGCTCACACCTGTAATCCCAACACTCTGGGGGGCTGAGGTGGGTGGATCACTTGAAGTCAGGAGTTTGAGACCAGCCTGGCCAACATGGTGAAACCCCGTCTCTACTAAAAATACAAAAATTGGCTGGGCGTGGTGGCTCATGCCTGTAATCTCAGCACTTTGGGAGGCCAAGGTGGGTGGATCACCTGAGGTCTGGGGTTCAAGACCAGCCTGGCCAACATGGAGAAACCCCATCTCTACTAAAAATACAAAAAATTAGCCAGGCGTGGTGGCAAGCGCCTGTAATCCCAGCTACTTGGGAGGCTGAGGCAGGAGAATCGTTTGAACCAGAGTGGCAGAGGTTGCAGTGAGCTGAGACTGCGCCACTGCACTCCAGCCTGGGCAACAGAACGAGACTCTGCCTCAGCAACAACAACAACAAATCATATATATACACACACACACACACACACACACACACACACACACACACACACAAAATTAGCCAGGTGTAGCCGGGTGTAGTGCTCATGCCTGCAATCCCAGCACTTTGGGAGGCCAAGGCAGATGGATCAGGAGGTCAGGAGTTCAAGACCAGCCTGGCCAACATGGTGAAACCATGTCTCTACTAAAAATACAAAAATTAGCCGGGTGTGGTGGCGGGCGCCTGTAATCCCAGCAACTTGGGAGGCTGAGGCAGATAATTCCTTGAAATCAGGAGGAATTCACTGCAACGGAGGTTGCAGTGAGCCAAGATTGCACCACTGCACTCCAGCCTGGGCAACAGAGCGAGACGCTGTCTCAAGAAAAAACAAAAAACAACACGGCCATTTTCTCTTGATAAAGACATGAGCGGTACACATGAGCAAGGGTGGGGGTGCAGCTAAGGAGCTGCAGAGCTGGTCCTCAGGCTCCTACTCGGGCCCAGCCCAGCTTGAGCTGGGGGTGCCTGGAGACAGGATTGGACCCCGCCTCCTTCTTGCTTTCAGCAGGGCAACCCCTCAGTCTCCTGTGTCCCCCTGGCTGCATAGCAGAGAGGCCAGCAGCCCTGAAGTGGCCCAAATCCCACCCCCTTCCAAGAGGTCCAACTGCCTGACCTGCTCAGACCTTCAGCTTTAGGCAGGGGTCACTTAATTTCTCTAAACTGGAGATATAATTTTCTTTTTTTTTTCTTTTCTTTTCTTTTTTTTTTTTTTGAGACAGAGTCTTGCTCTTGCCCAGGCTGCAGCGCAGTGGTGCAATCTCGGCTCACTGCAAGCTCCGCCTCCCGGGTTCACACCATTCTCCTGCCTCAGCTTCCTGAGTAGCTGGGACTACAGGCGCCCGCCACCACGCCTGGCTAATTTTTTTGTATTTTTAGTAGAGACGGGGTTTCACCGTGTTAGCCAGGATGATCTCCATCTCCTGACCTTGTGATCCACCCGCCTTGGCCTCCCAAAGTGCTGGGATTACAGGCGTGAGCCACCGCGCCCGGCCAACTGAAGATACAATTTTCATATATAAAATATCTTAAATGTAGAATTCCATCAGCTTTAAAAACACATATTCTCTTGTAACCCACTCACCTACAGAGACACAGGATACTTCCATGCCCTACAGGATGGTCCTTCGGGGCAGGTATAAAGTTATAAAGGAGACATTGAGAAGAGGCTAGGGGAACCTGAGAGTGAGGCCTGGGAGGAGGCAGAGACGGGGGATGTGAGGAGGAAAGAGGTGGGGGAGGAAGAGGCAGGGGCGGAGGAGGTGACTCCAGAGGAGGGTGAGGAAAGGGCTTCCACCAGAGGGCAGCCGGGCCCCACCTAAGCACTGCAAGCATTCCTGGCAGCTGGGCTCACTTCTTTCCTAGCAGGGTGATATGAGGAGGGCTCTGGAAGTGGCCGGGGGGCACTGACCTGCCTGCACAGTGGAGGCCCAGTGTCGACGGCCTCCTATGCAGCCTCCTAATTCCTGATGCAACATGAGCCTCCCCACCTTCACCTTCCTGGACCTGCCCGTGGTGTGGCTTCCTGCTGTCCCAGCTGCTGGGAGTCTTGTCACCAGCAGCCTTGAGGGATGGCTGCAGCTGCAGAGCCCCTCGCCCAGGGCCACACCCTCCTAGGGGTGGCCACACCTGGTGACTGATGGAGGCCCTGGCATTCCTGCCTGAGGCAGGACAACCTTGATGGGCGATCTCGGCTCAGGCCTTTGGGGGCCAGCAGGGGCTGTTGCTCCTGGGTGGCCATCACTCCTCCCTCGGCCTCATCTGACCTCCTCGCCCTCCCTCCACAGACGTCCATCCCTAGGGCAGTCTTGTAAATGTCCTGGAGCTCCAAACTCAGGCTCAGAGTCCCTTCCCAGAGCTTTATTCTGCTCCCTCCAATGGAATGTGATCTTTCCAGCCAAGTTCACGCTCCTGTCCCCACTTCCACCCCCTAGCCCCCATGCTCCCCTACCCCAGGTTCCCTGAAGGCATTTGGGCCTGATGGTCCTCTCCACACTCTCCTGTTGGCTGAAAAGTCCCTGGGGACAGTGCCTCTGCAACAACCGTTTCTACTCCTCACCCTGGCCCAGCCGTCCTGGGCTTCTTCTCATGCCTATTCACCCTGCAGGGGGGCCCAAGGCTTCTTCCAGGAACCCCATCATCTCCTTGCCCTCTCCCACCCTCAGCTCCTCTACCCTGGTACTCTCACTCCAACACCTCAAACTTAGTAGAGCCTTCAGCCCCACCACGTCTCTCTGCCTATGGCCGCTGCTCTCAGGGAGCCCCAGGAATTGTTCCTCCGGGCATAGCTCTTGAGGTGCCCCCTCCGATATTGACCTGGGTCCGGCTGTGGGCATCAGCAAGAATGGTGCAAACCAAGGCTGTGACCACGCACACTGTGGGGTGACTCCAGAGCTCTCGCTCACTTTGGGATGCCTGCAGCTACGGCTGGCAAGAGCTCCGACGGGGCTGTTGAGGACAGGCCACGCAGAGCGTTTCTGTGGGACAGGTGCTACAGATGGTCCAGCCCCAGCAGATCTCCCAGCCAAATGCAGTCACACAAGTAACCCCAGCTACAATGCTTGGGGTAGAACTGCCCCACGGAGCCAGTCAGCCTGAACGATTGGATAAATAATAAGTTGCTACTGGCTGGGCACGGTGGCTCATGCCTGTAATCCCAGCACTGTGGGAGGCCGAGGCGGACAGATCAGCTAAGGTCAGGCATTGAAGAGCAGCCTGGCCAATACGGTGAAACCCTGTCTCTACTAAAACATACAAAAATTAGGCCAGGTGCAAGTGGCTCACACCTGTAATCCCAGCACTTTGGGAGGCCGAGGTGGGCAGATCACCTGAGGTTGGGAGTTTGAGACCAGCCTGACCAACATGGTGAAGCCCTGTCTCTACTAAAAATACAAAATTAGCCGGGCGTGGTAGTGCATGCCTGTAATCCCAGCTACTTGGGAGGCTGAGGCAGAAGAATCACTTGAACCTGGGGGGCGGAGGTTGCGGCGAGCCAAGATGGCCACCGCACTCCAGCCTGGGCAACAAGGGCGAAACTCCATCTCAAAAAAAAAAAAAAAAAAAAAAAAAAAAAAATTAGCCGGGCACAGTGGCTCACACCTGTAATCCCAGAACTTTGGGAGGCTGAGGGAGGTGGATCACCTGAGATCAGGAGTTCGAGACCAGCCTGGCCAACATAGTGAAACCCCATCTCTACAAAAATACAAAAAAATTAGCTGGACGTGGTGGTGGATGCCTATAATCCCAGCTACTAGGGAGGCTGAGGCAGAAGAATCGCTTGAGCCTGGAAGGCAGAGGTCTCAGTGAACCGAGATCGTGCCATTGCATTCCAGCCTGGGCAACAAGAGCAAAACTCTGTCTCAAAAACAAAACAAAATAAAAATTAGCGGGGCATGGTGGCACATGCCTGTAATCACAGCTACTTGGGAGGCTGAGGCAGGAGAATCGCTTGAACCAGGAAGGCGGAGGTTGCAGTGAGCCGAGATCACACCACTGTGCTCCAGCCTGGGTGACAGCAAGACTCCATCTCAAAAAGAAAAAAAAAGTTGCTACTAGCGTCTACATTTTACACAGCAGATAGGTGACTGAAATAGAAGTTGGCAGCTGGAAGCGGGGTGCTGCTGGACCAAATACCTAAAATCAGTGGCACTGGCTCCAGGACTGGGTGGCATGGCAAGCAGAGGCCTGAGGAGACTGTCAACAGAGACTGGGAATGAAGGAGCCCACGAGGAGGATGGAGGAAGATGAGCCGTTGTCAGCAGGAGTCCAGAGAGGCATTGCCACAGCAACCTGGAGACACAGCTGCACCTGATGCTGGGTTCTGGGCCACGAGATGCAGGCAAAAATGTGGAGGGGCCTGGTATGGGATGAAATGCCCAGCCACCAAATAAGAATGTGTTGAAGCCCTAATCCACAGTGTCTCAGAATATCTCAGAATATGACAATATTGGGAAATAGGCCCATTGCATGCAGATTTCATTAGCTCAAGTGATGGTGGAGTAGGGTGGCCTTTTTTTTTTTTTTTTTTTTTTTTTTTAAAGACAGGGTCGGCCAGGCGAGGTGGCTCACGCCTATAATCCTAGCACTTTGGGAGGCCGAGGTGGGCAGATCACCTGAGGTCAGGAGTTCGAGACCAGCCTGGTCAACATAGTGAAACCTCGTCTCTACTAAAAATATAGAATTAGCCAGGTGTGGTGGCTCATGCCTGTACTGTAATCCCAGCTACTCAGGAGGCTGAGGCAGGAGAAATGCATGAACTCAGGAGGCGGGGGTTGCAGTGAGCTAAGATCACACCATCACACTCCAGCCTGGGCAACAAGAGAGAAACTCCATCTCAAAAAAAAACAAAAACAAAAAGGCTGGGCTTGGTGGCTCACGCCTGGAATCCCAGCACTTTGGGAAGCCAAGGCAGGTGGATCACAAGGTCAGGAGATCAAGACCATCCTGGCTAACATGGTGAAACCCCGTCTCTACTAAAAATACAAAAAAAATTAGCTGGGCATGGTGGCGGGTGCCTGTAGTCCCAGCTACTCGGGAGGCTGAGGCAGAAGAATGGCGTGAACCTGGAAGGTGGAGCTTGCAGTGAGCCGAGATCGCGCCACTGCACTCCAGCCTGGGCGATAGAGTGGGACTCCATCTCAAAAAAAAAAAAAAACAAAACAAAACAGGGTCTCATCCTGTTGTCCAGGCTGGAGTGCAGTGGTACAATCACAGCTCACTGCAGCCTTGACCTCTTGGGCTCAAGTGACCCTGCCACCACAGCCACAGGTGCATGTCACTGTATCCAGCTAATTTTAAAAAGTTGGCTGGGCATGGTGGCTCACGCCTGTAATCCCAGCACTTTGGGAGGCCGAGGCAGGCAGATCGCTTGAGGTCAGGAGTTCAAGACCAGCCTGGGCAACATGGTGAAACTCTGTCTCTACTAAAAAAAAATAATAATAATACAAAAATTAGCCCAGCCTGGTAATGCATGCCTGTAATCCCAGCTACTGGGGAGACTGAGGCAGGAGAATCACTTGAACCCAGGAGGTGGAGATTTCAGTGAACTGGGATCACACCCAGCGCCCACCAGCCTGGGTAACAGATTGAGACTCCGTCTTAAAAAAAAAATTTTTTTTTTTTGTAGAGACGAGGTATCACCATGTTGCCCAGGCTGGGCTTGAACTCCTGGGCTCAAGGGAGCCTCCTGCCTTGTCCTGTCAAAGTGCTGGGATTACAGTTGTGAGCCACTGAGCCCGGCCTGTCTTCCATGCTTATGGTTCCTTTGTCACAGTTAAGACACCAACATTGGGCCGGGCGTGGTGGCTCACGCCTGTCATCCCAGCATTTTGGGAGGCCGAGGCGGGTGGATCCCCTGAGGTCAGGAGTTTGCGACCAGACTGGACAACATGGTGAAACCCCATCTCTGCTAAAAATATAAAAAAACTAGCATGGTGGTGGGTGCCTGAAATCCCAGCTACTCGGGAGGCTGAGGCAGAATTGCTTGAACTCAGGAGACGGAGGTTGCAATGAGTTGACACAGCACCACTGCACTCCAGTCTCAGTGACACAGTAAGACTCCGTCACAAAAAAAAAAAAAAGAAAAAAAAAAGAAACCAACCTTGATACGTTACTGCTAACTCCAGGCTTTATTTGGATTTCACTAGTTTTTCCATCTACATCCTCTATCTGTTACAGAAATCAATTCAAGATACGACTTTGCATTTAGCTATCACGTCTCTTTAGTCTGTGGTCTGTGACAATTTATCAGTCTTTCCCTGTTTTTCATGATCTTGACAGTTTTGAGAAGCACTGCTCAATTTTATAGATTGAATGAGTCTTTGGTAACATGTCCCTCAGTTGGGGTTTGTCTGATGTGCTCTCGTGATGAGGGTTTGGGGTGTGGGGAGGAGACCACGGAGGCGATGTGGTCTTCTCATTACATCATCGCAGGGCTCCTGTGACGTCACTGTGACATCACTGGTGAGGCTGACCTCAGTCACCTGGTTAACGTGGCATCTGCCAGATTCTTCTGCTGTCAAGTTACTATTTTTCTTTTCTTTTCTTTTTTTTTTTTTTTTTTGAGACGGAGTCTTGCTCTGTCTCCCAGGCTGGAGTGCAGTGGTGTAATCTCGGCTCACTGCAACCTCTGCCTTCCGGGTTCAAGCGATTCTCCTCCCTTAGCCTCCTGAGTAGCTGTGATTACAGGCAACTGCCACCATGCCCGGCTAATTTTCTATTTTTAGTAGAGACGGGGTTTTGCCATGTTGGCCAGGTTGGTCTCGAACTCCCGACCTTGTGATCCACCTGCCTCGGCCTCCCAAACTGCTGGGATTATAGGCGTGAGCCACCACACCTAGCCCTTTTTTCTTTTCTTTTCTTTTCTTGAGACAGAGTTTCGCTCTTGTTGCCAAAGCTGGAGTGCAGTGGCGTGATCTGGGCTCACTGCAACCTCCACCTCCTGGGTTCAAGCGATTCTACTGCCTCAGCCTCCCAAGTGGCTGGGATTACAGGAGCCCACCACCTCGCCCAGCTAATTTTTGTATTTTTAGTAGAGATGGGGTTTCACCATGTTGGCCAAGCTGGTCTCGAACTCCTGAGCTCAGGTGATCCGCCCACCTCGATCCCCCAAAGTGCTGGGATTACAGGCGTGAGCCACCAGGCCCGGCCACCTACCCTTGTTTGACCCAACTAACTGCCTACTCCACACCTGCATCTAAGCAGCAAACCTTTGCCCTAGAAAAACAACCACATCCACTCACCCTTCACATGTGTGACACGCATCTCAACTGAGCACCCCACACTGCCTGACAATCTTACTATACTTTCCCTATCCAGTTACTCTCCTGCTCCCTGGGAAGACTATTTCACACCTCGTCTTCTTGACTTAAAACCTGCTAATCCCCTCCACCTTCAAAGCTAATAACCTTTTTTTTTTTTTTTTTTTTTGAGACAGAGTCTCGCTCTGTCGCCCAGGCTGGAGTGCAGTGGCGCCATCTTGGCTCACCGCAAGCTCCGCCTCCTGGGTTCACACCATTCTCCTGCCTAAGCCTCCCGAGTAGCTGTGACTACAGGTGCCCACGACCACGCCCGCCTAATTTTTTTTTGTATTTTTAGTAGAGACGGGGTTTCACCGTGTTAGCCAGGATCTCCTGACCTTGTGATCCGCCCGCCTTGGCCTCCCAAAGTGCTGGGATTACAGGCGTGAGCCACTGCACCCGGCCAACCATTGTTTTTAAGAGATGGGGTCTCACTATGCTGTCTAGCCTGGTCTCAAACTCCTGGGCTCAAGCGATTCTCTTGCCTCAGCCCAGCCTCCCAACCAGTTGAGACTACAGGTGTGCAGAACCGCATCTGGCTAATTTTTGTATTTTCTGTAGAGACAAGGTTCACCATGTTACCCAGACTGGTCTTGAACTCCTGGGTTCAAGCAGTCCACCTGCTTTAGCCTCCCAAAGTGCTAGCATCACAGGTGCAAGCCACAACGTTCAGCCTAATAATCTTATTAGTTAGAATCACACTTGCCAGCAACTGTTAGAAAACTCCAAATAGGCCGGGCGCGGTGGCTCATGCCTGTAATCCCAGCACTTTAGGAGGCCAAGGCAGGTGGATCAAATAGGCCGGGCGCGGTGGCTCATGCCTGCAATCCCAGCACTTTAGGAGGCCAAGGCAGGTGGATCAAATAGGCCGGGCGCGGTGGCTCATGCCTGCAATCCCAGCACTTTAGGAGGCCAAGGCAGGTGGATCAAATAGGCCGGGTGCGGTGGCTTATGCCTGCAATCCCAGCACTTTAGGAGGCCAAGGCAGGTGGATCAAATAGGCCGGGTGCTGTGGCTCACACCTGTCATCCCAGCACTTTAGGAGGCCGAGGCAGGCAGATCACGAGGTCAGGCGTTTGAGACCAGCCTGGCCAGCATGGTGAAACTCTGTCTCTACTGAAAATACAAAAATTAGCCAGGCATGGTGGCGGGCACCTGTAATCCCAGCTATTTGGGACACTGAGGCAGGAGAATCACTTGGAACAGGAAGGCAGAGGTTGCAGTGAGCCGAGATCATACCACTGCACTGCAGCCTGGGCAAAAGAGCGAAACTCCATCTCAACAACAACAACAAATGTAAATTACAGTGGCTTAAACTGGAAATTTGTCTCTTTCACATAAATAGAGTCCATTAGAAGCCATGCAGGACTAGTAGGGCAACTCTACACTCATAGAGCTCCCTAATTCTATCGGTTTATTTGTTTGTTTGTTTGATTTGAGACAGACTAATTCCAGCACTTTGGGAGGCCAAGGCGGGTGGATCACCTGAGGTCAGGAGTTCAAGACCAGCCTGGCCCCAACATGGTGAAACCCCGTCTCTACTAAAAATACAAAAATTAGGCGGGTATGATGGCGCATGCCTGTAATCCCAGGTACTCGGGAGGCTGAGGCAGGAGAATTACTTGAGCTCAAGAAGCAGAGGTTGCAGTGAGCCGAGATTGCCACTGCACTGCAGCCTGGGTGACAGAGCAAGACTCGGTCTCAATAAATAAATAGATAAATAAAATCTCTATTAGGCCATGCGCACCTGCACACCAACAAGCAAGACCTTCCTCTTGCAAGCTGCCCCCTGGTTTCTCTGCCCATGACAGTGAAACTTGCTGTGTGAGCTTTACTCTCCTCTTCTTTCCACCCTCTCTCCCTCCCTCCTCCCTGCCCCAGTTCTGTGCTGCTGAGGCCCCTTCTTGAGGCTGTTCCTGCAGGGGCGTTCGTGCCTCTTATGAGTCCCCATCTTACTCAACATGGGTTCCTTCTCCCTCTGTTTGGGTCCTCTTCCCCCGTGGCCCCTTGTCTGCCTCTGTGTCTGATGCCAGAGCTCCATCCTTGGCCCTCCTCCTGTTCTCCCCCATCTTCTGCGTTGCCAGAGACATCTCATCTAGTGCTTTAGCTTTAGGGACCTCCCAGGGCATGATGGTTTCAGGTCTGTGCTTCTCCCTTTCCTTTCTCCCCAGGGCCTTTCTGCCTTTTCAAAATCTCCCCCACAAGGTCCTGTAAGCTCCTCAGGCCTTGTCTAATTCAGAACTCCTGACTGCCAACCCCTCTCCCCATAGCCACCAGCCCCAGTGCCCAGGCCAGAAACTCTGGACTCCCGAGTCACTTTTCTTCCCGGCCCACTTCCTGCCCAGCAGCAAATCCCCTCCACGGAGCCGGAGCTCAGAACTGCCTGTGGTCCTTGCTCCTCTCTGTTCCCCTCTGCCCCTCCAGCTCCCTTTCCTCCATGCACAATTCCTGCAGCCTCCTGGCCTTTCCCCACCACTCCCTCCCTGGGTCTTAGTGCATATCTGCTTACAGCTCTCCAGCAGATTCCCATGGCACACAGGACTAAAGCTCTGAGCTATGGCCTCCAAGGACGCTGCCTGCCCTTCCCACTTCATCTCAGGCCTCCTTCTCCCTTGTCTTCTCTACTCTGACCAGCCCAATCCCCTTGCAGCTTCTCCAGCACACCCAGCTCAGTCCTATATCACGCCCTTGTGTTGTGTTTACTCTTTGCCAGGATGCCCTTCCCCCAAAGCTCCCCAGCCAGAGGGACCCTGCCCCTCCAACCACTCTTCATTCTGGGTCCCTCTTAGATCACCAGCTCCAGGGAGGAGGGACTTTGCCTGCCTGAGTGAAACAGAGCCCTCAACCCAAACCTAAGTTTGGTGCTGCCACTGTAGGACACCTTGAGCCCCATCTTCTGGGGAGTGGGGGTCCCTGCACTTGTGCTGTTAATAACAATTGCTTCCAGGGATTACCTAAAGCCACTTCAGTAGCCCCCAGATCCTGCCCCAGAGATGGGCCAGGGTGCCTGTGTGCCCAGTGAGTTTTGAGCAGCCTTGGGATTGGGGGTCAAGTAGAGACTCTAAGTCATGGTTCCAGGCAGAACTGGCTTCATGAGCCTGCAACCTGGGCAGTCACACAGGGCCCCAGGCTCAGAAAGGCCCCATACTTGGGTTTTTGTTGCTGTTGTTGTTGTCGTTGTCGTTTTGGAACAGAGTCTCACTCTGTCACCCAGGCTGGAGTGCAATGGCTCAATCTCCGCTCGCCGCAACCTCTGCCTCCCAGGTTCAAGCGATTCTATTCCTTCAGCCTCCCGAGTAGCTGAGATTGCAGGCATGCACCACCACACCCAGCTAATTTTATATTTTTAGTAGAGACAGGGTTTCACCATGTTGGTCAGGCTGGTCTTGAACTCCTGACCTCAGATGATCCGCCCGCCTCGGCCTCCCAAAGTGCTGGGATGACAGGCGTGAGCCACCATGCCCAGTCTATCTTGAAATTCTTAATAACTTTATTTTTATTTTTATTGTTTATTTTATTAGAGACTGGGGGTCTCACTATGTTGTCCAGGCTAGCCTTGAACTCCTGGGTTTAAGCTGTCCTCCCACCTCAGCCTCCTGAGCAGCCGAGACTACAGGTATACACCACTGCACCCCACTTATTAACTTCCTAACAATGGGCTCCAAATTTTCATTTGGCATGGAACCCTGCAAATTATGTAGCTGCTCCTGGTTGCAGGGACGTTCAGCTGATAATGCCTGAAGATCCGGAGAGCCAGGTGCTGCTTTCCCTGGGACCCCATGGCCCACAGCCTTCTCGGCTTCCACAACAGCCCCCAGCACTCAGGAGGCCTCAGGTGCTGCAGTGATAGCTGGGGGATCCACTGGACAGGAGAGTGTGGGCCTGGGGTTCCAGCGGGCACAGCAAGTGGGTGTCAGGGGCGCAGGCCTGGGGTTCCAGTGGGCACGGCGAGTGGGTGTCAGGGGCGCGGGCCTGGGGTTCCAGCGGGCATGGCGAGCGGGTGTCAGGGCACTGCACATCCTCCCTCCTAGGAGGCCCTGCACCCTGGCCCGGGACTCTCGTGCCCACCCCCTTGGAGGCAAGCGGCAGCAGCTTTGTGGGTACTGGGGCAAGCATGCACCCCAGGCACAGGGCTTGTTCTCTGGCCGCACCCCACCCCATTGCTGGTTGGAGTAGCAGCAGGCACCGGGTCCAGAATGGGCCAGATTCTGACTCCTGGATTCCATGCATTGGTCAGCACCTCTGAGGTCAGGTAGGACAAGTTAAGTGCTGCTGGCTAAGAGGGGACGGAGTTCCCAGCCTCTCTAGTGATGGGCCGAACCTCAGAGGCCTGGCTATATGCCATCCCTTGCTCTCAGCTGTTCCTGTCTTCGAACACAAGCTGTGGGGTTTGCTTCAGTCAGCTGGAAGGCACAGGCTCTCTGAGGTCCTAGGAGTGCGCAACAGTGGAAGACCTAGGCACCAGAGGGCCTCCCCTGCCCCCTAAAATGATCCGTGTGGAAGCTGAGGCAGCTTTATTGAAAGGAAGGCCAGTGAGTGGGACTCACATTTGATCTGCCCCAGAGTGGGGCTGGGAGGTTACCGAGAACACAGTCCCGAGGTGGGGGAGGCCCTCAGAGTCACACCTCCAGGCTGGACTGAGAGGAACTGGGCTTGTGACCCATGGGGCTCTTGCCCATCACAGTGCCAGCGCCAGGGGGTGGCCAGTGGCGAACCACGTGCCGATAGGAGGTGGCCAGGTAGTCGAAGTAGTTGATGTTGAGTTTCCGGGCGATGTAACGGCCCAAGTATTCCATTTGCTGTGGGAGCAGGTGGTGCTCAACTGGGGCCGGGACAGGACAGACCCGAGTCGCCGTCCAGGCGTCTCCTTCCCCTACCAGGCCGCATCCCCAGTCCTGCCCGAAGCCCCGGCGCCCTCTCCATGGCCCCCAGCACCGAAGACCGTGTTGTATTTACCCTCTGCGTGCGGAAACGGCCCCACCCAAAGACCTTAAACAGTGATCGGTGTCATCGTGTCCTGAGGAGGGCGCGTGTCTGGGCGGGACCCACCTCGTAGTGCTCCGACAGCTGCACCAGCACCAGGGGCTCCAACCTGTGGCCGCCGAGGACCAGGTGGAAGAAGCGCCTTCCGTAGGCTGCGGGGAGAGCGGACTTAGCCAGCCTGGCCGCCCCTCCGACCTCCCAAGCTGCCTCCCCGTCCCTGGCGCACCCTCCCGGCCCGTTACCGTCGGAGCTGAGCGCCAGGCGCACGTAGACCAGATGCAAGGGGCCCTGGCACACGGTGCGGCCCTGGATGGAGAAGTGGTACACGCCGCGCGTGTGGTTCAGCACCAGGCGGCGCCGCGGCAGCGACGAGATCACGAGCCACAGGCCCACGCCCACGCCGTACACGAGGAAGACCCAGGTCTCTTGCTTCTGCACCTGCGGGCGCCACGGGGAGCGTCTGAGCGGCGCGGGGCCGGCCCTCAGGGGAGGAGGGCGGTGGGGGTCGGGCCCAGGGGCTCACACCTCTCTCAGGGAGCTGAAGCTGACCGGGACCACGCTGATGATGAAGAACAGCATCCCCTTCCACAGTGTGTCCAGGTAGTATTCGAGCACGAAGACTGGGGGAGGCGCGGCGCGTGAGGACGCCCCGGCCCTGCCCGCAGCCAGGGGTGGCGGTGCCAAGGCTTGGCCCGGACTAGCTGGGTCCGCGCAGGGCTCGCGGAGGCGACGTCTCGCCTGCGGCCTCTCCGTCCCCAGGAGCACCGGCCGGCCCCACCCAGGGCCCTGGCCCTGCCTCTGCCCACCTGGCTCCGCCCCATTCAGGCCTCGGGCCCGTCTCCCTCCTCCCCCGCCCCGCCCCGCCCCGCCCCGCCCCGCCCCGCCCCGCCTCGCGCGCACCGTTTGGCTCCTGCTGCACGAATGGGTAGAAGCTATTGTTCTTGAGGCGTCTGGCCAGGTGGCGCTCCGGGCAGGTGAGTCCTAGGGACCACAGCTGGAAGCGCCAGCCGATGGAGGTCGTGGGCAGGCTGCCGGCCCGGCCCTTAGGCATCTGAGTCAGGCAGAGGTGGTCAGCCTGGCCGCTCGTCCGCTGCCGCCGCCCACTGCCCACAGCGGCACTCCTACCTCGGTGAGCAAATTCTCCAGGGATGCAGGCCCAGGAAGGAGCAGGAGCTCACAGGCGACTGACAGGGCAGCGAGGCCAGGGAGCGGCCCAGGGTGGACCGCGGATGGGTTCTAGAAGTTCTGGGCAGGTTCTAGAAGGGGCTGCTCTGTTGACCACCTCTTAGGGAGTCCAGGGTGAGGTCCTGCGGTGGGCATTAACTTCTTGGCCAGTCCATCTACTGGAGGCCCCCTGTTTGGCCTGTTCACAGTCCCCATGTGAAGGGTGGATGGGTGGACACCCCAGGCCTGAGCTGGAGAGAAATTTGCAGGCGGCGACCACTCAGTGAGCCCCACAGCTGGGCGGGGCCCCGCCCCACCCCCCACCCCCCACCCCCCACCCACATGCAACCACAGACAAGCTCACCAGTGTCCCCGAGGACGGAACACACACACTGGACCCAGCAGTGGGCAGGCAAAGGCATGGCCACCTGCAGGCTCAAGAGCCCATGGGACCACCCTGACCCCACAACACACAGGCTCTGGGCCGGCTGTAGCCCCAGTGGCTCCATCAGGTATAACCTGTTGCCCAACCCTACCCCGAGGACCACGCACACAGAACTCCTAAAAATGTTTTATTTTAACAAAATGCTCAAATATCTGAAATTGGGCAAAGGTGGAGGGTGGGCAAGCTGGCTGAGGTGTCCCAGGTCTGTGGCTGCCTAGCTGGGTGAGGGGCTGGTGAGCAGCTGCTCCAGACACCACTGGACTTCCTCCAGGCCCCGGTAGGCCCGCTTCAAACCCCGGGGAAGGCAGCGGCAGGACTCCAGGTTGAGGTAGAGCAGGC
Source organism: Pan paniscus (assembly GCF_029289425.2). Taxonomy (NCBI): domain Eukaryota; kingdom Metazoa; phylum Chordata; class Mammalia; order Primates; family Hominidae; genus Pan; species Pan paniscus. The sequence goes on from NC_073256.2 coordinate 161,842,843, forward strand.
CCGGGCAGCTGCTGATCACAGAGCTGTGGAGAGGGCAGACCACAGGAAGTTGAGCTGTTGCCTCAGAAGGGCTGGGCCAGGCTAGGGAGCTGTGCCTGCTGGTGTTCGACACCTGGCTCTGCCACCCATAGCCACCAAGGCCAAGCCCAGTTCCCCTGGTGTCCTCAGGCCCACCCCACGCAGGGGCTTGGACAGTATGCATGCCCCTCTGACCCCTGGAGGTCTCAGGCCAGGCAGGACACAACTTCCAGGCCCCAAGCAGACACAGTGACAGCCACACTGGCTCCAGGGACTGGGGTAGGGGATGCTGACCTGACAGTGCTTGGTGTGACCCGGGTGCCCCTGAGGTTAAGAGAGCACAGGGCTGGGTGTGAGCCCCCAGGGGTGCTTAAGAAGGCAGCCAAGGCCTGCTCCAGGTCCTTCTCACTGAACCCCTGGCCACTCAAGTCCAGTTCTCGCAGTGTATGGCACCACTTCTGGGTCAAAAAGGGGCTGCCCTCCTTGGCTAGAGTCAGCCGGTCTGATGTGCCATACAGGCCCAGATGAAGCTGCTCCAGCTCTGCAGTGAAAGGAGTGAGCATAAGCTACAAGGTGACAAGGGCCACCACACCTCACCCGCCCGGCCACCACCCAGGCTGCTGACCCTGGCACGGCGACAAGGGCCCCCACACCTCACCCGCCCGGCCACCACCCAGGACCACTGACCCTGGCACGGCACAAGGGCCCCCACACCTCACGTGCCTGGCCACAACCCAGAACAACTGACCCCGACACGGCAGATCCTGAAGGCCAGCCGGCGTGATGCGCGCACAGCCACGAAGATCCAGTAAGCGCAGGTTGGGAGAGCCGTGGAGCAGGCGGCCCAGGACCTCATTGCTCACAAAGTTGCAGGTTGAGCTCGCCAGGCAGAGCTCCTCTAGGCTAGGGAAGCCTGGTCCGGGAGCCACCCCTCGTCCCAGAGGCTTGGGCAGCCACATCAGGTTCAGCAGCCGCAGCACCTGGGGGCAAGGCCCAGGCTGTAGATGGGGGAGGGTGTGACAGGTGGGAGAGGCAGGGCACCAGGTACCTGGAGCTGAGGGCAGCCTTTCTGCAGAGCCTCGACAGGCAGCTGAAGGGGAATGCTATTACGGTTGATGCCGGTGCTCACCTCCAGGACCTGGAGCTGGGGGCAGCAGCTGCCCTGCAGAGATGGGGGGAGGGGGTGGGTCACAGGGTCAGTGGCCTGGCAGTCCCCAGCTCAGCATCTGCCTCTGCTCCCACCAATGCCAACTTACCAGCAGTGCGCCCAGGATGGCTGTGGTCTGGGAGCTGTAGGTCAGCCAGAACTTGCGCATTCGGGACCCTGCCTCCTCCAAGAAGCTCACCACAGCTGTGGACTCCACCTGGGGCCCCAGTACAAGAGCACCCGTCACCCCGGCCTGGGTTTTTTCAGGGCCCCTTGGGACACAGGGCTCACCATGGAGTGCTGTAGGTCCAGGCTATGGAGCTGGCAGCAGGCTTTGGCTAGCATGACCAGAGCGTCAGCAGTCACACCGTGGCAGCCGGAGAGCTTGAGGAAAGTGAGCCGAGGACAGCACTCACCTACCAGCTGCGGGGAGACAGAGGGGCAGCTGGGGTTGGGAGACGACAGGCTAAAATCCACAAGGGAAACAGACAAGTGGCTGGTGCCAACCCCACTCTACCGCCTTAGCTGTGACCTCCTTTCTGCCCATGCCAGGCCTACTTGGGTGTCCCCGCCTCTGATACCTCCCTGCTGGAGGAAACAGCAGGAAAAGAGAACCAGGCAGGCAGGCAGACATCCCCACGGAGCAGCGTTGGGCCCCCAAGGTGCCTGACCCACTTCCTAGAGTACTGAACAGTCCCAGAGTGTCACAGCTGATGTGCAGGACAGCCTGGAGCTCTCACCTTCAACACGGGGTGTACCTGAGACTTCCAGTGGATGAGGGTCAGCCTCTGGAGCTGTGAAAACCTGGGCCGACAGCAGAGGCAGAGCTGCACTAATATTCCCACACGAGTCCTTCCCACCCAACACCTTGGTGCAGGGAGACGGAAGGAGCCTGGAGCCAGGGGTAGGGAAGAGAGGGAACCCCTCACCGATTGGGCATAAGCCACTCCAGGGAAGCAAGGAGCTTCTTCTCCGCCTTGACCCCGCCCTTGGCAGGCCGGCCGACCAGCGGGGACGACAGGGTCACGGTGTGCCAGAGCGCGGGTTGGGAAGCGGCCTCCTGCCAGCGGCGGCACACGCGCGCAGCCCTGGGAGGACAGCGTGCTGAGGGTGCCGGCCCCTCCGTAGGTGATGCCCCCCTCTCGCAGCGCAGTAGACACCCCGGCTCAAAGCCGGGCTCCTGGGACTCCAACTGGGCGCCTAAGGGGCTGCGCTCTCGGACTGAGGGGTGCGCGCTCCGATGCTTTCGCCCTCCGCCCCCGCCCGGGCCACCGCTCGGACCACGTCTGGCCCAAGCCGCTACGCTCGGCGGCGGGCCCGGCACCAGCGTTACCTGCCCAGGAAGGGCATGGGGCCGTCCGCCGCCACCAACAACCCGAAAATCTGCACCAGGATTTCCAAGGGAATGCGGTCTCCCCAGCCCGCGTCGGGTCCTTCCTCGGGCGTGGGCGTGGGTGCCGGTGCGGGTGCGGGCGCGGCCGCCGCCTCGGGCCTGAGCCCGGCCTTGGGCTTGGCCGCGGCGCTGGGGCCCGGGGGCGCCTGCCGGGGAGTGCGGCGGGAAGCGCGCCGCTGTGCGCGGGGCCGGGCGGGGCCGGGTTCGGACAGCACCAGCAGCATGCTGTCGGACTGCAGCAGGTGGTACCCGGAGCCCCTCGGCGCCAGCCGGTCCCACCACCAGTCCTCGGCCGAGCGGGGCCGCGGCGCTGCCCGGGCTCTGCGTCGGACCTGCCGGGAGGCTGGGGCAGCCATGACCACCGACGGCGTTCGAGGAAGCCCCAGGGAGCGGAACGGGCGAGGCTTATAGACCGACAAACCCCCGGTTCCTCTCAACGCCCGCCCGCCAACCAGCTTCCGGGGCGGGACTTCCGGTCGCGGGCCATGCCGGGGGCGGGCCCGGAGCCGCCACGGGTGAGTCGGGTCGTGGCTGCTGCCGGGTCCTGCGCGCTCTGGACTGAGGTGGCGTCCCTGGGCCGGACGGCGGTGTCCTGGCGTGGCGGGAAGCCGGCACTGGAGCGGGAGCGCACTGGGCGCGGGACCGGGAGGCGCAGGGACCGGACGGCTCCCGAGTCGCCCACCTGACAGTACCGAGAGGGCGGCGCCCCTCCGAGCAGAGCCGTCCCGGCCACTCCCCTGGGATCTGACTTGGCTCTTGCGGTCGCGGGCACCGTGAAGCCCTGGGGTGTGCGTGGCTCCTCCTGGTAGACGCCCTTTCCCGGCGTCCGGCTTGGGGTGGTGGTGGCGTTGACTCCAGCCCCGCCTCTCCCTGGAGAGGAGGGCTCCACTCGCTCCTTCGGCCTCCTCCCCTGGGGCCGCAGCGACTCGGGCCGGCTTCCTGCTTCCCTGCCTGCCGGCGGTCCCGCTGGGTACGTTTGAGCCAATCCTCCTCATCTGCGCTCCTGCCCGGGGCTCCCCCAGTTCCCCTGGTGTCACCCTGTTCTGACTCCGGCTCTGCATCCTATCTGTTTCTCTGTTTCTTTCAAGCTAGAAGAGGTCTTCAGTTCCCAGGAGAGCCAAAGCGTGTCTGGCCCTAGGTGGGAAAAGAACTGGCTGTGACCTTTGCCCTGACCTGGAAGGGCCCAGCCTTGGGCTGAATGGCAGCACCCACGCCCGCCCGTCCGGTGCTGACCCACCTGCTGGTGGCTCTCTTCGGCATGGGCTCCTGGGCTGCGGTCAATGGGATCTGGGTGGAGCTACCTGTGGTGGTCAAAGAGCTTCCAGAGGGTGAGTGGGAGGGAGGTGCAGGTGTGCCCAGGAAGGTGGGCTTTGGCACTCTTCTTCCCTTGGGCATCATGCCCCTGACATGGCCTCCTCCCTTCCCTGCAGGTTGGAGCCTCCCCTCTTACGTCTCTGTGCTTGTGGCTCTGGGGAACCTGGGTCTGCTGGTGGTGACCCTCTGGAGGAGGCTGGCCCCAGGAAAGGACGAGCAGGTCCCCATCCGGGTGGTGCAGGTGCTGGGCATGGTGGGCACAGCCCTGCTGGCCTCTCTGTGGCACCATGTGGCCCCAGTGGCAGGACAGTTGCATTCTGTGGCCTTCTTAGCACTGGCCTTTGTGCTGGCACTGGCATGCTGTGCCTCGAATGTCACTTTCCTGCCCTTCTTGAGCCACCTGCCACCTCGCTTCTTACGGTCATTCTTCCTGGGTCAAGGCCTGAGTGCCCTGCTGCCCTGCGTGCTGGCCCTAGTGCAGGGTGTGGGCCGCCGCGAGTGCCCGCCAGCCCCCATCAACGGCACCCCTGGCCCCCCGCTCGACTTCCTTGAGCGTTTTCCCGCCAGCACCTTCTTCTGGGCACTGACTGCCCTTCTGGTCACTTCAGCTGCTGCCTTCCAGGGTCTTCTGCTGCTGTTGCCGCCACCACCATCTGTACCCACAGGGGAGTTAGTATCAGGCCTCCAGGTGGGAGCCCCAGGAGCAGAGGAAGAGGTGGAAGAGTCCTCACCACTGCAAGAGCCACCAAGCCAGGCAGCAGGCACCACCCCTGGTCCAGACCCTAAGGCCTATCAGCTTCTCTCAGCCCGCAGTGCCTGCCTGCTGGGCCTGTTGGCCGCCACCAACGCGCTGACCAACGGCGTGCTGCCTGCCGTGCAGAGCTTTTCCTGCTTACCCTACGGGCATCTGGCCTACCACCTGGCTGTGGTGCTGGGCAGTGCTGCCAATCCCCTGGCCTGCTTCCTGGCCATGGGTGTGCTGTGCAGGTACACAAGGACCCCCAGCCCCTGTGCGGGTGGAACTCAGGGCTGGGAGCCAGGTCCTGGCGCAGTCAGCCCTGACATTCTGCTCGCTCACTGCAGGTCCTTGGCAGGGCTGGGCGGCCTCTCTCTGCTGGGCGTGCTCTGTGGGGGCTACCTGATGGCGCTGGCAGTCCTGAGCCCCTGCCCGCCCCTGGTGGGCACCTCGGCAGGGGTGGTCCTCGTGGTGAGCACAGGGGGACATGAAGTGGGGTGGGGGGGCGTTGCCCTGGAGCAGGCACATCTCACGCTCAGCTGGTGCTGTGTCCCCCTCAGGTGCTGTCGTGGGTGCTGTGTCTTGGCGTGTTCTCCTACGTGAAGGTGGCAGCCAGCTCCCTGCTGCATGGCGGGGGCCGGCCGGCATTGCTGGCAGCCGGCGTGGCCATCCAGGTGGGCTCTCTGCTCGGCGCTGTTGCTATGTTCCCCCCGACCAGCATCTATCACGTGTTCCACAGCAGAAAGGACTGTGCAGACCCCTGTGACTCCTGAGCCTGGGCAGGTGGGGACCCCGCTCCCCAACACCTGTCTTTCCCTCAATGCTGCCACCATGCCTGAGTGCCTGCAGCCCAGGAGGCCCGCGCACCGGTACACTCGTGGACACCTACGCACTCCATAGGAGATCCTGGCTCTCCAGGGCGGGCAAGGGCAAGGAGCAGGCTTGGAGCCAGGGACCAGTGGGGGCTGTAGGGTAAGCCCCTGAGCCTGGGACCTACATGTGGTTTGCGTAATAAAACATTTTTATTTAATGAGTTGGCATTAATTCTTTGAGCACATCTCTCTGTGTGGATGCTTCCCTGAACTAGAGCCATGGCCTGGCCTGTTTAACAGGCTGCCTCTCCCCAGGCCCTGGGCAGGTCCTTACCCACCGCAGGCTGGTCTCACGGATTGTACAGTCATGCCCTCTGAGCCCAGACTACCCCACATTGCTTCTTGGAACTGCCCTGGGCTCTCTGGGCCCACACGAGCTACCAGCTTCGGTGGTCAGAGGAGTAGAGGAGCCTCTTCCTGGCAAGGCCACTGCTCCACGAGCACCTCTCAAGGGCTGAGGGTCAGTCGGATGGGGCTGCGATGTGCCGAGCCCCCTGTCCACCCTTAGCCCTGGAGTGACTGTTTGCCTGCTAGCTTCCCAGGAGTATCCTGCTAGGGATTTACACCAGGGGGTTGGTGTGCAGGCACCAGGGTACTCAGTGAGGGGGACTCAGAAGAGTCAGAGTTTAAGGTTTTAGCCCATCGGGACCGTTTGGCCTGAGCATTACCCCACTCCCCTGAGCCTCCACCCTCTCAGTGACAGCTCCTCCTGCAATCAGACCCCCAAAGGCCCCAAACTCTTTCTTCAGGCAGACTTGGCTACAGCTGTCTTCTCCCTGGGCTGCTGGCACACTGCCCCTGGCCCTGAGCAGCCTGGGCCTGTATGTGTTGGCATCTGCAGGGAGCAGGACCTCAGCACTGACCATGGTCTATCCTGAGCTGGGTGGTTCTTAGGCTCCCACAAAAAGAGCTGGAGCTGCAAAGGAACTAACTGAGAGGAGCCCCTGAGCCTGGGAGCAAGGATCTGGAAGAAAGTGCTGGGAGAGACCACGCCAAGGTAGGAGCCTGGCTTTCTTCACCTCGTGGGCCGCCACCGCAGGGAGGCAGGACCCTGAACTGTGATCAGTATGACGGGCCTGGCAGCAAGGCCCATTCTCCCAGGCAAGAGGCCCCACTTCTGCAGAAGGGCCCCTGTAGCTACAGGGAGCGTGCAGGCACTGGGGATGGTGGGTCTGTTCCTGCTGCCCAAGCTCTGCGACGGTTCCGCTCTCCGGAGGCCCTTTCTGATTGTCCTTGAGTTGGCCTGCACACGGGCCTTTGAAGGCCTGGTCTTCCTCCCCACTTCTGCTCCCTCCTGTCTTGGCAGGACCATCAGAGGAGGAAGGAGCCCCCGTGACCCGGAAAGCCTCTGGTCTGGGCCCCATCAAACATCAGGGGGCAGGCCAGCTCCCAGGGGGGCTCAGGACCACCCAACTCTGAGCGCAGAGGCCACTGCCAGCTCCAGCCTTCCAGGATGCTGCCGCCTGAGGCTGGGCCCCTGCCCAGCTGACCCGGCTGCTTCCCTTTGGGGGTTGCAGGTACTGAGGGTTCTAGGGGGTGGGGGCTGAAGGTTGAGTGTGAGCTTCAGAAGTCGCCTGGTAAAAGAAGAAAGCTTCTGAGGGAGGATGAGGACAAGGATGGGACAAGGTGGGTGGTTTGGTGGCATGGCTGTGGGCAACAGGGCTCCTGGTCTCATGCTTGCCCCCTTCCCCTCATCGCTCTGCCACCACCCCCATCAGCACCGGTGCTTGGGGCCTGCCCTCTCCTGTCCACCCTGGGCTGCAGGCTTGGTGGAGCCACCTCCCAGCTTCTTCTATCTTCCCTCCCATAGGCCAGCGATCAAAGGCATCCATGGAGGCTCTGCTCTGTGCCACACATGAGCCACACTCCCCCAGGCCGCAGAGGAGCAAGGTGCACAAGCCTGAGTGAGGAATCCGCTGCCTTTTGAAGTCTCTGTGAGTTTCCTGCCCATGCCCAGTAGGAACTGGGGCAGGGGTCAGAATCATAATGGCAGGAAGGTGCCTCAGGGCCGAGGCCTTGAGCACTGCTCACTTACAGTTTCCCGGGGCTGAGTCCAGGGCCAAAGCTGGGCCCCTGGGAGGCAGGATAGCCCACCACGCAGGGCCTGCTGGGGCGAGGATGCCCACCACCACCAGCTGCACAGCAAGTGGCCAGAGGCTCTGAAGTGCAAAACCCTGCCCAAGAGGAATTTGGAGGAGACTCCACCCTCCACCGGAAGGCAGGAATGGAGCCGGACCTGACGCCCCCCACCGTCCCCAGATTGTGGTCCCCTGAGTAGGAGCAAAGCCTGCAACTCACTGTTCCTTGTCCCTCCACAAGGAAAGGTCTCCTGGGCTCCTCACCAGCAGAGAAGGGGCCAAGTGCAGTAGCTCATGCATGTAATCCCAGCACTTTGGGAGGCCGAGGCGGGTGGACCACCTGAGGTCAGGAGTTCGAGACCAGCCTGGCAAACATGGCAAAACCCCGTCTCTACTAAAAATACAAAAATATGCCAGGCGTGGTAGCAGGTGTCTGTAATCCCAGCTACTCGGGAGGCTGAGGCAGGAGAATTGCTTGAACCTGGGAGGCAGAGGTTGCAGTGAGCCGAGATCGCGCCATTGCACTCCAGCCTGGGCAACAAGAGCGAAACTGCGTCTCAAAAAAAGAAAAAAACCAGCAGTGAAGGGCCAGCCAGGCCGTGGCCACCACGTGCAGCCGCCTGTCCCAGGTATGTGGTCATCCCATGTGATGCTGATCCTCTGTATGTGGGGACAAGCCTCGCTGGCTGTGATTGAGCAGCTGACCTAAGAGCCTTCCCATCCTTCAGTTCTGTAGTTCTCCGCCCAGCTTAGCCCCTAGATGGGTGCAGGTGACTATGGGGTTAAGGAACAGTTGCACCCCTTGATTTTTTTTTGGGAAGGAGTCTCGCTCTTTCGCCCAGGCCGGAGTGCAGTGGCGCTATCTTGGCTCACTGCAAGCTCTGCCTCCTGGGTTCACGCCATTCTCCTGCATCAGCCTCCCGAGTAGCTGGGACTACAGGCGCCCGCCACCACGCCCGGCTATTTTTTTGTATTTTTGGTAGAGATGGGGTTTCACTGTGTTAGCCAGGATGGTCTTGATCTCCTGACCTTGTGATCCGCCCGCCTCGGCCTCCCAAAGTTCTGGGATTACAGGCGTGAGACACTGCGCCCGGTCTTGTTTGTCTTTTAGAGGTAGGGTCTCGTTCTTTTGCCCAGGCCTGAGGCTCAAGTGAGGTCGAGGACTCAAATGATCTTTTTTTTTTTTTGAGACTGAGTCTCACTCTGTCACCAGGCTGGAGTGCAATGGCACGATCTCAGCTCACTGCAACCTCCGCCTCCCGGGTTCAAGCGATTCTCCTGCCTCAGCCTCCCGAGTAGCCGGGTGGGTGCCCACCACCACACCCAGCTAATTTTTGTATTTTTAGTAGAGACGGGATTTCACCATGTTTGCCAGGCTGGTCTCGAACTCCTGACCTCAGGTGATCCGCCCACCTCGGCCTCCTACAGTGCTGAGATGACAGGTGTGAGCCATGGCGCCCGGCCCAAGATGGTTTTAGATATGAGAAAACATCCTGATAGAAACTGAAACCCTTAGCCGGGCGCGGTGGCTCACACCTGTCATCTCAGCACTGTGGGAGGCTGAGGTGGGCGGATCACCTGAGTTAAGGAGTTCGAGACCAGCTTGGCCAACATGGTGAAACCCCGTCTCTACTAAAAATACAAAAATTAGCCGGGCGTGGTGGCGCGCGCCTGTAATCCCGGCTACTCGGGAGGCTGAGGCAGAAGAATCGCTTGAACCCGGGAGGTGGAGGTTGCAGTGAGCTGAGATTGCACCACTGCACTCCAGCCTAGGCTATGACAGAGCAAGACTCTGTCTCAAAAAAAAAACTTGAGCCTGGGCAACATAGTGAGATCCCATATCTACCAAAAAATTAAAAATTGGCTGGGCATGGTGGTGAGAGCCTACAGTCCCACTTACTCGGGAGGCTGAGGCAGGAGGATCACTTGAGCCCAAGAGGTCTAGGCTGCAGTGAGCCTTGATTGTACCACCGGACTTCAGCCTGGGTAACAGAGCGAGACTCTGTCTCTAAATAAAATAAATACATGATTTTGGAGATTCCCCAGAGATTTGTCCTTTCACCTCCTGCCCTTGATTCTCAAAGGCTCTTACTGAGCCTCCTCAGTTTTCATGGCAACGTAGGTATTTGCATAGTGTCTTGTGGGCGGAGGATTACCTAGGTGCCGAGGCAAGAGACTGAAGGCAGAAACTGTTTCAGTATAATAAGGAAAATAGTTAGAATAAGAATAGTCATAATACAAATTAGATATAGAGATGACCATGGACAATTATCAATCATTATTATAAGCATTATTAATCATTAGCTTTTACCATTACTCTTTGTTGCATTACTAACAAAACGTAGGAATAACTGGCGGGTATAGGGTCGGGTGCTGAAGGGACATGGTGAGAAGTGACCTAGAAGGCAAGAGGTGAGCCCTCTGTCACGCCCGCATAAGGGCTGCTTGAGGGCTCCTTGGTCAAGCCCTAACGCCAGTGTCTGGGAAGTCACCCGTTGCTTAGTAGACTGCGAAAGGGAGTCTCCTTTCCTTGGAGGAGTCAGGGAACACTCTGCTCCACCAGCTTCTTGTGGGAGGTTGGATATTACCCAGGCCTGCCCGCAATCATCCGGAGGCCTAAACCCCTCCCTGTGGTGCTTCAATGTTCACGCTCCTTGTCCACTTTCATGCTCCTCCTGTACTCCTAGTTCCTCTTTGAAGTTTGTAGTAGATAGCGGTAGAAGAAACAGTGAAAGTCTTAAAGTCTTTGATCTTTCTTGTAAGTGCATACAAGAAAACGCTGACGTTTGCTGCCTTCTCTCTCTGCTTCGGCTACCTAAGAGGGAAGGGCCCCCTGTCCTATGATCATGTGACTTGCTTCACCTTGTCAATCGCTTAGAAGATTCACCCTCCTTATCCTGCCCCCCTTGTCTTGTATGCAATAAATATCAGCGCGCCCAGCCATTCGGGGCCACTACCAGTCTCTGCGTCTTGATGGTAGTGGTCGCCTGGGCCCAGCTGTTTTCTCTTTATCTCTTTGTCTTGTGTCTTTATTTACTACAATCTCTCGTCTCTGCACATGGGGACAACACCCGCTTAGCCCCGTAGGGCTGGACCCTACAGTGTCTTAGTTCGTTTTGTGCTGCTATAATGCCACAGACTGGGTAATTGATAATAAACTGGGATTTATTGGTTCTGGAGATTTGGAGGTCCAAGAGGGAGGGACCACATCTCATGAGGACCTTCCTGCTGCCACATAACATGCCAGGAGGCATTATGTGGCTGGACGGAAAGGGGCCAAACTCATCCTTTTATAAGGAATCAATTCCCGAAATAATGGCATTAATCCCTTCATGAGGGCGAAGCCCTCAAGACCTAATCCCCTCTTAAAGGTCCCACCTCTGGCCGGGTGTGGTGGTTCACGACTGTAATCCCAGCACTTTGGGAGGTGGAGGCGGGCGGATCACTAGGTCAGGAGTTCAAGACCAGCCTGACCAACATGGAGAAACCCCGTCTCTCTAAATATACAAAATTTGCCAGGCGTGGTGGCACATGCCTGTAATCCCAGCTATTTGGGAGGCTGAGGCGGGAGAATTGTTTGAACCTGGGAGGCAGAGGTTGTGACAAGCCAAGATCGCACCATTGCACTCCAGCCTGGGATGACAGAGTGAGATTCCATCTCAGAAAAAAATAAAAAGGTCCCACCTCCAATACTGCCACACTGGGGATCAGGTTTGCAATCCATGAACTCTAGGGGACACTTTCAAACCACAGCACATAGATTCAGTTAAGAGACTCTTCTCCTTTTACAGAAGACAATTGGATGAATTGGTTAGGTCACCAAGGCCTTGTCCAGGTTGTCATATGGAGAGCTCTGCTCTTTCACTGGGGATGACCAGCCGCTGCTGCGGACCTTGGGTTGCTGTTATGAAGGAGTGCCTGCAAATCCTCCTGAGGGTGCAGACCCCAGGCCTTGCAGGTGACCAGGAAGGTGATTTCCTGGCAGGCCCAGGAACATAGAAATTGACCCAAATTATAGGTATTGCGTTTCTTGCCTCTGCAAAGAAGCAAACAATACAGGTCCACTCTGATATTTCTTTCTTTTCTTTGAGACTGTTTCACTTTTGTCACCCAGGCTGGAGTCCAATGGTGTGATCTCAGATCACTGCAACCTCCGCCTCCTGGGTTCAAGCAATTCTTCTGCCTCAGCCTCCCGAGTAGCTGAAATTACAGGTGTCTGCCACCACCCCCAGCTAATTTTTGTTTTGTTTTGTTTTTTCGAGACGGAGTCTCACTCTGTCACTCAGGCTGGCACAGTGGTGCAATCTTGGCTCACTGCAACCTCCACCTTCCGGGTTCAAGTGATTCTCCTGTCTCAGCCACGAGTAGCTGGGACTACAGGCACGTGCTACCATGCCCACCTAATTTTTTTTTTTTTTTGTATTTTTAGTAGAGACGGGGTTTCACCATGTTAGCCAAGATGGTCTCGATCTCTGGACCTCGTGATCCGCCCGCCTCAGCCTCCCAAAGTGCTGGGATTACAGGCGTGAGCCACCACGCCCGGCAATTTTTGTATTTTTAGTAGAGACAGAGTTTCACCATGTTGATCAGGCTGGTTGCGAACTCCCGACCTCAAGTGATCCACCTGCCTCAGCCTCCCAAAGTGCTGGGATTACAGGTGTGAGCCACGGCACCCAGCCCCAATCTGATGTTTCTTATGAAAACTTCCAGCAAAGCAAACGTAAGGTGGCCTATATGGGATATTTGCACTGTTTCTGCACCTATGTAAATAATTGGACCACACTTGCTGACACCAGCTTCATTTTACGGCCCAGTGTGATTTATTTTTTATTTTATTTAATTTTAATTTAATTTAATTTTATTTTATTTTATTTTATTTTGAGACAAGGTCTCACTTTTTTGCCCAGGCTGGAGTGCAATGGCTCAATCTCGGCTCACTGCAACCTCCACCTCCTGAGCTCAAGCAATTCTCCCGCCTCAGCCTCCCGAGTAGCTGGGATTACAGGCATGGGCCACCACGCCTGGCTAATTTTGTATTTTTAGTAGAGACAGGGTTTTTCCATGTTGGTTAGGCTGGTCTGCAACTCCCAACTTCAGGTGATCTGCCTGCCTCGGCCTCCCAAAGTGCTGGAATTACAGGCATGAGCCACTGTGGTCAGTTTTTTTTGTTTTGTTTTGTTTTTTTTGAGATAGAGTTTTGCTCTTTGCCCAGGCTGGAGTGCAGTGGCGAGATCTCGGTTCTCTGCAACCTCTGCCTCCCGGGTTCAAGTGATTCTCTTGCCTCAGCCTCCCAAGTAGCTGGAACTACAAGCATGCGCCACCATGCCCAGTTAATTTTGTATTTTTAGTAGAGACGGGGTTTCGCCATGTTGGCCAGGCTGGTCTTGAACTCCTGACCTCAGGACCTGCCTGGGCCTCCCAAAGTGTTGGCATTACAGGCCTGAGCCACCACACCCAGCTAAATTAATTAGTTAAATGAACCTTTGACACACTGTCCTCATTTCCTAGGGCTGCCAGAACAAATTACCACAAAGTTAGTGACTTAAAATTGATGAACAATTTTATTCTCAGTCACTTTGCAAGCCAGGGACCTCCAGCCGATGATGCCCCAACTGGGCCTCGCTGGGCCACAATACCTGCTGCAGAGACAGCTCGCCCACTCACCCCACCTGGGCCGAGTCTGGCTTGTGCACTGGTTCCCAAGTTCTTGTCCTGCACCCACAAGGAATGGGGATACACTGGCAATCGAAGAGTGAGGGTGGAGATTTTATTGAGTGATACAATAGGTGGGGGGTTTATTGAGTGATAAAACAGTTTTCAACAGAGAGGCGATGTGGGGGTGGTCCCCCTACTTAAAGGCAGGCAAGTCCCCTCAATGTGGCTGAGTCCAGGGCTTTTATGGGCTCAGTATTGGGGAGGGGCAGGTCATAGGTAGTATTAGAGAAGGCAACATTCAACTGGTTAAAAGCATTATTCAGGCTGGGTGTTGTGGCTCATGCCTGTAATCCCAACACTTTGGGAGGCTGAGGCAGGCAGATCATCATCTGAGATCAGGAGTTTGGGACCAGCCTGGGCAACATGGTGAAACCTTATCTCTACTAAAATACAAAAAATAGCTGGGTGTGGTGGCGTTCACGTTCGCCTGTAATCCCAGCTACTGGGGAGGTTGAGGCATGAGAATTGCTTGCACCAGGAGGTAGAGGTTGCAGTAAGCCAGGATCGTGCTACTGCACTCCAGCCTGGGTGACAGAGTGAGGCTCTCTCTCTCAAAATAATAATAATAATAATAATAATAATATAAACTAAAAGCATTATTCAGAAAGAACCCATCAGGAAAGGGCAGGCAAACAGGAACAGAAGTTCTCGCTCTGGGTCTCGAGTTTCATCCCAGACCAGCAGTTCTGTCTTTCAGGCTTCAGGCTGTCTTTTTGGCTTGGAGGTGTGGTTTCACCGGGGACCCGCCCTATCTGCCTATGCATTTGGCTGCCTCCTGTCGCTATCAACACGTCAGGGCTGAGTTCAGTGGCTCTTGCCTATAATCCCAGCGCTTTGGGAGGCGGAGGTGGGGAGGACTGCTTGAGACTAGGACTCAAGCAATCAACACTGTCTCGGGCTGGGCGTGGTGGCTCACGCCTGTCATCCCAGCCCTTTGGGAGGCCGAGGCGGGCGGATCACCTGAGGTCGGGAGTTTGAGACCAGCCTGACCAACATGGAGAAACCCTGTCTCTACTAAAAATACAAAATTAGCCGGGTGTGGTGGTGCATGCCTGTAATCTCAGCTACTTGAGAGACTGAGGCACGAGAATCACTTGAACCCAGGAGGCGGAGGTTGCGGTGAGCAGAGATCATGCCATTGCACTCCAGCCTGGGCAACAACAGTGAAACTCTGTCTCAAAACAAAAACAAAAACAAAAAAACAACACTGTCTCTACAGAAAAATTTAAAAATTAGCTAGGTGTGGTGGTGCATGCCTATAGTCCCAGCTACTTGGGAAGCTGAGAAGGGAGGATCCCTTGATCCCAGGATGTCCAGGCTGCTGCAAGCCATGATCGCCTCACTGCACCCCAGTCTGGGCCACAGAGTGAGACCCTGTCTCTTAAAAAAATAAAAATAATAGTGCCAGGGGCTGGGCACGGTGGCTCACGCCTGCAATCCCAGCACTTTGGGAGGCTGAGCGGGCGGATCACGAGGTCAGGAGATCGAGACCATCCTGGCTAACACGGTGAAACTCTGTATTAAAAATACAAAAAAAAATTAGCCGGGTGTGCTGGCGGGCGCCTGTAGTCCCAGCTACATGGGAGGCTGAGGCAGGAAAATGACGTGAACCCAGGAGGCGGAGCCTGCAGTGAGCTGAGATCGTGCCAGGTACTCAGGAGACTGAGGCAGGAGAATCGCTTGAACTCGGGAGGAGAAGGTTGCAGTGAGCCAAGATTGCGCCATTGCACTCCAGCCTGGGCAACAGAGTGACACTCGGTCTCAAAATAATAATAATAATAATAATAAATTAAAAAATAACAGCCAGAAATTTATTATCTCACAGTTTTAGAAACCGGAAGTCTGAAATTGCAGTGCTGTGTATGTGTAAACAAAACAGACAAACAAAAACACTGGTCTGAAATCAAGGTGTCAACAGGGTTGGTTCTCTCTGAGGCTCTGAGGAAGAACCTGCCAGTTCTCTTTCCTGCTGTGGAGCTGCTGGCTCCGGGCGCCTCGGCTGTGATCCTCTCCCGTTTCTACCTCCACCTTCATGTGGCCTTTCCCTCTGTGTCCCAAATCTCCCTCTCTCTTCTCCTGTAAGGACACCGGTCATTGGATTCAGGGCCTGCCCTTACCCACAGTGACTTTGTCTAAAGACCCTTGGCTTAATTTCATCTGTAATGATCCCATTTCCAAATAAATTTGCATTCCCAGGCTCTAGGGGTTAGGACAGTGTCTTTTTTTTTTTTTTGAGACAGTGTCTTGCTGTGTCACCAGGCTGGAGTGCAATGGCGTGATCTCGGCTCACTGCAACCTCTGCCTCCCGGGTTCAAGTAATTCTCCTGGATTCTCCTGCCTCAGCCTCCCAAGTAGCTGGGACTACAGGCGCCCGCCACCACACCCAGCTAATTTTTTGTATTTTAGTAGAGACAGGGTTTCTCCATGTTGGGCAAGACGGTCTTGATCTCCCGACCTCCTGATCCACCCGCTTCGGCCTCCCAAAGTGCTGGGATTACAGACGTGAGCCACCGTGCCTGGCCTGGACAGTGTTCTTTTGGGGGACAGTGCTCAGCCCAGGAGACATGAAATGAACACGTGCTCATTTTATAGCTATGTGAGAGCCACGCTTCTTAACACCTATTTAACCTTCTCTTTTTTCTTTTTCTTTCTTTCTTTTTTTTTTTTTTTTTGAGACAGTCTCGTTCTGTCGTCCGGGCTAGAGTGCAATGGCTTGATCTTGGCTCACTGCAACCTCTGCCTCCCGGGTTCAAGCAATTCTCCTGCCTCAGCCTCCTGAGTAGCTGGGATTACAGGCACCCGCCACCACACCCAGCTAATTTTTGTATTTTTAGTAGGGATGGGGTTTCACCATGTTGCCCAGGCTGGTCTCAAACTGACCTCAGGTGATCCGCCCGCCTCGGCCTCCCAAAGTGCTGGGATGACAGGCGCGAGCCACTGTGCCTAGCCCCTTCTTTCTTTAATGACAGTTCTGGAGACCAAACAGACTGGGAACACAGGGTTTTGGGAATGTGGGAGTTCTGGGGGGTGATGGACAGGCTTGAGAGCGGGCCCGCACTGAAGGGCTAGAGTGAGCTGCATTTCTGGGTCTTGGATGGGGCAGGGGCTGTGGGCACTTGGGACCTGGGGAAAGCTTTCACCACATCCCTGGGCCCTGTGGCTCAGCTGTGTGACATCGACTCCCCGCCACACCCTCGGGGGCAGGATGTCACGCCCCATCCAGAGCCCTGCAGCCGGGCAGGATCCTAGGCCACAGTGTGTCTCCTGGGATGCTAAAACAGGACAGAGGTCATCCCTTCGTTCATTTTGGGGGTGTTTCCCAAGAGTGGGTGGCAGAGTCCTCCACCCGACCCTTCCCACCTGGGGCAGCCATGTCGGTTGGTGGCCAAGCCTCCCTGTGATGGCAGTGCCCGGGCCCCTAGGCAAGGCATGGCATATCCCACCATGCAGCTCACACTTTGCTCATGTCACGGCACAGATGCCTGGAGGCCTTATTGTGTCAGCCCACGTGGCTCTTCTGGACCTGTTCCATTACACAGGAAAGGTTGCCGAGGGAGGCAGATGTTAGCAAATGAGAACACTCCAGAAAGCCCGGCTCCGGGAGGGGCCCCAGGTCCATCTGTGAAGTTCTAGTCTGGGCTTTGGGGGTGAGGGACTGAAGACTGGAGGCCAATCCCTGTCCTGCTAGCAAAGTGATGCGGGGCACACAGAATCATTGAGCCCAGCAAACTTGACCTTGGGGATGACAGAGACTTCACAGGAGACACGCCATAACAGAAGGGGCACTAAAGGGCTGGAGGCACCGGCTTTCCCTAGGCAGGGACCACCCCACTGAAGAGATGCCTCTGGGTTCAGTCCCAGTGGGAGGAGCAAGAGGACTGTAGGAAGATGAGGACGAGGAGCCATGTGGGAGGAGGAGGGGCCACTGGTGGGAGGAGGAGGGGCCACTGGTGGGAGGAGGAGGGGCCACTGGTGGGAGGAGGAGGAGCCATGTGGGAGGAGGAGGGGCCACTTGTGGGAGGAGGAGGGGCCACTTGTGGGCGGAGGAGGGGTCACTGGTGGGAGGAGGAGGGGCCACTGGTGGGAGGAGGAGGGGCCACTGGTGGGAGGAGGAGGAGCCATGTGGGAGGAGGAGGGGCCACTTGTGGGAGGAGGAGGGGCCACTTGTGGGCAGAGGAGGGGCCACTGGTGGGAGGAGGAGGGGCCATTGGTGGGAGGAGGAGGGGCCACTTCTGAGAGTTGTGAAAAGGCCTTGAGGCCTGAAAACCTCCCACTTTCAGCTACTGTGGCACCCTTAGGCCAAGCTGACTCAGGAGCCCTCGTGGATTCCACAAGGATGGTGTTTTGTTTCATGCTCACAGTGGGGTCTAGGAGGGCTTCCAGGCAGTAAGTGCCAGGACCCGTGTTGGCACCGGAGGATCCCTGGCATGTTCGGGGATGGTGAGGTCAGTCCAGCAGCGGTGAGGTCAGTCTAGTAGCAGTGAGGTCAGTCTAGTAGCGGTGAGGTCGTCAGTCCAGCAGTAGCCTTGCTGGCTGCATGGCATGCCCGGGCCTGGGCCCCTACCCAGCCAGGGCTGTCACAGAGTGAGTAGCAGCAGCCTAGGGCACTGCAGGAGGCTGTGACGTCACTGACATTCCCATAAGAAGCTAAGTGACAGGGACCAAGGGTGGCTGCAAAGTGAACCCCAGAATCTGAAGCCCTGGCCCTGGGAAGGTCTCCCCATGGGCACGGGAGCTGCTCCAGGACCCCTTTGGCCACTCTCCTGGTTGTCTTCCAGTTCCCAGTCAGGGGCGTCATCTTGGCCCTCACACAGGCAGGTGGTGAGTTGGAGTCCTGAGGTTAAAGAGATTCACGCTAATCACACTATAGCACGGAGTGTTAAAGAGAGGCGGATACCGGGCCGTGAGGACCTCAGGAAGCCCTCAGCCCTCCCCGGATTATCCACGTGCTTCTCACAGCAGTCCTTCCGGCAGGTGCCTGCCCCGGGAATGCGCAGTGCGCCGAGGGCGGGACTGGAACCCTCCGCTCTCAGGAGGCGCGGTCCGGGCGACAAAAGGTAAGCCTCTGGGGGCCGCCAGGGGACGCTGCCCCGCCGCGGAGGCCGGCACGACTCGGGGCGTGGCCTCCAGCCTCGCCCACCGCCCACGGGGCGGGGCTCTGGCTCCGGCGCGTGCGCACTACGCGCCCTCCCGCAGGGCCTGCTGGGCTGCGAGACGCTAAGCGGCGCCGGGCGGGAGAAGAGCGGAGCAGTGGTCGGAGATGTGGCGACCGGTGAGGACTCTCCCGGCCCGGGGCGCCCGAGATCCTGCACGCCAGCCCCAGAGACCCGAGACCCGCAGGTCCCCAGACCCCGCCCTAGAGACCCTCGGGGCTTTTTCCCTCTTTTTTTTTGAGGCAGGTTTCTCGCTCTGTCGCCCTGGAGCGCAGTGGTGCGCTCTCCTCTCACCGCAGCTTCCGCCTCCCGGACTCAGGCGATCCTCCCGCCTCGGCCCCGCAAGTAGCTGACGCCGCAGGCGTGACCGCTCCCGGCCGACTGTGTTTAGCAGAGTCGGGGTCTCGCCGTGTTGCTCAGGCTGGTCTCGAATTCCTGGGCTCTAGCGATCCGCCCGCCTCAGCCTCCCCGAGAGCTGGGATTTCAGGCGGGAGCCGCGCCCGCAGCCCTGACGCCGCCTGCACCGGGAGCCGCAGGGGCCCCTCCGCCCAGCCCGGAGGCGGGTGCCCGGCGCCCCGGAGAGCGCGATCTCCAGAGGGCAGGGGCCCCGCGGGGAAGCCTCAGGCGCCGTTCCCCTCGCGGGGCGGCCTCCCGGAATCACGGACGCCTCCCTGCCCAGCCTGCTGCCCCGGACCTCCTTCGCTCGCCTCCCCGCCGGGCCTGCCCTGCCCTGAGGCGGCGGGCGGGCGGGGGCTGCAGGCCGGGCTCTGCTCTGAGCGCCCCTGCGTCGTCTCAGGGGCGCGCCCCCCACGGCTCCGAGGCCCCCTCTCTCAGGCTCTCGGCGTCTCCCCGCTCCCACGTCGCCGCCGGGTCCCGTTGCTCTGTCCCTGCGGTTAGGACTGCGGGGGGGCGGGGCAGAGGCCTTGACACGCATCTTACCCACCCCCTTCCAGAAGAGATGAAGGGGCTCCCAGCGCCGTTCCTTTTTTTCTTGGAATGTCAGCAGAGCTTGTGTTTGGCGATAAGCTAGCCTTGCCCGTCTGGCTATAAATAGCACAGATGGACGGCCCACTCGTGCCCCAGCCCAGCTGTGTGACCCCAGGGTGCTTCATGGGCCGGGGAGGTGGCCTTCAGTGCAGCTCCTTCCAGGTGACAAAGTCTTCCCACGTGCAGGCCACTCAGTCCCTCCCCAGCCCCAGCGAGTGGACAGGTCGGTTTAGCCTCTGGTTAGGAGCTGCTCATGGCCAGTGAGCAGGGCTGGCTGGGGCTGACAGGGTCACACACCCTGGGAGAAGGACAGTGTCTGTGGTCGCCAGACCCACTTACCCTGCCCAGACTCCCAATCTGTCTCTTCCTAACTCTGGGGACAATTATGTGCCTCAGTTTCCCCTCCTGTTGAGGTGCACAGTGCTGTTGGGTTCCCCAGGCTCTGGTCATCCGTTCATGGTTTTTAGTTTCTGGCGTCATTCTGAGACTCGGCAGTTGCTTCTCACTGCTGCGGCCGGGCCTGTCTGTGGGAGCTGCATCCTCCTCATCTGCAGGCGCTGGAAAACCAGACACGATCGGACATGCATGTGGTTCTGCGGCCAAAGCACGCCCTTTGGTTGTGAACTTCATGATACCTGTTACCATGAGTGTTACCACTCAGAATACTTGCCGCTTTCAAGGTAGTCAGCTGTGGTCTAGAGTCACTCTGGAACAGGAGGTGTTTCTGTTTGTGCAGACAGACTGCACACACTCACCATAAGAAAGCATGAGAGGTTCTGACAGGGGGCACCCGTTTCATCTTGTCCAAACTGGAAGGCTTTGGAAGTCAGGGGAGCTGCAGGGATAAGTGTCACCAGGGCCGTCTCAGGTGTGTAGGGGGAAGGCCCTGGGGACCCACCGTCTAAAAGACGGCTTATCTTCTGGCAGTTTAGAGGTCGTGTTCTGGGTGCGGTTGGGGCTGTGTGTCACATGAGAATTGCCCTGGATTGGGCTCTGGGAAGTCCTTCTGGGAGGTGCAGCTGCAGGCTCGCCCCCCAACCCATAACCTCTCTGGGCCTTGGGGACCTCTCCTGTGTGATGGGAATTTCAGAGAGGATAGTCTGGGTGTGCTGGGCGCTCCACATTTGGAGGAGACAGGCTCTTGCTCAGCCTCATGGGCCCTGGCAGGCACTGTGGGTTATCAGTGCCTGTTGCTTGGCAGGGCCATGTGGGGTTCTGTTGAGTCCTGTGCTTCACAGCTGTTGGGCTCATTTGGCAGGCATTCATTGAGTGCCTGCTTGTTCAGAGATGGTTGAGAGGTGGCCCTGCTCACAGTCTAGTGGGAGGACAGATTCCGTAAGTTGACAGTCACGCTGGTGTGTGATGAGGACAGTGGCAGGATAGGACCACGGTGAACAAGGTGGAGCGGGGCGTGAGCATGAGCAAGGCTGCTGGTGGACCAGGGTAGGGTGATGGTGGCCCGGGGTCTACTGGAGGGATCTCTGTCCTGGATGAGAATGGGAGTGAGAGACGCAGCTGGAGCCCCTTCTGCAATGCTGGTTCCTGAGGAAAGAGCAGAAAACTGTTGTTGGAGACAGCAGTCAGCCAGCCATGACTTTCCTGGCCTCACCTGCTTGGTGGAGCCTGTGGAAACAGCTTGCGTTGCTGGTCATGGATGAGGTGGGCAGTGGCTGGGATAGCCACCTGGAGGTAGCTCCCTTGCAGCCACTTACGAGCTGCTGTTCAGAGTCTCTCCACAGTCCGTGGGCACGACTGCCTGATCTCGGGGCCTCTAGCCACGCATGCGCTGGCACCAGAGGTGGCTAGGGTCAGGAGGTGCAGGCTGGGTAGGCAGCAGGTGGATGGCCCGCCTGCGAGTCGCTGCCCGGCTGCCTCGGGTTTTCCTTGTGAATCAGCACTTGCTGCATGTGACCTCGCCAAGCAGGGGTTTCTGTCAACCCGCCCTCTAGGGACAAGAGGCCATGGACTTTTCCCTTTGGCTTTCGTGTTGTTTGGAGTCCTCGAAATTTTCTCCAGGGCTCTGAGCTCTGGCCAAAAACCAGCTGGCAAGTCAGTTCCTTACTAGGTCCAGTGTTGAGGACCATGTTAGCGTCTGTGCCACGGGGCATGACTGGCTATGCACAGTCCTTTCCCCCCAAACCCTGACTTGTGTGAAGAGCTCTCAGTTGGGGAATTTGGGGTTGAGGGAGTTGTGAGACCTCATCATAGGTCAAGTGTGATTGGGAGACCAAGGTTTCCAGTGAGAGCTGTGGTGTTTTCTTTCTTTCTTTTTTTTAATAATACTGTAAGTTCTATGCGGTGTTTTCATAGTCACAAAAATAAAGCAGGGCCATGTGTCAAGAGTCTCATGGTGGGGCTTCTTTATTTATGTATTTATTTTTCTAAATGGAGTCCCATTCTGTCGCCCAGGCTGGAGTGCAGTGTCTCGATCTTGGCTCACTGCAATCTCCGCCTACCAAGATCAAGCGATTCTCCTGTCTCAGCCTCCCAAGTACCTGGGATTACAGGTATGCGCCATCACACCTGGCTACTTTTTTTGTATTTCTAGTAGAGACAGGGTTTCGCCATGTTGGCCAGGATGGTCTCAATCTCCTGACCTCATGATCCACCCTCTTTGGCCTCCCAAAGTGCTGGGATTACGGGCGTGAGCCACCGCGCCTGACCCTTGGGACTTCTTTACGTGTGTCCTGCTAGCTGCAGCATGTCCTCTTCTCCTCCAAGTAAAAGATGTACAGGGTCCCTGTCTGTGGGGTCTCAGTAAGTTGTAAGTTTCTTCATCTGCTTTCAGAACAGTGACCTACGTAGGCCACTCCTCCCATCCGGGCGTCCACCTTCAAGGTTGGCGTCTGCTGTATGATTCCATGGCTGGGCACTGTTGCCACTTCCTTCGGAGATGAGGACTGCTTTCCTCTGGCCACTGGTCAGTGGTCTCAGCAGCAGGAAATAGTAAAATAGTAAATGACAGGTCAGGGTGCTGCCAAGAGAGTGCAGGGGCAGGGATGGGGTGGGTCCCATCCCAGATGAGCCAGATGGTGATGCCATCTCTTCCTGCAGAGACTGAGGGGACATTCAGAGACGGGGTATGTTTGATGACCTGTCAGCATCTGAGGCATCAGCCCTGGTTAAGCTGTGTTTAGCCTTCTCTCCTGTGATACTTTGACACTCAGCCTTGCTCCCAGGAGGTAGGATAGTGTTTCCATTACGGAATCAAAGATGGGAACCTGGCTTCCTGGCATGATCCCAGCGGTGCTGGCAGTCTTTGCTGACTGACTTGGTGATGTGGTTTGGCTTTGTGTCCCCACCCAAAGCTCATCTGAGTCGCGATTCCCAGTGTTGGAGGAGGGGCCTGGTGGGAGGTGATCTGGTCCTGGGGGCAGATTCCCCCTTGCTGTTGTCGTGATAGTGAGTGAGTTCTCAGATCTGATGGTTTAAAAGTGTGTGTGGCGCTTTCCCCTTTGCCCTCTCGCTTGCTCTCTCTCTCTCTCCGCCCCCCCACTGCTTCACCCATGCTGTGCTTGCTTCCCATTTGCCTTCTGCCATGACTGTAAGTTTCCTGAGGCCTCTCAGTGGTGCTTCCTGGACAGCCTGCAGAACTGTGAGTCAGTTAAACCCAGGCCAGGCGCGGTGGCTCACACCTGTAATCCCAGCACTTTGGGAGGCTGAGGAGGGCAGATCACTTGAGGTCAGGAGTTCTGGACCAGCCTGGCCAACATGGTGAAACTCCGTCTCTACTAAAATACAAAAATTAGCTGGATGTGGTGGCGTATGCTTGTAGTCCCAGCTACTCGGGTGGCTGGGGAAAGAGAATCACTTGAACTTGGGAGGCGGAGATTGTAGT